>NC_134352.1:46256102-46572141 GCF_964195595.1 Calonectris borealis | reverse complement strand
TACATGTGCAAAAATACTCTGAAAACAATACAGGAATGTGAGAAGAGCAAGGGGAATGTAACCTATCTTCACATGAAAAGAAATCATGTAATTCATAAAAAAAATGAAAACAGTTAAGTAATTTTACTAATGCTGTTCTTAAATCTGTGTATGTGCCAAAACTGCTTTGAAGCTTTCAATGTAGAAGATACATGCAGAGTTTAACTGAACATTCAAGCTCACGGAAGGTCATTGTTGGTTAGATATGTCCAGTCTCATATTAATAAACACCATTCTGAAACAGAGGATAGATTTGGAGGTAACTAGGTCAACCTTTTGGAATTGTTCAGATAACTTTCAGTGCTTATTTTCTTCTGCTCTGACTGCGGGAAAAGTTGGAGACGGTTACTGTGGTACTCCAGGACTTGTTCTGGGAGATCAGGTGGATGTTATTAACCAAGTAAAGAGGCTTTTTCAAAAAAAAGGGGGGAAAAAAGACAGATTGCAAGGGGTGACTTGCTGGCTGGTCATTCTAAGATTTAAGGGATATGTTCTTTTCTGTATGTTTGTGGTTGATTCTTCCTGCTGAAAACTGGGGGTAACGTCTGGGAGTGCTCCTAGAAACTTAACGTAGCTTTACAGTTACTTCTTTTTTGCGTATTTCTCAGGAAAAACAGAAAGGAAGTAAAAATGCTCTGAATTTTCTTTGTGACCCCTAATGATGCCTCTCCAGTAGTAGACCTGAACCTTTTGGAGAGAACCTCCTGATCGTCTCCATTTACCTTGGGTGGCCCCATCCTGGAAAGATCTCAGAGAACACCATAACAATTTAGATGAAACCAAACAGGAAATTGCATGACAGGAGCATGCATGTTGTGCTTCAACTTCTAATGGGCATTCACTCCCTAGGAGCTGACTAGGACAAGTCCAAAGTTATACCCTTCTAAAAGTGTACACTGTGGACCCTCAGCACCAACTGTTTCACTCTACTGATCTTCTCCTATGGGCTAACACTTACTATTGCAGACATTGACTAAATTTATTAGTTGCACAAATTTCAAGACTCATACTAAAGCAAATTACTTAGAAATTAAGTGTTTATCTTAATGTAAAGAAAAAATATACTTAATATTATTTCTTAAACAAACATAATACAACAGAAATCATTTAGTATATGTGCTAAACCAAATAACATTCTTCACAAATGCTTTTTAAATAAATATTTATTCCACTCTCTTCTTCCTTCTGACTTTGCTCATTCAGAGATCTCCGTAAATTCTTCCAGGATGCAGATTTTTTCAACTTCTGGTCCATGTATGAAAGCAATGCAGGCTTCTAGATATGTTGAGATTAGTAGGAAGAATGGGACATTTTCCACTCTGACACAACAGCACATGCAGCCCAGCTAACTGTAATTGAAAGTCATTAAAGTCTGAAGGTCTTGACCCAGCAAGCATAAAACTAGTAACTTTGCCATATTCTGATGATTACAGAATTGGTTTTCCTTCTTTTTTTAAGATGAAACCCAGTATACTCTGCAATCACCTTCCGTGGAAAGTACAGGTGCATGCCACTTCTGAAAATCAGGTATTAAGTGTACATTTGATGGCAAGAATCCTGCCCCATCATCTTATATTGCATCTGTTCTGGCAGAAGGCAAGACTTAACTGACAAGAAGTTTAATAAATCACCCTCCAGTCCCCAAGGAGGGCAGTATAGATGCTTATGCTTGCATTGTCTGTATTACACTTCTGACAATTGGGGTTAGAGATCACTCTTGAAAGTTGCCATGTTGTTTTTTTCCATGAAAAAGAAACTTATTCGAGCTATGTCTCCCTTTTTCCACTCTTTGTTGTAGTGGATGGTGTCAGCCTATTTTTAGCATTATCCGCTTAAATCTGGCCCTTGAGACATCTGATTGAAAAGAGAACGACAATGTGAAGATAGCTACTGATGATAAAAAGTAAACGGATCATTTTGTCACTCCATCCCTGATTTTCAGATCTCTAGTACTTGGAAGCCTTTTGGGATCCCCTCTGGAACACTTCCAACCACAGTGCATTTCTAGAGGGAGGGGAACGGAGCACTTCTGTTAAAAGAGCTGTCAGTTTGATAGAGGGGAAACAATCATTGCACACTGAGTGAAGGTACAAACTATTTTGACACAAAATTGTAGCACTCTCAGAATATTCTACATTTTGTGCAATCATAAGCCTCTAAGGAGTGTTTTTAAATGCTTGTTAGATAACTTTGAATTGCTTTGAGATAAGGATATGTGCATTTTGAGGTAACCCCATTCCGTTTCTTTAATTTTTCTCTCCCCGTGGATATTTATTCCATTTTTGGAACAACATCCTTTAAAC
Organism: Calonectris borealis; assembly: GCF_964195595.1. Classification (NCBI taxonomy): domain Eukaryota; kingdom Metazoa; phylum Chordata; class Aves; order Procellariiformes; family Procellariidae; genus Calonectris; species Calonectris borealis. The sequence continues at coordinate 46,569,799 of NC_134352.1, read as the reverse complement.
AAGTGTTTCTGTAAGCATTAAAACCAGCTTCCCAGATTTGCCTTTCTTTGGTGACTGACTTTTTTGTTTAAAATGAGGCAAAATTTAATTCAAACTTTTCCTGTTTTGAGGGCATTTCTCTTTTTGTCTTCTTTCCTTCTTCCACAGGGATGCACTGTGCCAAGTAATGCATATGCTGCTTCTGCATTTTTCCTATGGTTGCCAACACCTATGGGCTCACTTCCTTCTTCTCTACAGGCTATTTTAGGACCTCACTTCTCTGTGACCTCTTTTATCCTGACCAATTTGGATAAACTCAGTCACTTGGATCAAAAGTCTTGGATGTAGGGAACAGAAAAAATTACTACATGAGTCTGAGAAGCCAAGCTAAAAATAGGAAGAACACTTACCTGACTTGTTTTACTTTCCAGTCTCTGGCAGGCCTGGGTCTGAAACTAATGGAAATTTTATAATGGGATGATCCAGGAGTTTTTAACAAAATCCACTCAGCAATAAGTCACATACCAGTTCCAGGTCTATTGAGAGACTTTCTGCCACATTTCCACTAGGAAGTTCATCATATTTTTGAATTTGGGGCCCTGGAGACAAGAAAGATACTGAGAAATACTGAATTTCCCACAGAAATGCAGAACATCTTACATCTGAGATGGTGACCGGGGTTAGGCAAAATTTGGCTCCGTATCCATACTGGAGACCATTGTATAATTAATGGTTATTGACTTCACGTATTCTGTACCTGAATTTTACTGAGGTTGTGATATCGAACCCTGTACCTTATGTGAAGCTTAGAAACCAGTTTCAGAGTCAACAGGATCTGAGGATTTGGCAAGAAATAAATAAAGAGAAGGGAAAGTCACTACAATGACAGATTCTGGGACTGAGGGTTCCTGTGAGATAGAGTTAGATGAAAGGGTAGCCACACAGTCAAATGAAATTGTTACCTCAAACAAATATATACATAGTGAAATATATGCCTTGAGAACATATAAAAATAAAATTGAAAATTAAGACATGGTTTCTAAGCTTGTGGAAAAGGGGAATCAGTAATGCTGGTGTTTTGGGTGAATAGTTCAAGCCCAGGCAACACCCTAGCAACTGAAAAACTAAACTCTTAAAATAAACTCAAGTACCCAATCAAGGTATCTGTCAGCCTCCTGAAAGAGAAAAATTGGAGTTTGCAGGATGGAAGAATGGAAGACACTGAATCACATTTGTTCTTTGGCAATGGATGTGAATGAAGTTTTCCTACCACCTTGGGTCTGAATGTCTTGTTCAGGTGGCAGTAAGGCATTCAGGGGTGCTCTTTGCTTCCCTCAGTATCTCTGCCAGCAATTATCCTGTTTGCAAGTATTCTTGTATGCATTTGACAAAGAGTGAGCAAGAGAGACCAAATTCAGTGCTTACAGTGCATCCACCTAGGAGATGAGTGTCTGACTCCAGCAAATACCTATGTGTCTGAGAATATAAGGTTAACAAGAACCTAGAGGACCTGATCCTATACTATCCTAAGACTAATAAATAACAAGCTTAAATTCAAAAATCCTTAGGCTGAGGAGGGAATTGAAGTTGGGTTTTTCATTTAGAGAGGTGAAGTGGCTTTACTGCCATAGTTCTTTGTGGATGTTTTTTCCATCTGATTGCATTTGACAAAATCTGGCTAACTTCATTAACAGTTTTTTGATAGCTAGGGGATTTTTTTGCTGTTTGTTTGGTTTTGTTTTAATGGCTAAACTGTTTACCATATTGTAAGACTGGATGTTAATGATTGATGTATTTCAGTTCCTCCCATTACATAGGTTAACGGACTACCTTCCTTGAAAGCACAAATGTAGTTTTGATTTGGAAATAAAGGTGTTTTAATGAGGATGTTTTTTACTCGAGGATTGAGCTTCTTCCAGTTTTCAGATATTTTGAAACAATATCAGAGCATGAAAGAAAGTTTGTGCTGAACTCCACGGTCAGATGCTGAACATTTGTGTAGATGTGCCTGTAATCAAAGACCTGTAGAATTTGGTTACTTCATATTTCCATCTGCAAATATCCTAAGTCCAGAAAGACAAATGAAAAGGAAGAGGTTCGAACAGGAAAGAAGTGAGACAACTGAGAGAAGGAAATAGTAAAAGAAAAAGCTAGATGCAAGAAACAATGTGATGAAAGAGAATTCTATGGAGAGGTATTAAAAAGTGACATAAACAAGAAACGCTGCAAAAAGGAAGATTTCCCAACTAATTTTTTTTTTTATAATTTAAAAGTTTTGTCAACATATAAGTGAAAACAGAGACAATCAAGTGGCAAACCAATGGCAATCATAATTCCCTATCTCTCTCCAATTCCCTACTTTTCCTAAGTAGGTTAATCAAGTTGGTAAGGCTCAAGAAAAAGGGTTGAGTGGAGTCATGTACAAAATGCTCATGAAAAGATGAGAGAGAAAGATAAGAGGGAAAAGAAATTATATAAATGGTTTTCAGATAGCTTTTTGTTGTTTTGTTTATTTTTAATTTTTAAGATAACATGGTTCCAGATCAGTTTTTTCTTTTTAGAAAAGACCTTAAAAATTATCATCTCTTCGTGGGATTCATCATGACCAGCTGAATTAACTGCTTACTTTTACATCTGTCATCTCCTCCTCTACAATTTGAATTAAAGACTTGATCTAGACTTTGATAAAACAGAGCAAGGGAACAAAATTTACCAGTTTTCTTGCTAACTCCATGGAAGCTCCCAAGAGTCATTGCCTTCAGGGCAGCAGCTGGATGTTCATTGTGCTGAATCAAGTATAATGAGCATAGAAACTGTATGTACTGCTCTAGCAATTGCTCTGGGAACACCCTTGAGACGTTCTCAGCCCAGCAATCTCTTGCAGAAGGAATGAAATTGAATCTGTCAGTTCTGCTTACATGCTTATGAAAAGAGACTTTAATTGTTGCTTGATGAGATTAACATTTTACTTACGGTACCTACATGCACAGAATTTCAGGTTATCTGTACTCTAAAAGAAAAATTCTCACTTACTCAGTGGTGGAATATCTACCTGACATTTACTTTCCCCTACTGCCTTTGTAGTCTTTTATTATTCATTTGGTGAACATTATCTGGTGAATTATTTTCAAGGAACAATACCTTGTGAAGGGCTACATTGTATTTTGTTCGCAGGTTATACTATTAAATGATGATAATTTCCTGGAAACTTCTGTAATATTCGGTGTTATTATCCTGAAGTAATGCTTCTGGTAAAATTGATGGTGTAAAACAGTGTTGGTTAAATTGAAGCCAAGTCTGTTCCGCCTGTAGCATAGCTGTTAATTACAGCATTTCATACACCACAGATAACTGTGCCATCAGAAAAACTCTTTCTTTCAAATCAACTTCTGTGAATGCATTTAAATTTAATTTCTAGAGAAATTGTAACTGTAGGTGGATGCTTAAGGAAATAGCAGAAGCCAGATATGGTTTTTTTTTTTTTCTTCTAATGCTTGTGGTATGTTGTTGTAGAAACTTGCCTGTGGCAGGGTTAATTTTATTTTATAAGGGCCTTATAATTCTTTTATAAAAATGTGCTTGGGGTTGAAGATGGGCCAAACCAGTTCTACTGCTGAGGACATTCTTTATGAAGCTGGACTATGATAATTCATTATGTGCCTTAAATAAAGGATCAATATCACAAATTCAGTAAAATGGCAACAAATCTTCACTTTGCTGTACAAAACCCTTGAGTGCCACACTAGAGGTTTCACAGACATCTGCTGCTTGGTTGAAAGAACATCTGAAGAGAGACACTTTTCCACAGTCCTACTTTGAAAAGTTGGTGTGCTATGCTTATATTTTTAATTCTAGACGGGGTCTTAAGCAAATGTTATATTTAATTCATACCTTTGGTTGTGCTCATGAGTCTCAGTTTCCTTTCCCTGGCCACAGTGTAAATTAAGAAAGACTTGATTGAAATCCATTGAGTTTCACAGACACAAATAAGAGAAGAATTTGACTGGATAATGATTATTCATAATAAATAAGTTTAATACATGGACTATTAAAGCTGATTAAAAATGGAAGCCATAAAAGGCCATTTTTGCAAATAATTACTGGATTTTGAATTTAAAAAGAAGACATTAAATAGTCTCACTGGTTTTTTTTCTTCTTTCCCATCTTCTCATTGAAAGAAGAAAAACAAGGAAGGAATAAGGGGTAGCAAAAGAGAGAATCAGAATTCAAAAGAATTTCTTTCTTCTGAAGTCTGAGAAAGAAATTTCCCTTACTGATACTGTTGGGTTTTTTTCTGTTTTCAGTGAAAGGCCGTTGATGCCTGTATTTAGTTCCAATAAGGGCTACTAATCACAATGGATGAACTATTTTCATTTCATCTGTGCTGGCCCATCTTTCTGTTCTTCCTTACCAGGCAGTTTCTCAAGGTATCTGCTTGTAAGTTTATAAGACACAAACGCATATGGATGATATTGTTTACATACCCTCTGTGAAATGTATATACCAATGCACATATTAGAAAGTTAGAATTGAATGCAAGTAGCTTATTTTTAGTATACATTTAGCCTCTAAGAAAAGCTTTAGTGGGCATTATTGTCCATAAACGTTTTGATCTACTTAACATATTCCAAAATTGTCCCCAGACTTGCATTGTGGATTTACAGGTCAGGAAAAGTATTTGTAAATTTCTGTGAATGTGAGTGAATAGATTTAGAAGAATTAGCCATCATATAATCTTGGTCTGAATGTTTCTTTTTGCAATTGGAAGGATGTGTTTAAAGTATTTTGAGAGGACAGGGAAATGGGAAGAAATATGTATTTTAAAGCCATAAGGAAGGATTGCACCTGATGTTTTAAGTATCCTGAGGACAAAATTACAAAACTTCACAAATATTATTTAAATACAAATATAAAACAACTGCATGCTAGTTAGCTAAGTGGGTAAAACTTTTGTGAGATAGAAAGGAAACATTATGATTAAGCCTGTGTGTAGGAGAGTCATCAAGAAAGAGAAATGCAAGTTTTGGACATTATCCCTGACTTTTCTGTTACCGTCTCTTGCAACAGTGCTTGTGAAACAACACTCATGGAGTTTTATTTGCTGTTGTCTTGTACCCACATCTTTTCATTTGAGTACAAATGTGGAAACAAAAACTTTACAAAATCAGATCACCAGTATGTTGTACTAGCTTTCCATTCGCAAAAAAAAACTACATGAAATGTTAGGCAACTGGAGAATTCCTTCTTTGTTTTTGAAAGGATATGCTGCTGGCTTGGCAGGGCAAGAGGGGGAGGAGAAGAGGGAGTTGTTGTCTGTTTTGGAAGAGGACCCTTCCCTGAAGTCATGTCCAATGTGTACTACTTAAAGGCAGAATCTAGAAAAAACTAGTTCACCTTTCTCATGTCTAGAACATTTCTTTTCTTTTGCAGTGGACTAGAGGGAAGAGAAAGCTCAAAGTTTCTTCCCTGGTAGGATGACTTTTCCAAGTTTGGCAGGTGGCAGGAACATTGTGACATTTGTGTCTTAACACAAAGAAGAACACAGGAAGAAAAGTCCTGTGTTCCTCTTCATGTGTGGGAAGTGACTGTATTACTATGAGCGTATTTTTGACAAACTAAGAAGGAAAACTGCAGTTTCTTAGAGGGAAGGGAGCACTTCTGTGCCACACTTCTGTGCCACGTTTTCCCCCACTCCCCAAAGGACTCCCGCAACTGCCCTGCCTTGCCAGCATGATAAGAGGTTCTCTTTATTTAAGGATGCTGTGGGTAAAGACCTCTTTACATGCTTACATCCTTAAAATACTCCTCAGGAAGTATATTTTGGAAAAATAGAAATCCAGAAAGGATGGAAGCAGATTCCAAAGTTTTCTTTAACTGATGAACTGAAAGGACATCAGAAGTTTAATATTCATTCTGAAAACTAACTTTCTTTGCTTTCTGTTTGAGATTTGATTTCAGTTCTGTTAGAAGAGGTTTATCTACTGGATTAGATTACAGAGCCAAAACTTCCCAGAGTTATATTACAAGCACGCATACAAAGGAAACGGAAAAATGTTGAATTCAAGACTTTTGTTTTCATAAATACTGCAGTGCAAGCCAAAACAGTGATTTTTTTTACTATATGAAGCTGTAAAAATGTATTTTTTGAACTTTGATGAATTTGACAAATCTATCAAATGTCTCTTTGCAAGTACGGGACAGGAGTTTCTGTAATTACTGACACAGACTCACTATATGAAAGGTCTTTGTTTTTCCTAACCATAGTAATCTGCCTGTCAGACAACTGCAAAATATGGCAACCACTGGTGCCTTAAGCTCTTGGCTATTCAAATTTGAAACCATATAAACCCAAAATAATACCTGGTTGAGACAATACAAACCCCTAGAAAGTTTGTATATACACACTTTGTATAACACACTTTATAAAGGGACAGTGATGCCCTCTGAAAAATATTTTCTAAACTCTAGGCTTGATGCATTCAAGTTCTGCACATATGTCTGTGGTTGTACATGAATACATAACTAAAGATGTCTCAAACAACTTGAAGTTCAAGATACATTTTTCAGATGTTTTTGCATCAAAATGGTCCAGGAAGTTCTGCTATACAAATCCAGTTAGGAAAAAGTTGTTACAAAAACATAATATATAATGTACATTTTGAAGAATTCTTAAGTTTTGAGAGAGTCTCTTCATATATTTCTTAAACAGTAAATGCCTGTTTTCTGCTGGTAGGCTTATACAGAAGTGAGTGTACCTAAATATGCCAGCACTTTTTACAAGAAACATTGTGAATCCCATTTTATTTTTTGGAAGAATGTCTGCATATATGTATCCTTAAAAAAGGGCACCATTTTAAATAATGGCATATATTTATATATAATACATGCTCTTATCTCCTTGAAAAAATGATGCAGAGAGAAAAAATACGTGAGAGGAAAATCTGATAGCTTACAAAGTACTAAAGTTGCACATCAACCAAGACATAATGTAGTCTCCAGTTCACCCAAACGGTATCACAGAACCACAGAAGTAGAGGTTGGAGGGGACGTCTGGAGATGATCTGACGCACCCCCCCTGCTCAATGAGGGCCACCTCGAGTCAGCTGCCCAGGACTATGTCCAGATGGCTTTTGAATATCTCTAAAGAGGGTAACTCGACAACTTCCCTGGACAACCTGTCCTAGTGCTCAGTCACCCTCACAGTAAAACAGATTTTCTTGATGTTTGGGGGGAAGCTCCTGTGTTTCAGTTTGTGCGCATTGCCTATTGTCACTGGGCATCACCTGGCTCCATCTTCTTTATAACCTCCCTTTAGGAATTTTATATACATTAAGATCCCCCCTGAGCCTTCTCTTCTTGAGGCTAAATAGTCCCAGCTCTCTCAGCCTTTCCTCATAGTAGTCCAGTCTCTTCACCATCTTAGTGGCCCTTCACTGAACTCTCTCCAGTATGTCCATGTCTCTCTTGTACAGGGGAGCCCAGAACTGGACCCAGTACTCCAGGTGTGGCCTCACCAGTGCTGTGCAGAAGTGAAGGATCACCTCCCTTGACCTGCGGGCAACGCTCCTCCTAATGCAACCCAGGATGCCATTAGCTTTTGTTAATGCAATGGCACATTGTTGTCTCCTGTTCAACTTGATGTCCACCAGGAACCCTAGGGCATTTTCCGCAAAGCTGCTTTCCAGCTGGTTGAGCCTCAGCCTGTGCTGGTGCTTGGGGTTATTATTCCCCAAGTGCAGGACTTTGGCAATTCCCCTTGTGGAACTGCATGAGGTTCCTGCTTGCTCATTTTTCAAGCCTGTCGAGGTCACTCTGGGCAGCAGCACAACCCTCTGGTGTATTAAGCACTCCTCCCAATTTTGTATTGTCTACAAATTTGCTGATTTGGTCCCATTTTCTTAGTGGCCTCACTGGACTCTCTCCAGTATGTTCTTGTCTCTCTTGTACTGTACTGAGGAGTCCAGAACTGGACACAGTACTCCAGGTGTGTCCTCACTGGTGCTGAGCAGAGAGGAAGGATCACTTCTCTTGACCTGCTGTCAATACCCTCCAACTGCAGCCCAAGATATCATTAGTCTTCTTTGCAGCAAGGGCACATTGTAGGTTCATGGTCAACTTGGTTTCCACTAGCACCCTCAGGGCCTTTTCTATAAAGCTCCTTCCCAGCGTATACTGGTGTGTGGTGTAGTGTGCAGGACTTGGTACTTCTCTTTGCTGAACTTCCTAAGTTTCCTGTCAACCCATTTCTCCAGCCTGTCAAAGTCCATCTGGATGGCAGCATGACCCTCTGGTGTATCAGTCACTCCTCCCAGTTTTGTGTCATCATCAAACTTGCTGAGGGTACACTCAGTCCCTTCATCCAGATAAGGATGTTGAGCAGGACTGGACCCAGTATTGATCCTGGGGTACATCACTAGTTACTGACCTACAACTAGACTTCGTGCCACTGATCACCACCTTCTAGGCCCAACCACTCAGCCAGTTTTCAATGCACCTCACTGTCTGCTCCTCCAGCCCATACTTCATCAGCTTCTCTATGAGGATCTTTCAGCCTTACTGAAATCTAGCTAGACAATATCCACTGCTCTGCCCTCATCTGCCAGGCCAGTCATTTTGTCAGAGAAGTTTATTAAGCTGGTCAAGCATGACTTCCCCTTGGTGAATCATGTTGACTCCTCCCAATCATCTTCATGTCCTTCACGTGCCTGGAAATGCTTTCCAGGATTAGCTGATCCATCACCTTCGCCGGGACTGAAGTGAGGCTGACCAGCCTGTTGTTCCCTGGTCAGTTCTCCTTCTTGCCCTTCTTGGAGATAGGAGTGACATTTGCTTTTCTCAGTTCCTCCTGTACTTCTCCCAATGACCATGATTGATCAAAGATTATTGAGAGTGGCCTCACAATGACATCAGCCAGCTCCCTCAGCATTCACAAGTACATCCCATCAGTACCCATGGACTTATGTGTGACCAGTTTGCTTAAGCATTTATTTGCTAACCCGATCCTCTTCCACCAAGGGCAAGTCTTCATTTCTCTAGATTTTCCCCCTGGTCTCTGGGACCTGGGATTCCTGAAGGCCGGTCATGCTAGTAAAGACTGAGATGAAGGAGGTATTCAGTACCTCAGCCTTTTCCATGTACTGTGTCACCAGGGCCCCTGCCTCATTCAGCAATGGACCCACATTTTCCCTAACCTCCTAGTCACCTACCTACTTATACGAGCCTTGCTTGTTGCCTTTGACATCCCATGCTGGATTCAGTTACAGCTGGGATTTGGCTTTCCTAACCTCATCTCTGGAAGCTCAGATGATGTCTCTGCATTCCTCTCAGAATGTCTCCATACACTTTAAATAGCTATTTCCCTATGCCTATTCTTTATTTGTCCACATGGAGACTATTAAGAGTAATGCAAACCTGACTAAAACACAGTCTCTGTATCATGAATGCTGACTCAGTAGTGAGTGGAACACCCACTCCTTCATGTTGTAAATTTTCTGCCATAGGCAATACATAGATAGCACTTCAAATGTATTTATGTATTCTTGCAGAATACAGTAACCCTCAAAAATATGTTATTAGGTGTACATATTAAAAAGGTGGTTAACTGTTTGCTCTTAATTTCTTTATTTTGGTACATTTCATATAGATACCCAAGAGAACAGAAAGAGATTTTAGTGTGGATTTGAGTTTATTTGAGATTTCATGTAGGTGAAAGACTACTGCACAGTGTTGTACCATCAGGAGATGTGAGATGACCTGTTCTGCCACTCCTATTTCTCTCTCAGAAATAACTGACGTTGCTTTCTTGAGGGGGGTCATATGCTGCTCTGCATCAATATTTTTTTATGTCTTGATCTATTTATTTTAAGTGGCAGTCTGCTCACGAGTCATCTGGTAGTAGGTCACATGTTTACTCTGAGATTACAGATAGTTCATTTATGTCTGGCCTTCTAATTGTTTTCATGAAGTCTGTTTAAGTGTTTTTCTCCTCCATGTCACTGTCAGCAGCGTAGACTGTTATATTATTTGATACTCTAGCCCAAAACATGCAGAAGGTGCTGGAACCATATTAGGAACTGATTTGGAAAGAAATTCATTGTGGTGCAGGAATGAGTTTGTGATAGGAAAATATATCAGAAAGCTTTATCCTGAAGGGGTAAAATGGTAGCCATAAAATGCTCTTTAAATGACAAATTATGTTCTGATGTATATTGTAGCATTTTTCATGAGAAAGGTTGTAACTCTCACAGTGGTTTTTCTCAATTTGTTTAATAATCAGACAGCTCTAGCAGGAGAAGGTTTTTATCTTTAATTTTAAAAATGTGCTTGGTGCACGTGCCTCAGTCAGTTCAGAGATCTGGTCATAATTACTTAGGAAATCTTTTACAGAAAGACAGAAGTATTTCTAGAGTATTTAACAAGCAGGTTTCACTGAAACAACATGCTTTTATGTAATGCACTGTGTCTTGTCGCAGTTCTGGAGAGCCATTTACTGCCAATTGTAAACTGCTTTGCAGGAGTTCCTGTTATGTGCAGTCATAGTTGTAGCAGAGGGCTGCATGGTGTTTAGACCAGGTCTGTGATTTACTCATCGTGACAGGTGATCCCCACCTACTCACAAGGTTAGAACAAATATTAGGCAGCCTCTCTACTGACTCCCTCTATGTGCTGCTCTTCTTGGATCATTTACTAGGAAAGACTTCTGGGCTGCAACAGATGTCATTCTTCTTGACTGACTCTTTACAGGTGGCCTTTTCAAAGCAGAAGAGAAGGCTTCACTAGGACAGAGGCTGCAGGAAGCAAGTACTAGAGACGTGTATTTTGATAGATTTAGGAGTGGGGTTTTTTCCCACTAGTTTGTAAGAGGATAACTGAGACTTCTCTGATCTTGTAGCTGTACATAAGACCTTAGGTTTAACCACTTGCTAGTTCATGTTTCACCTCTGAATCTATCATCTCTTGTTCTGGTTCCTTTCTTTGAGATTATATTGTATTTATCATATTCTAATTCGGTTTCCAGTAAAGTATCAAATGTAAAGATATGGTGAAATAAGACCGAAACTTGACCTTTGTGGGGCACCTGAATTCCGGTGGGACTCAACCTCCTGTTTCCGCTGCCGGCCCTTTTCCGCTGTCTTGCCTGAGATAAGCCAGTGTCGTTTTCATGGAGGTAGCAGTACTGTGAATACGCATATTGTTGGCTCTGAACAAGAAATGGTGATGTTAAATATTGATTTGTGGCAGACTGGTATCTTGAAAAAGAAAAGCATACTCCCAGAATTCGAAGAAAAATATCATCGTCGTCAAAGGTTCAGGCTGTAGATTTCAGGCTCTGTCAGGGAAAAGTGTTTATATTCAAGGACTGATGTGGACAGCTGTACCTGTTACTAAAGAACTGTCATGCCAATAAATTAAATCTGTTTTTATGTACTTTTGGTTATAAGTTTGCCCAGAAAAAAATATTTATAAGGAATAGCTGATGACTGACTTTTCTCCAAAAATCAGTGAGCAAATATAGCTGACAGGAAACAGGTAATTCCAGACTGTCAAATGTCTGCTTGGGGATTTTCAGTGCTAGAGTGTGCTGCTGCCTGCTTCTTTAGTTGTCCGTTTCCATACATGACTGTGGTTGAGGTACTGTTTCACCTGTGGTGGCATCTCCTCCTGCTCTTTTGGGGAAAACGAGGGAGAATCCAGCATCACCCCACTACCAATTTCTAGATTGAAATGACTGAATTAACTTGCTGAAATCTCAGCTATGGCAATGTGCTTCCTCAGGAAGACTCTTCTTTTACAATTTCACAAAGATCACTGCAGATAGTTCTCTCGGTACTGTTGCAGTCTGATTATCTCAGAGATTTCTGAACTTTCCATCTGTCTGCTTAACTTTATGATGCACTGAATTCTTGATCTAAACCAAAGGCTCTTTTTGAGGTCTATTTGCTTTATTTCTTTACAAACTGTTAAAACACCTTTAGCTTTTGTGTACGTTTGGCACTCTTTTTTCTGTCCTGCTTCTGTAACATCTGTAACTATACCAGATGTGATTTTAGAGGAAGTATGTGAAAAAAGCTTCTGTTTCTGCAATGCTCAGCGCGTGCGTGGCCTGTTGAACTCATTGACCCTCACCTCTGTGCTGTTGGTGTCATTAGCATATTGCATATTTTAAGTCCCAAGAAGCACTAACCAGGGAAAGAAAACATTGTATGTGACAAACTTCAAATGTTATGCCCTAATTACTCTGTGATGGATTATCTCAGTTTTCCAGCATTGGATGAGAGTGTAGAACTAGGTCTAGAACTGAAACAGCGCATGTTTTGAAGCACCCACAATCCTTTTAAATCATGTTTGGGTTTTTGTTCTGTTTTAAGTTCCTAGTGACCTTTAATCTCCAACCCCCACTCATGTTTCACATGTGCTTAAATATGGTGGTAAGTCTCCTACTGAGTGGCATGTCTTCAGGACATCTTTTCAAATCAACAAAGAAATAATGGAACAGAGAGAATACCATATAAAAGAGAAGTTATGATTTTTGTTGCATATGTTTTTCTGGTGATGAGTTAGGAGCAATTAAGTGAGAGATCAGAAGGTCCCAGAGCGCAAAAAAAACTGAGATTAGTATGAGCAATATTTTACTGAACTTCTTCAGGTAAAATTTTCATTTTTCTTCCTTAAGCTTCTAAAGATTCTTTTAATCAACACTTCATTTTTCTTTATGAAGAATGTAATACTCAAAGGGATAGAGGGACATGGTGGGAGGGACAAAACTCCAGCCTGTGCTTACTTAGGATAAAGGTGTATTTCTAACTAATAGAGGGTGAGGTTTTTCTCTCTGATGAGATTTGACTTTCACCTCAAAACGATTTTTTTCCACTATGGTAGTAGAAGACATACCAGGATTGAATACCATGAGCTAATAATAAGAAAAAAATGCAGAATTGTAACCTCTAGGGAAGGACAGTTTGGATAGTTGGTGGTGAATTGCTTGGTCTAGGTTTTTTTCTTGTTTTTTTTTTTTTCTTTTTATGAAGTGGTGTAGCAGGCAGCATTGCCAAACTTGGAAGTCATTCAGGAAAGGGTGGCTTGATGATCTGTGAGGGTCTAAAGAATATTTTTAAAATAGAGGATAGAGGAGAGAGGCTCCTTCAGCTTAAAAAACAAATATTTGGGAAAGTATCTGTAAACATAGTTGAATAAACAGGGGAAAGGATGAACTAGTTAATCCAGCAACAGTTATGGCTATTGAAAGAGAAGCAAATGGTAAAAAAGCAGACCAATCATAAATGTACATTAGGAGGGGGGGAAAAGTTCCCCGACCTTATCAGCAGTAATATTCTGAAACAGTCTTACAACAAGAATTGTAAATGTGAAAGACTATGCTCCTCTAAGGACACATCCCAATATACGCAACGGGATTATGTGATACGGCGTCTGCGATAGGTACACAGGGCCTAAGAACGACTGGATGCTTCAGTCACCAAGTCCTGTTCTCTGTCATGTCAGCAAACAGATGCATCACTGGGTTACTGGAGATATTCACTGGTTTATGCTCAAATGGCCAGTAATGGATCAGATGGGTTTTTGGATTCCCTTCTCAAAAATGCAGGAAATTATACTGGCAAGTTTACTTGAAGCTGGCTGCTGAGGCTTTTCCAAGCATTAATCCTAGTGAAAATCAGTGCTAACCAGATGTGCAGATTTGAAGGGGCTCCACTAGATAGGCTGTGACTCCTTCAGTCACCAGCTGGTCTGCAAAGCCAGCCAGCAGTTTTCTCAATCACTGTTTCCCAAGGTAGTCAGGAAAGTGTTAGTTCTTGGAGTAGCTGTTGTTAGACCTTTTTAGGGGGGATGGAATTTTGTTTATTTGTTTCTGCTTTGTGATTAATGAGTTTATGTAGAAATAGTAAGAATTCAGAATTCTTAAATAGTTTTGTCTGAATGACTTTGGATCGGTGCTCTGCAATCCCTTGGGAACAATTTTGTTTAATTGGATTGAAGACGACACCAAATGCCTGCAGGTCCTTCCATGCTGTAGTCAAGAGTCCTTATTACTCAATTACATGCTTTTACATTCATTTTATGTTAATTCCTCTTCTTCCATCCACCACACATCTGTCTCCGTTCATTCCTGGGTTTTTTTGTAAAGAGCTTCAGATATTCGGCTTGGAATTTTTCTTGCAGATTTTCGGTCTTAAGATCCATTTCTTTTATAGTTGACTTTTCTTTGGTTCAATTGTACATCTTCATGGTAGGTTACCATTTTAACTGTACAAATTAAGGCAGACTGTTTAATCAAATTTCAGTCTTAAAACTGAGGCATCTACAGGCCTGAAGATTGTACCTAGTCCATCGACAGGTTTAGTGAATATCTCCCTCTACGGGCTCTGCTGGCAGGGCAAGTAGAAGCCTGCTAATTACTAACTTTTTGTGGCTTGAAGTTTTGGGGCTTCACTTAGTTCCAATTGCTGTCTGCAATGTCTGTGTACTCACTGATGGTTCATCACACTTTTTTTTTTTTCCTCCTTTAAGGTATAAGTATTTCTCATTGCCAAACACATAAATTTGGACTGAAAACCGTAAGAATGCATATCTGTAAAAATCTTGTATTGTGGTCATGTGTTGTCGTTTGTTTTATAACACTCTGAACAAAAAAAAAATCACAACACCTGCATAGGTTTATAAAAGGGTCTTTGCTTTTGAGCATTAACCTTTTCATTGACTCCCTGTGCTCCAGTTTTTGCATTTATATCAAAATAAGAGATCCTTAAAGTCTCTCACAACATACATGAGCATTCTTTGAGTTTTTATTTTTTTAAAATCTTTTTCTTAAAGTTGCATCTTTTCTAAGGCTTTTCCTGCACAGTTCTTCATTTAGCAAATGTCATCAGACTAGACAGTCAGAAATCTAAACAATTGTGACATTACTAAGATATTACACAATCCTGTTTAGCCTTGCTCCTGTTGTTATTTTCCATTCCTGTCCTTCTCTGCTTCTTTTATGTGTGCATGGGCTATTTAAACTGCATTCTTAGAGTACGAAATCTCTTCTTTATAACTCTTCATAAGACTCCTTGTGTTTTGTGGGTGCTATGTAAACTTTACATAGTACCAATATATAGCCATAATAAAAGACTGCTGGAGTGAATATGAAAAATATCTTTAGAAAGAACAATTTCAACTTTTTTTTTCCTTACAGTGCGTTCTGCTTTTATTCCACTTCACCCATTTACCAAAAAGGAAATTATTCTGGTGTCTATAATATCACAAAAGATCCATAATGGAATTGCCTAGGGCTTTGTATAAGCAAGTGTACATCTTTAAAAGACTTGTTTACAGAAAATCATGACCATAAGCAAACACTAAAGTTCATTGTTTGAATAAATTCAGAGACATTATCAGTTATGTGGACTCTAAAATTTAATTGAAAGTGATCAAAACAGAGCGGTAAGAAACAATGCTTGTATCTCATGAGGTCTAGCCAGGATGTTTTAAAGAAGGTATGCCATCTCACATACAGAAAAAAAACCAAATTACATTTTGGCTATTCATAGAAATTTCTTTTTGTGCTGCTAGTTGTGATCTGCAGATAATCTTGTTCCTTATTCTTATCCTTACTCCTTAATATGTAAGTTTTTTCTTTATTTTCTTAAGCAAAACATCATGTTCTGAAGACCGGTTCAACAGGTCCCAGCTTACTTGACTTTTTCTGAGCTTACATCTATAAATTGCCCTATATTCACCTTCAGATCCTCTCCATTCCCATAACTCCCCTGTCCTTAAGCAAAAGACTTAAAGTAGTCACAGAAAAATTTCTGTCAAACTTCCTCACACATCTTTCCAGTGATTTTATCTAAATAATTAATCTGTGAGAATCCGATAGCCCAATCAGATACGTTTGCAAAATATTCCCCTTTGATTGACCTCATGTGATATACCCTTATTGCTCCTGACACAAACATAACATTTGCATTTGCAGTCTGCCCGTAATCATAAAAGGTCCATGTCAGGCACTTTCTCATACTCCCTGAGAAGTGGCTTGAGGTGATCCCCTTTCTAAAGCACGTCTGCTTTTGCACTTTGCTTTCTGCAGTCTCAATTCAGGGGACAATGTTACAGTACTTTTGAATAATATTCAAAAGATCCTCTTTTGCAGCCTCTTTACTTTAGCTGTTGGTCTCACTGGTAGTCCCTGTTTTAATGCTGAAAGTAGATTGATGTGCCGTTAAAAGCAGCTGAATAATTTACATGCACTAATAATGTGTAAGCCGTGCAGCCATCTTAGGGAGAACTCTGAAACAGGAGAGAGATGGTGTATACCACAAAATATATCTTTTTCAGGGGGAAAAAAAACCACAAACAAACAAACAAAACCACCACCACCACAACAACAACAAAACAAACAAAAAACCCCAAAATTTCGCACATCTGCAGAAAGCAATGAGCTGCACGTTACAGATTACATGCATAGCCTCAAACTGGCTGTTCTCTCCCTGCACTTACAGCCATACTCTTCCAAAAATACAACGTGGATATGCACGTCTAATCAGAATACAACTTTTAAGAGTGTGGTATTATTAAAAAAAAAATTCCCTTTGATGACAGTTCACACCAATAAAATAGGTTTCAAGGAAGAAATAGGTACATTGATGTCCTGTCAGATGATTAAGTGAATATTTTTGTTTAAATATTGCACAATTGGCTACTTTCTGGTCTTATATAATAAAATGATCCATTGCTTCCTAGTAATACTTGTATCAGAAGTAGGAGACAATTTTGCATATTAAATTATTTTGAAGGCCAGACTTCCATTGTGTTGAATCTAATCTAATCTTAATTTTGTTTGAATGAATTTTCACAAAAGGCGTTACCCAATGAGAGTCTGTTTCTCACTCTGCTTCTACCTTTTATTTCTATGGCAATATTGATAATTAATTAGATACAGTTGAAAACCTGACAGGGAATAAATTAAGGGGTTTCTGCAGTTTCTTTTTCAATTGTGGTACCTATTACTGAGCTAGTAAAATTGCAATTAAATGTAATTTGAAGAGTTCATCACATTGTAAATTTTGACCAAGAACCTCTAGCAGTTTGTTTGTGACAAATTGTTCCTTTGTTCAAAGGATTCTATTTTTAACCAAATGTTCTTCTGTTAACATGTCTGTTCTGTTAGCATATGAAAGAGCAATGTAGAGTTGAAAATGTTATGAGAGAAGGTAATTTCCTTTCACTTTTTTTTAAGAAATCTAAGTATGGGAAAATATTCTAGTATCTCAGCTTATTAACAGACATACCTTCCCCATCCCAGCCACTGCATATTGTACAGGTTTGTGGCTAAATGCCAGGGTGAGCTGTAGTGCTCACAGAGAGCTCGCAACACCTGAATGACATTTTGGCCTTGCTGAAGCAAGAGTCCTAAGTAGGCACCAACTTGTTGGAAGCTGAGACGTCACTGGAGATATGCATGTGGAGTTTGCATGGGGTTTCGAGGTGGCAGCAAAGTTAGAGAGGCGGTAGTTTGAAAATCAGATGGTTCTTGGCATCTCCGTGCATTCACAGGAAGCCTACAGGAAGAAACATATGTGCACAGCCTGCACGAGAACCGTGTCGTACGGACTGTCCTTAGTGAGCTTGGGAGCTCTCGTGTCTACAGGCAGCTGGCACATAACCAAAGGAAATTATCTGTGGCTAGTCTTGTATAAGCAAATCCTTAAATAGGAAGCAACTGCTGCAATGGCCCCTGCTTTCTTCTGGCTGGTCACATTATTAACAGGGGAAAGGAGGTATTGCCAGAACATCTCTGGATCGCGTTAGAGCTGAATTCAGAGGCAAGAGGCCCTAGAGAGCAGCCGTATATCAGAAGGAGCGGAGTGGTCCCCCACCTCCTCTCCTGGCAGCTGCATTGAATGTTCTTCCTAAAAATCAGGCCAGCACTGCTTATTCAAGATGAGAAATCATTATGTGCAAGACGATGCATACATCTGTTAACTACTCCCAAAAGTATTTCTGTCAAGAATCATCAAATTTCCATATTTTACAAATGCTGTTTTTCTTACCCAGCCTTAAGCAACTAGTGATATGAAGCCTTTAAGAATAAAGAATAAAATGCTGGAGAACCTTTTACAGAATTTTGACACCATTTACTTAGGGAATCCCACTTTGGGCTTTTTTTTGGTTTACAGGATTTTTGATATAAAATATACAGACTTCATGTGTCACTGTTTTTTGTTCTTGAGTACTTGGTAACATTTCTCTATTCCTATTAAACACTATGTTGCAAATAGTTTTCTGAATTCCTCCTGCATTCCTGAGTCATTTAGAATTCCAGATAAATGTGGCAGCTCTAGCATGCATCAGGGTAATGAACCTTTCTGTGATGTTTTGATGAGATGTCAAACCTAACTGTTAAGTCTTCGAGATGTTAATTAGTGGGCCCTAACAAGCATAAACAAGCAAAGGTTTTGTAGCTTTTCCTTACTGTGCCATCTGAGAGGGGAGATGAGACGGAAAATGAAGAGAGCAGGGAGGCTGAAAAATTGTAAAAGAATGTGAAAGAATAGGAATCCCTGTTTGGAACACAGCCTTTTATAACATGCACAAAATCAATGGTGTTCATCCAATTTAAAATAATCACTCCGGATGCTTGAATACATGAAAGTGAATCCGTAAAGCCTCAAGGTGTTTCAAAGAGGAAAATAGAAGAAACTGTCAAAGCCAAACCTAGAAGTTGGTTGAGGAAAGAGGAGAGCAGGAAATAGTATTCCAGTTCTTCAGCAGAGTTTGCATTGCTTCTAGTATTTTGAGATCACCATTACTCTGAATAGGCAGGTCCTTCTTGTGGCCCAATGAGAGATGGACATATGCATACCATGTACAGACCACTCTGATTCCTTTCTTGCTATTGTTTGCAAGCTTTGGGTCCTTCCCCCTTACCCCCCAACCTGCTCAGTTTAGCATGTTATACAGCATATATCCTTTTGTCTTTCTAGTTATATTTTCCAATAAATAGCATATCTACACTTTACTTTTCATTAACTTAAAACTACTGACAAATCAGCAGACAGAACTACAGTATATTGTCTTAACCAATGCTGATATAAAAAGTAAGGAAGATTTGATTTTTTACTGAAAGGAACTATCCCAAATACTGTAAACTGATAGATATGGATCTAAGTATGGACTTTAAAAGAAATTTGCCAGGATAGTTACTGCACAGAAGCACTTTGGAAAACAACAATCTCTGATACAGAAAATAGTTTCAATTATTAATTTTGAGTACTGTGTGAACTATAAATTGTTAAAGATTATCAAACCTCCAAAGAACTGACAAGTAAGTCAATATTAACAAATATTTAGTAGACATTTAGAATTTGGTGATTATTCATGAACACATTTAACAATGTTATTGACAATATACCCAGGAAAAATCAATGCAGCAGAGTTTAAAAGAGAGCTGTTATCACAGGTATTTATTGATGTAGTACAGATTTAAGTGGGATGCACTTAGAAACAAATGGAATAGACCATGACTCACTGAAGTTAAAGAATCGTTAGTGCTTCTACTGCAAGGCTCTAATCTTAATTCAAAAGACTTTTATTTAGAGCATCCAAGGCAGCTGATAATTAAGTATATTTAACATTTAATTGTAAATAAAGTCTTTTCTGTGTAGAAATTAAACACATTTTATCATATCCCCAAACAGTATGCAAAGGATGTAATATGTATAATATTAATGAAAAATGAACATTAAAGATTAGCTTTCCTTGTGATAAACGTACTTTTAAGAAAAGACGGAAGTGAGATGATTTCAGCAAAATAGATTGCCTTCTATAGAAGGAAAGTAGGAAAATTACGAACAAAAAATTTTATGGAGAAAAAAATCAAATCAAAAACATCAGTACAAAGGAAATCTTTATCAAAAGTGGTAATTTCGTTCCAAAACAACTGTTTTCTCCAAGATTTAGAGATATAGTTACTTGTCTAAGGGCTTTCCAGTAATTTCATATTTAAATTTTTTCACACACTTCGTAATGTAAGATCTTGTACTGAATAAGCAAGTGCTAAAAAGTCAATATTTAAGAGCATACTTCATTGTATTTGCTTTGCACATTCATTGTATTAGGCTGATGAGATTTAATTAACTCAAATGAAAGCATCATCAATTTCATCAAAAGTTATTCTAAAGAAATCTTTACATTGAACATCACTTATTTTTTTTCTATTTTTCTGAGCAGAATAAATGAAAAAACTGGCTTTGTGTCAAGGAAATTATTCCATTAGGCTTGAGATGAAATATGTTATTGCTGGCAATAGAAAGGCAAAGCAAAGTAAAGGCTGGGACAGCCCTTCTTGCCTGTCTGCTGGTTATTTATTCAGGACATGGGAAACAGAAGTCAACATTGGTTTAGTTTGTCTAAATAATGAAGTGCTTCTTGGAGTCAGAAGTGTAATTCTGATGTCATTACTATCCCCCTTGAAAACTGTCCAAAATTTCAGAAAGCCATTCTGATTATTATTATTATTATCTTTTTCAGCAGGTAAAATTTTATGTCGGAGATATAATCATATTTGCTCTTCAGCATATTTTATTTGAGGGATAGAGGTGAGGGAACTTTTTTCCAAAATTTTAGTCCCACTTCACATCCATGACTAACGAAGTACTAAATACTAAGGGCAAGAGAATAAATACTGGATTGCTGGTGAAAGCATTCTCTGGGCATTGGCAGCACTGGATTTCCATTCTCTACATCAGCGAGTGTTTGCATATGCAGAACGGAGTCATGTCAGCCGGACAGGACAGGAAGAACCCTGCTCCTAAACACGCTG
The DNA here is from genome assembly GCF_964195595.1 of Calonectris borealis. NCBI lineage: Eukaryota > Metazoa > Chordata > Aves > Procellariiformes > Procellariidae > Calonectris > Calonectris borealis. The sequence goes on along the minus strand of NC_134352.1, from coordinate 46,548,999 downwards.
GTGGTTAGCAGTCCTTCTCTGTAAGGTGGGAAACGTAATTCACCAAATTCACTTGCAGCCTACATTCCCCTTTTTGAGAAATATCATGATCAGGCTCAAAAGTTGCTGAAAAAACACTTTCGCTATAGAATAGTCTCCATAATTCCTCAATATTTCTTTTTCTCTGTATCAACCACCACTTCTTGTTTTTCTGTTGTTTTGGGGAAGGTTTTTTTTTAAGCATCATATCCCGTCATTTCATGAAGAACGTGTCCATCATATTAATTATTTTATGGTCTATTTTTATTTTACCAGGGTTTTTAAATATATGTTAATATATATTTTTCTTGATATATGCAAAATCACTACAGGGACATATACAGTGAATTGCAAATTTTCTTCATTACAGAAGTAGTTTATAATATGCTAATTCAAAATTATGGTAGCCCTAAGTTAGCCAGGGAATTAGCTAAATCACTAATTATCGATTAACACTGAAAATCACAGATAACTAGTGGATCAGTACATAATAATGCTATGTAAGGTTTCCTTAGGTGTAATACCCCTTACACCAAAAGACTAAGCAGATTTGAGTGTCTTATATCAGAGTATACGCTGTTTACTCAGAGTTCAGTTCAGTGAAAATTCAAAGAAAAAGGAAGATTTAAGGCTGAATTTATTATTCTTCAATATTGTATTTTAAATATAAATATTTTTACACTGTATTATATAGAAGTCTATGAACCTGTCTACTGCAATTGGTTTTGCAGTCTTGCCTCAGACTCATTAGCAGCATAACAGGGTTTTAGACTCCAAGGTCTATATTTCTGCCATCCAGTCACAATAGCAAAGATATGATAAATTGCATATATCTCCAAACTGCAGGAGCAGTTGGTGAGGTGATATTGAGTCACTTGCAACTCCTTTTTCACAAAATGCTCCTTTATAGAGTAATTCTGTCTTGTAAGGAGAGTTCCCACTTTGTCTTGTAGAAGTCTTTATTGAAGAAGTTAATCTTGTCCTGAAATTATTTGGAAAATGTAGTTACTAAAGTGCATGCTTTAGATAATTTACTTCTGTAATCTTGTTTGTCCAGAAAAAAAACATTTCCTTTCAATTTTTTCAAGGTTTCCACACACACCACACACTTTCTGACAAATCACTGTTATAACAGCCTATGCTTCTTTATCAGAAATATTGATCTACTTATTTCTCCTGCACTATACCTTCACATGGAGGGGGTTCCATAATACAGGTTTCACACGTATGTTCATTTCCCACTGAGAAATTTCATATGCTTTTTTCTGTTTCTGTGTAGCTCCCTCTGTGCTACGTGCAGTGGAAGCTGTAACGTGGGGTGTGCAAAGGAACAACTGCTTTATTTACTCTTTTAATGGAAGTGTTTTCGATTACACCTACTTCTGGCAAAATTGCTGGTTCACTCTCCTAATGTAGAAAAGCTTGAGCTCCTTAGAATTCAAAACCACACATCTGGAACTAGTGTGGTAGCGCATCTCTCGTTCTTAACCGGTTGGTTGCATGGAGTGCTGTGGGCACCTCTCTCTCAGTCAGTGTGTGTGCAGATCAAGTAGTGCATTCTGGCAAAGAAGTGTTTCCGCCTGGATATAAGAAATCTTCTGTCCTATTTGCATACAAAGATTTTTATCCCTATTCTAACATCTTCCTATTGTAATTCCATAAGAGTTTAAGTAAATTCTGAAATACCTTTTCATTTAAAAAAAAAATGTATTTGTATTAGTGTTACAGGTGTACTTGTGGTGGGTTGACCTTGGCTGGCCAGGTGCCAGGTGCCCACCAAGCCGCTCTATCACTCCCCCTCCTAGGCTGGACAGAGGGAGAAAAAATACGAAGAAAGGCCCGTGGGTCGAGATAAGGACAGGGAGATCACTCAGCAATTACCATCATGGGTAAAACAGACTCGACTCGGGGAAATTAATTTAATTTATTACTAAATCACAGTGGGGTAATGAGAAATAAAACCAAATCTTGAAACACCTTCCCCCCACCCATCCCTTCTTCCCAGGCTCAACTTCAGCCCCAATTTCTCTGCCTCCTCCCCCTGAGCAGCACTGGGGGATGGGGAATGGGGGTTGCGGTCAGTTCATCACACATCGTTTCTGCCGCTCCTTCCTCCTCACTCTCTTCTCCTGCTTCAGTGTGGGATCCCTCCCATGAGAGACAGTCCTCCACAAACTTCTCCAACATGAGTCCTTCCCACGGGCTTCCCTTCTTCACGAATGGCTCCAGCGTGGGTCCTTTCCGCATGTCCTTTACAAGTGGTACAGTCCTTCAGGAAAAACTGCTCCAGTGTGGATGCCCCACGGGGTCACAAGCCCTGCCAGCAAACCTGCTCCAGCGTGGGCTCCTCTCTCCATGGGGCCACAGGTCCTGCCAGGAGCCTGTTCTGGTGTGGGCTTCCCACGGGTCACACCTGCTCTGGCATGGGTTCCTCCACGGGCTGCAGGTGGGTATCTGCTCCACTGTGGACCTCCATGGGCTGCAGGGGAACAGCCTGCCTCACCACGGCCTTTGTCACAGGCTGCAGGGGAATCTCTGCTCTGGCGCCTGGAGCACCTCCTCCCCTCCTTCTCCACTGGCACTGGTGTCTGCAGGGCTGTTTCTCTCACGTATTCCCACTTCTCTCCTCTGGCTGCTGTTGCGCAGCGTTTTTTTCCCCTTCTTAAATATCCCAGAGGCGCTACCACCGTCACTGATGGGCTCAGGTTTGGCCAGCGGCAGGTCCGTCTTGGAGCTGGCTGGCATTGGCTCTGTCTGATATGGGGGACGCTTCTGGCATCTTCTCACAGAAGCCACCCCTGCAACTCCCCCCTACCAAAACCTTGCCACACAAACCCAATACAGTACTGCTGAATTATTTTTATTTCCCAAATGCATTTTTGAGTTTTTCAAGTATTATTTAAATATTGATCACTAGTGTGGTGCTTAGTTTATGTTTGTACCTGATATAGTTACTTGTTCATATGGAAGTAAAATTGAAAATTTTGAATTGATAATATATATATTAAGTTTCGGTATTGCAGCTGCCCTAGGAGTTAGTTTATTGGATGCTGTCGGAACTTCTCTGTGTATAGTCCGTATAGGAAAGTTCAAAATCAGGCCTTAATGCGTAGGCGTGAAAACCTTTGTAAAATATTTCTTTGCAAATTTTGAAAATTAGTTATAAATCTGGTTTTGTAGAAGAATACTAAAGCCAATAAATATATCATTTCAACAGAGAAATATGTCATCAATAGCTGAGTGGTGGTTTGTATAGAAAGGTTTGAAGAAACAGTAGGCAACTTCTGTGTTGCAAGGAGAGAACTATATCGGTTTTCGGGAGGTGGACACAGAATTTTTTCTTTCCTGAAAAAAATTATGTCACACTCTTGCACTCTTCAAGTGCTAAGAGTCTTCCCCAGCAACAAACCAGCTACATAAGATGTTAAAACTGAAACAGCAAGGGACGTAAGTTCAAAGTGATACATCATTAAAAAAAAATCACCAACTTGTGGCATAAAACTGTTTTAGAAACAAGCTTAGTATGTTTCAGAAAGTTCAGGATGCAAGAGTCTAGTCCAGCTACCATAAGCAGTGTCATGCAACACTCCTCAATGCCATAAAATTGTGGTTTGACTTACCATCATACCCTCAGAGCATAGCAGTTTTGATGCTTCTGAGAAAAATTCAGTGTGTTGTCTGCAATGAAGCATTAAGGGAGAGAGTGCAAGAAAATAATAAGCACTGGGCAAATGCATTTGGGTGTCTGTCATAGGTGGCTGGGTGAAATATTATTCTTTTGGGAGCAGAGAATTGCAGAATGGCTGTTGTTTCTTCTCAAAATTTCTGACAAGGGCAGCCTATGATTAGGTAGCAAATTAAAGTCGTTCTGTTGTGGATATGCAGAAATGCCTATTGATTACAAATTATCCTTGAATTAGAACAAGCAGTCCAACAGTGTCATTATTTTACCATAGTCCTGTGAAGCATGGCCAAACTACAGGTCCTTATCCAGAATAACTGTTGGTAAGAAGCAAGCTCATTTCTACTTATCAAGTATGTTGTTTTATTTCACTGTTTAAAATCTTAAATTTTTCTGGCATACTAACTGCTTTAATTACCAGGCAACAACCATAAATATATAAACAAATCTTTGAATGCCTTTGAATGTGTCATGCAGTTTCAATGGCTTTCTATGTCTTGTTCTGCCATATATTTTCTTTGCAAATTATGTATCTTACTACTCTGCAGAAAAATATGTCTAGCTTAAAAAATAAGCAAGGCAAATAAGTATTTTTGCAGGAAAAACTATAACCATGTGTTATACTCCAGTTGTATCACATGGCCTACAGATATTTTAGTGGTAAGTGTTAAAAGGTTAGTACCTTGATCAGTGATCACTCACCCTTCAATAAGGTATTCAGGTTTTGCCCAGATTTGTTTATGTGTTGGAATCTCTGCTGCCATTGAAATCAGTACTGACAGTTTGATTTAACTGAAAGCAGGTTTTTGATTATTTAGGAGAATGTACTGGGAGCAAGGCAGATGCAGAAGAAATGCAGCACATTAAAAAAAAAAAAAAAAAGAAAGAAAATTACATAATTCTCCACGTATCTCACAAAACAGACACAGCCAAGTTTATATAACTCAAAGACTTTCTTCTGTTGGCAAAAGTTATTTAAAATTCAACAACTTGTAAACCAGCATTTCCCTTTTTATACTATTTTGTGGCAAGTCCCCTTTCTATTTTTAGCACCTGAAAGCAGAGTTTGAGAGTACTTTTTGTAACAGCTGTGTTTTGTTAAGATAGAGGTGAATTTCCTTTTAGGTCAAATAGTACCTAAAACTGGAATATGTTTATCAGGAGGTTCCTACAGAAAATCTACTAAGTGTCATCAATATGTAATAGTAGTATGTAATAGTAATATGTAATAGTTTCTGGGCTTGGTAGTGAGTTTCAGCTTCATATATGTCACTGAGGTAAGAGCTGACTGCATTAAGCGCCTTACAAGGACTGAATCCTTCCATTGCTTGCTATAGAATGTAGGTAGTGATTCAGTTAGTAAAAAGGTAACAATGTTTTCTCAGGCCATGTGTAACAAAAATACTTGTCTGAGCTGTGATATAAACAGACATAAATGAATAAATGCCATTACTTCCAGGATAAAGCATTAAAAAAGCACTAAAACTTTTAAAAAATAGGAAAAAAAATTGTTGTATGAGAGTGGATAGGAAGTAAATATAGTAGATAATGTGAATTGCATATTTCAGAATGACAGCTCACTAGGCAAATCATAGCATTAAAGGGTCTCAGCTTTCCTTTTAGCTAGTTCTGAGTTAATAAAAGTTGTATTGATCTAGCTGTGTGTTGGAAAACTGACAAAACAGGATGACCATGCTGAAAGCAAGATACAATTTTAAAGTAGTCCAGGTAAGATGGCTGTGTATGAAAAAGAGAATTCTTTTATCTGGCTTTATCTTCTCCTATGCCATCTCAGTAAGCAAAACCAATGTCCAAACTGAAGCTTAAGAAGTATGAACTACTGTACATATTTGCTGTGCTCTGAGCAAGAGTTCACCTGAGCGAAGTAAAAGAAATGTTTTCAGAAATATTTTACAAAGCTCAAACTTGTTCTTCTCCTCATGCTTTATGTGAAGCCTATTGAAATCCTAAAAAGAAACACATTGGCTTGAATTGCTTTAATTCCTGCCTTTACTGTTCGGATGGTCTGGTACATATAGAAAATCATCGAATCATTAAGGTTGGAAAAGACCTCTAAGATCATCCAGTCAAACCATCAACCCAACACCACCATGCCCACTAAACCATGTCCCTAAGGGCCTCATCTACACGTCCTTTAAATACTTCCAGGGATGGTGACTCAACCACTTCCCTGGGCAGCCTGTTCCAAGACTTGACCACTCTTTCAGTAAAGAAATTTTTCCTAATGTTCAATCTAAACCAATCAACAGCACTTAGCCTGGGTCTCTCCATAGAAAGTTAACCAGACTGTGGTTAACTGTGGTGATAGAGAAGTTTTAACAACAAAGCTGGCTTTAAAATAACATAACAGAGGATGCTGGACCTGGACCATGTGGTAAAGAACTGCCTTGGAGTACGAGGAAGTATCTTAACATGGTGCTGAATATCTCACAGGGTTCAACCATGACCTTGTAATAACTGCTTGGTAAAGTCTGTAAAACTGTTTAAAAATTAAATGAATGCAGTAGAAGAATTCACCTGTCCTGCTTTCTGCATAAGCAGAAACACCTCTAAGTCTAAGTTGATTATTAGACATCTGTGAAAAACATTTACTGTGTTTCCGTCCTGTTAAAACACTAAGGTTTCTTTTATAAGAGTCTGCAATAATAGGCTTAGATGTAGGGCATGTTGTATGCTGCTATTATTAGGACTTTCAATGGATTCTGACATATACAGTCATAATATATTTTCTTTGATCATCTACAGCTTTTGGGAAGCTGCCTTAGTGTACCACTTCCTTTTTTTTCTTTTTTTTTTTTAAACTTGCCTCTAGCAATTTTCCTTTCCTTGTCTAGGCTAGATTTCTCTACTTAAAATCATCACTGGAGTTGGAGAAAAATTTGGCATTTGCATTCCATAAAAGCTTCAATACTTTAATACTTTAAAGGAGGAACTCAGGAGGAAAAGGGATTGAAAAGTTTGGGTTAGAATGCATGTGAAATATAAAGAAACTGAAGCAGTTGTGGTTTTTTAAATTGTCACATTCTTACTTTCTTAGAGCCAGCTCAGATAAGGATTTTGTGTCTTCCAGGTGTCAATTTTGATGAACCTGAAGTATGTATTGCGGTTTAGGCATCCAGTGTAATCCCAAGTAGGTGAAGAACTAAACTGGGAGTGAGAAGAACGATCTACTCTGAATCATAGAGTACCTTTTCTTTATAATATGAAATGCTCCTGGGTAGGTAGAATTCAAAACTGTTACTTTCAGCTGTGCTGAACTCCCTAGAGCTGTTTTTGAAGACAGGGTTCTCAATCAGCTGAACTAACTTTCTTTAAACTGTTGTATTTACCTCAAGAAGCAATTTTTTTAAAAAATGAAAATTTATTTGTTTTTTTGCTGGGAGAGTTTGCCCCATGCAATCAAAAGGAATTGCATGAAATTTCCTGTCCTCACTGTTGAAAGATGTAGCATGTCCTTGCCCTAGCTAAGGATGATTTTTCTTCCATTGCAATTCTTATTGTTCTCAGCAGGAAAAAATGCTTCCTTGCATTACCTCGTTGCTCAGTTAGACAATGTTATTTTTAAAAAAGTGTGTCTTTTAAGACCCTGATAAAATCTATGCAAGTTGTGTCTGCTTTTTAGTCTTGTGTATATGCCAAAAAAGATTTTATTCTTTCTCCAGTGCTTTTTTCGTGTTTGACAGCTCACAAGCAGTGTTCTAGCACATGCCTAGCGATATCTGACACTGCTGTTTTCACAATGTATTTCTTAAATATAGCATACTCAGATTGCATTTGCAAAATATTTGGTAATTCGTTTATGACTGTAAACATCTGCTGACTTCTACAATTTAAGAAGAATCTGCATTCATAGAGGGAGTCCTGCCTGGCAGCCTTGAGCCAGTGTTTCTCAAATAATTACAAAGTGTGAAATCCCTTCGTGAAGCCGCGTGCATAAACAGGGAGGCAATTCTGTTCTGGAAGTCCAAGTGACTTGCATGTAGTTTTATTATAAAGTCCAATACTAGCACTGTAGTGCCATCTGCTGAAAAGTAGCGAGGACCCACTGGTATGTGAGCAGAGTTTTCCAAATTGCCCCTTTCTATCGTGGATGGCAAATTCTCATTTCCCTCATACTTCTCTGCCTGTCTACAATTATCACTATCATTTTGATTTAACCTTTTTTTTTCTCCTTATACTGAATCTTATTAGGGTTCTCAATCATAAAACCATTTCTGCTGCAGTGTTGTCACTTCAGCGGTGTTTATGTAGCAAAACCGGGAAAGTTAAGACACAGACTAGAAATATTTCATATTAATCAGCCAGAAAAGTTTTTCTGTAACTTCATTGTGCTCTGAGATCCCAAACATAGATTTAGAAGGAAATAGACAATGTAAATCAAGAGGTGTTTTCTGTTTTCAGGATCCCTGGTTTTGTTGTCTAATACTACCAGTGTGGGATTCTTGCTTGGTTTGGTTTTGGGTTTTTTTTGTCTATGCTACATGAAAGCACTATGTACCTCAAATAAAATGTCTGCATCCAGTTTTTTCATAGCCCTTGCACTCAGGCCTTGCTACCCTTTTCTTTGCAACTGGCCTTAGCTACCTCTCCTCCAAACAATACAGCTACAGCCTGAAAGGAGAGCACGCAGTGCAACGTCAGGAATGGTGGAGCAAGCCTGGGTATGGGCACTGCCCTTCTGACAGGGGCTGCCATCCTCCCTTTGAACAGCCTCTTTGTCAGGAAGGTGACAACAACCATTACCAGTGGATGGTGGATGGCATAGCTCTAAAGGTGTCTCTAAGGATTTTTAGTGGATTCCCAAAACCTAGAGACAGGGATAGCTTCAGTCCTGTGGGAGCAGCTTCAGGTCTCATTTACTCAGAGTTTCGAAAATTGTTTTAGCAAAGGGATTCCTTGGCATTGTTCTCACTTGTCATGATACCTGTCATGATATTCTTTTCAACAAGATAACTTAGAAAAGTGGACTTTAGGCTGATGAATAATGTTGTTAATGGCTGCAAAGAAACAGTGGAGAGAAGTATGTGCTTATAACAAAATGCTGGGTGATATATTTAAATGCTAATGAGGGAAATTGAAGGTCTTAAAAATATTAAAAGGCAATGCTTTTGCTATTCATGATCTGGCACTCTTAACCTCTGGTTAGTCATGATGGTTTGTTTCTATCATGATGGTTTGTCTGTATCAGTTCAAACGAATATATCTGTAAGGAAAACAGCACTGCAAGTCTGTCAAAGAGGAATACGAGGCTAGAAGTTTCACTTTACTGGGAAAAATATCTTTATGCCTCTTTGATAACAGAAATTAAACCAACAGGTTTTCAAGAGTTTTACATCTGTAAACTTCTTTGATTAAATGTAATAGTGTCAAAGCAGAGAATAAATCATAGCAAGAACATTAGTATAGAAAGCAATATAATATAAAAATCATCCAAAAGGACAGTAGAAATTACAAGTCTGATGGCCAAATACATATATTCTAGGATCAGAAAATAATGTTCCATCTATTTTGCTGTAATAATAATACTGATTTGAAGTTAGAAATCCTCCTTCAGTATACGGGCGAAGAGCAAGATGGTTGATAAAACGTACTAGGGTCTTCTAAGGGTCTGAATGAAGACTAGAGGCACAGTGGTGCAGAAAGTCACAAACAACAGAAAGTATTTCTAGAGGTGGATCAATAACCGTAGTGGAGATGGGTCCCTTGGGGTACTCTCTGTATGTGCTGATGCCTTATGGAAGGGCATATTCCATGTGAAATAGACTCAGGTTCTTTGTCAAAGGCGACTTTATGGCTCAGTCTGAGTGGAGAATCGTGCTCTGATTTCATAGTAGTTTGCAAGTTCCAGATCTTGGTTTTAATCTGTTTTGGACTGGGATAAATATATTTTGTTTCCATAAATATAGTAAGCCCGTGGTTGCATCAACCCTAGTCATGAAGGTCCTGGTTCCTGTGGTATGCAATGCACGTTCTCATCCTTTCCCTATCTGATTTGAAAGACAGGTGGTAATGAAGGCAGAGAAAGCTATGGGCCTTCCTCTCACTCGTCCCTTGGTGAATTCACATCAGGTCAGCTGGATTCCAGGTCACCTTTTTGTACCATTACCGGCAGAACTGGAGACTTCTTCTCACACTTTGCCAGCAAAAGTTACCAAAATATATCCATGACCCATTATCCATTGTCTCAAAATATTTTGCCAGAATGATATGACGAATTTTAATGGCTATGTCAGCAGATGGTCACTGTCATTTATTTTGTTTTCAGAGTCTAGTATTTTGTTGTGACAGTTAAAATGTCTTGCCTGCTGTTCAATTGTTTTCATTGGAATAATACTTCATTTTGCTGCTCAGGGATCCATAAAAATGGATCATTGGAAAGAATTTGTGTTGCATCAATAGGCTCCTTATCTAAACTCCCGAAGTTTTTCTAACTCAGCCTTCTCAGACAAAGTGGTAAGCCCAGCTTAGTAACTTTGTCACCAGCAACTTAATAAATAACTAAGAAAAAGAACAGTCCAAAAATCCAAACTTGATATGCTACATATCCCATTCAGCTGGAATTGATTAAACAATCAATTTAATCTAATTAAATTACTGTCCAATTAACAAAGGAAAAAATTATTCCATCAGAGAAGAGACTATCCATTTTAACTTCAGACCCTAATATTAGGGTGGCCAACTAAGTTTACAAAATGCCCTCCCACTACTCAAAAACTGTAGTTTTAACAGTAGTTGAAAAGGGCTTAGGTGAGAGCGGTAGTACTTGATGTATTGCTTATTTGTATAAAGATGTCACTTGATCAGTTTTGGTAAAATACATTTAGAAACTTTTCTGGAAAACTACTAATCTTTGATCCTTGTTTACTATATACGCAGATACATATACTTTGTTCAGTAAGCTTATTGAGTCCAATTTCTGAGCATTCAGCTAGCGAAGAATTTTTTATGATGACATTTTCTTAATGAGAAAAGTGCTTGCTCGTAACCAATAAAGGATGTCACTGCCTTCCACAAGCAAAATATCTACAGAGTTGTTCTTTCTGTATTTTTTCAGTTGCCATCCTTATATGGCTTTACTTTTCAAGCACATTATGCTTCTGACTTTAAAATCCATATTGTGCTACATGGTCAGTAAGGGACCTCTGCATCCTGACATGAGTATGGATAACTTCAAAATAAAGGGAAACAAGGGTGTTCATTTCCATTTCATAGGTGCTTTCCAATTTTGGTTTTCAGTTCCTTTCCCAGTTTTAAATTTTATTTTGCTATGACCTGTGAACTTCTTATATCTGTTCCATTTTGTTTTCTTCTCCTTTTAGTCAGCCATTTCTGAAGTCCATAAGAACATGTATTTTGCTCAGGAAAGCATAGTGCTGCTGAATAATTGCAGCACAACATATAACATAAAAATTGCTGTTGGCACTGTTAGCTGTGGAAATACAACAGTTGAGATTTAAAATATGTTTGATAATTAATGATTTTGCTTACAAGATGGCTCAAATATTTTCATCTGGTCATTATAATTCAGGAGCAAAATATTTGATTATGTTCTGAAATACATTTCATGTTTGAGATGTTTGTATTTATTCCTGTGTTTAGAGAGGCATTTGGATTTATTTTCTTCTAAAAACATGTGATTCCTTATGGACACACACAGCTGAATGTCTCCAGGAATCTTGTGTACTTGTGCTCCAGAAAATAATTTAGTCCTCAGTAGCAATATAGGTAATTTGAGATGTCTGTTGTGAAGGGGAGGTGTTTGATCCAGATAAGAAATGCTGCTGGAAATAAAAATAAAATTTACACGCTGTGCATCTCAAATCTGAAATGTGGTAACAAGTGAGATCTACCTATCCAAACTGAATAAAAATAGCTATGATAGAGTGAGAATAAATACATTGTAAATTATGAAATTTTATTAATTTACTGAAAGTTGCTGTGTCATCAGCTGTTCAACAAACAATTTAATTTAAGACAGTAATAAAACTAAAATTGACTTAAACTTTTTAAGATGGTCAAGAAAACAATTTACATAAACAAATGTGCATAAATAGTCTTTTAAACACTTTGATTGACATGCTGCACACAGAATTAAATTTGGGACATTGAGTAGGAAAAGGCAAAAGTTTTTAAATTATTTTTGTATTTGGCTTCTGTTTGTCTGCTTGAATAGGCAATTTAAAATAACTAAAGAAAATGTTACATCATCGTGGGACTACTGAGCAGACAGATCTTCTTGAGATATATGTCTTTACTGCAGCTATGTCTACATTAGGAAGAAATGTGGTGCACTAATGCAATAGAGATCCTGCATTAGTGTGACGTGCACTTTGGACATTTTACTTCAACCAAACTTTAGACCAGCCCCCTGCATACAATACGTTTGTTGTGAATGGGTTGAAACTGTGCAAACAAAAATTGCTCACTTGACTGTGAACCCTAAGTGGTTCAAGGAATACTATACGGTCCTTTCTTCTGTCTCCTGCAGATGCTGGTACATGTTACTGCAACCGTGGTAACATATCATTTCTTTTTGTTCCTGCTGAATTTTTCCCATTATTTCTGTTTGTCCCTGCTTGTTTCCAAGTGACACCACAGTACCTGTGGCCTGAATCTCCTGCTGACGCTGAGGAGGCCAAAGAAGAATAGTAAGGAAAAAAGGGGCGTGAGGCAGGCAATTTCTTAACCTGCAGGTACCACTTTGGCCCTGGGACATTGGATAATCAATGGTGGGTTCAAAGCTTTCAGACATAGAGCAGCACAGCTGAAACCTTTTGCCAAGAGTCAATGCCTTGACTTTGCTACTGTTGATGAAATTTCACGAGGTTGCCTATATCTGTGTTGAAGAAGTTGCTGTCACCCTGGTGGGGAAACCTTGGCACTGTTGGACCATACAAGTCAATGACTAGCAAGTTCAGGGTGGCCTGCAGGTAAGAAAATGGCTACTGTTATGCAGGCCATGGGAGAGCACCACGGAAAATTTAGGGACATCTCTACTGCCTGTGCTGGAAGGACTCATGATGCCTTGTTGTTCATCATGCTGGTTTTAAAAGAGGATGCTGACACGTCCTCTCCGTGCAGTGGCAGGATCATCTGGAGAATGTGGCCATCTATATTGTGGCAATACTACATGATCCCAATGCGCCTTTGGTTTGTGAGTGAATACCCAAACCATGGTGTAGCCCTGGTGCTGAAGTGCCACCAGAAAACTCCCAGGCCCTCCTACCAACTGTCCCCATTCTAAAAATGTGTATAAAATACTTATTCTGGAACTGTGGTCACTGGCACAGGAGGTTGTTGGCATTAGCTGTGGTAAGGAGCACATCACAGTTCCTGGCTGACACGTCACAGACAGATGATGCAGGGTCAAGGAATGCAAATCCCAGATGACAAGATCTCCTCCAGGCTCTCCCATGTAATGAACCTGAGTCTGCAATCGTGGGCACCCAGGCAGGTAGCAGGATCTGTGCTGTGCTCATACCAAAAGGTCTGTTCAAGATAGCCACAGCAGGGGCACATATCCAGAGTGTGCCTATTGTCCCAGATCATCAGTTCAGTGATTTTCCTTTTCTTGAATTTTGTTGATCATTTATCCTTTTGTTGCCTAGTGTTGCTACCAGGTCAGCTGATCATTTATCCTCTTTTTGCATGGTATTGCCACCAGATTACCTGTTATCAGAGAAGCCTTAGACCTTCTTTTGACACCTGTTTATGAACTTTGCTGTTTCCTTGAGGCCACAGACTGCATCAAGCCGTGTCTTTTAGGAGACCAAAGGGACGGACATTGTCATCAGGAAAATATTAGGAAAAGAAAGATCAATAAAAACAGTAGGATGGCAATAGATGAGTTGTGGGGATAGCAAGAGAAGCTAGAGTAGGCACGTAAAGCAGGGGAATTGCCATATTTGCATGTTCATGAGACCTGGGCCTTACAAGGGGCTTGAGATGGTATAGACAGTCATACGAAATATTAAATAAGTGGCACAGTTTGGCTTGTTTTACATACAGAAAGCACTGCCACCTGTTTGTCGTGACAGTGGGAGTTTTGAAGACCATCTATTGGCACACAGTCTGTGTATTGTGTCCTGGAGGACTTCATGCAGGTACAGCCCACTCATCAGTCCTGTGGCCCCACTTGGGGCTGGCACACATTTGGAAATCACAGAGAAAAGTCTTCCCATTTAGTGTTTTCCAAAAGGAATCTAATTCATACTCACTGAAACTGGTTCACGAACCAAACTAGGGAGGGAAGCAATACAGGGGTTTACTTCAGAAACTCACTACCAGTCTAAATGCTAATGTTGTCATGGTGTATGTCTCAAAATAAGGAAACTTTTGCTGTGTTTTGTGTTTGATTAGTGACTTTTGAGAAGAAAAGAATGTTTGATTGGGGTTTTGTTTGTAAAGCTAACCTTGCATAATGCAAATTTCTAGAAAAATCAACAATCTGTTTTGAAATTTAATAATCAGGTGGTGTTTTATAGCCGTTCTCCACACTAAAAGAGGCTGGAGGCTTGCTGTTTTTTAGTGAAAGCTAAAATAAAATATGACATTCGTAGGATTTCAAATGAATTGATGAGGGTACTGTTCCATTGGCATCATGAGGCCCCAAAGGCTGTCTCTGTTGAAATTGCTAACAGCATGGGAGGAAAGTTATGTACTGAAATCATGTTATTTAATGCTTGTATTTTGCTTTTCATCTCCAGAAAGAGGCTATGTTTTGCAGTCTCAAGAGAAAGTAGGAGAGAGGTATTGTAAAGGAGAAATTGCATTTCGCCTCTTGTCTGCCCTGGGAGATACTGCTTTTTTAATACTCAGTCAAAGGAATAATAGGGATGCTATGGCTCGGAATTGACCCATACTTAAATTCATCAGGGTAAACTTATGTGAAAATGTGTGGTACTTAGCATAGTGGATCTCCACCATTCACAGTTCATTTTTATAATAGTAGTAATGCAGCTGTTTAGTGGTGTAGAAGGTGCTTGGCAAAATAAACAGAAATTCAGAATTTAAATTCTGCTTTAGCAGAATTTTTCCCTCTTTGCTTAAAAATATATAATTATTAATGACTTACATTTCTTCAAAACTGAGTATTGCAAAATCCTAGTACATCTTTTTGGCAGTGAGATAAAAGCTTATAACCATTAGCAACACAAAATCTACAGCTGAACCCCTTTATGCTTTCTGCAGATTGTTTGGTGGGGTTTTATTTTTGCCTGATGTAGTCTCTAAATTGTTCTTATACTTGGGAAAAGTGGATACGAACAGTTCCATTCATGGCTCTCTTGTGAAAGTTCAGGACTCCTTATTTTAAATAACCGAGGGTAATATGAGATCCTGTAATTTGAGAGAAAAGGGAAAGACTATCACCCAGCAGAGTAGTGATGCGAACGCAGCTCTAATTTAGGCTCTGGGATACCCTTCCCCACCCCCTCCCTTTTTTTTTTTTTAAGTGGTGCTGATTTGTCACATACCTATAATGGCTGTAATCCCCACAACCAAACATGTCAGTCATTCTCTACCATAGTAATGTGCTGAGATTTTAAAAAGTCTGGTGTTGAGTAAGATCTCATTTAAACAACAAAGAAAACTCAGATAATTGTTTCAAGTGCAGAGCCCTGCTACACTGCAGACTATATCCAAGTCCTCCACATTGTCCAGATTCAGTGACCTAGAAACAAGAACTCCAATACTAACAGAGAGACTTGAAATGTCAGGAGTTTCAATATAGAGAGTGAAAGGGAGTAATGGCATAGAGATTTTCACATGTAGATTGACGCTTACATTTCACTTCCTTTATAGGATCTCCAGCAAAAAGAAAATTTCTTCTTTTTTTTTAAATTCTCTCCAAGGAATCATCTAGTAAGGAGCAGCTTTATAAAGGCAAACTGAAAGAGGGTATTAAAGAACAGTAAATGGGCAGTTTCTTATGTAATGATATACATTTCCCTGTTTTAAAGCCCCAGGCTTAGAGGTAGCCTTTATTCCTGGTAAGCATTGGAAGAGAAAGTTTATGAAAGTTGCTGACTTGTAGTTCAGATGTCTTGACTCTACATATTTGCACGCTGTAATAGAAAGGCTGATTCAACTCATGCTGATGCATCCAAGCTAGCTTTCTGCTAACTAATATGAAGTTAAACCAGCACAAAGGTTAGCATGGCTTAGTGCGTGAGTGTTTGGTCAGGCTCGGTTTTGCAGATCACGCTTTACTTTGGTTTCGGTGATTACGCAGCTATTAATACCTGAGTTTGCAAACTTGAATCTTACTTTGTGCTTCTGCCTGCTGTCAGGCATTTGGCTGTGGTAATAACACACCCTAAACTGATTCATGGTGGACTAACCTTACACTCCTGACAACCACTGCCTGTACCTCAGTCAAAGCATTGGCCCTGTATTGGTCCTTCTGCCACAATCCACCAGTGAACATTTCTTCCTTGCAAAGATTCTCCATGGATAAATTTCTGAGGCTGTAATGAGTGCCACAGCCTTATGGGCTGCTCTTTATTCCAAGACATTTGGTCTTGCAGAGCTGCCTCCATTACGTCAGGATGATTTCTTGCTTTATTCAGAGAGGTGATGACATACAATTAGTGACCTCTGGAAAAGGATACAGTGAGATGTATTATGCATACTCAGCAGGTCCCCAAAATACTTGTGGGCTCAAAGAAAAGAAAGAAAAAGGAAAAGAAAGAAAATTAGCTACATGGCCTGAAGTCTTTAAATTATAACTGTTCTTACTGTACTACACAGTTTTCTTCACGTCAACAGATGAGAACCTCTATTTACTACAGAAATCATTCCCTGTGATGGCATAGAAGAGCTCTTATCACCCTACAAACTATATCACACCCTTACACGTCACCAGTTATATCTATGCAGATCTGTGAAGGTCACTCCAAAGCCTGAATGTTTTACACACCCAGTGTAACTGAACCAGGCTGATGAAATGGAGACACTTCGCAGAGTAAGCACCAATGAACAGAAATTAAGGAAAACTTTTGCTTTTTACGGAATCACAGAATAGGAAAGGTTGGAAGGAACCTCTGTAGATCATCTAGTCCAACCCTCCTGTTCAAGCAGGGTGAGGTACAGCAGGTTGCTTAGGTTCATGTCTAGTCAGGATTTGAATATCTCCAAGGGTGGACACTCCACAATCTCTCTGAACGACCTGTTCCACTGTTCAAAAACAGTAACGTTTTTTCCTATGTTTAAACAGCATCTACTGTATTTCAATGAGTGCCCATTGCCTCTGGTCCTGTCGGTGAGCACCACTGAAAGGAGCTTGGCTCTGTCTTCTTTGCACCTTCCCTTCAGGTATTTATATAGACTGATAAGATCCCCCCTAAGCCTTCTCTTCTCCAGGCTAAACAGTCCCAGCTCTCTCAGCCTTTCCTCACAGGATAGACGCTCCAGTCCCTCCACCATCTCTGTGGTCCGTTGCTGGACTTACTCCAGCATGTCCGTGTCTCTCTTGTACAGGGGAGCCCAGAACTGGACCCAGTACTCCAGGTGTGGCCTCACCAGTGCTGTGCAGAAGGGAAGGATCACTTCCCTCGACCTGCTGGTAACGCTCCTCCTAATGCAGCCCAGGATGCCATTAGCCTTTGTTGCTGTATTGGCACATTGCTGGCTGATATTCAACTTGATGTCCACCAGGAGCCCTAGGACATTTTCCGCAAAGCTGCTTTCCAGCTGGTTGAGCCCCAGCCAGTGCTGGTGCCTGGGGTCATTCTTCCCCAGGTGCAGAGCTTGGCAATTCCCTCTGCTGAAGTTCATAAGGTTCCTGCCAGCCCATTTCTCCAGCTTGTTAAGGTTCCTCTGGATGGCAGCACAACCCTCTGGTGTATCAACTTCTCCTCCCATTTTTGTATTGTCTACAAATTTGCTGAGGGTGCACTTGATCCCATCATCCAGACCATTAATGAAGTTGTTAAACAGTATTGGTCACAGTATTTACCTAGCTGGACTTTAAACATCCTTTTCCTCCTTCCTTTGTAACTTCAAGTTTCTACTTCAAAGTAGCAGACTCCGCGTGATTGGCAACATTTTTTCCATGGACAAGATTTGTTGAAAGATTTTGGATCGACCTTCAGAAAAGTCTTACTATCATGTTTGGGTTTTGAAGCTATTGGGTTTTTTGAAGCTGCTGGATTTTTTGTCGTATTTTATAGCATTATCCATAGAGACCTTATCTCCCTAAAATTATTAAAGATCATATATAAGATGATAGCTATAATCATTAAGCATTCCCTTTTCACTTTTTCTGAAGAAAAGTTTTGACCCCTCCCTCCTTTTTGCCTATTTATTGTCCTTCTGTTGAATTTCAAAGTTTGTGTGTAGATTGATGCCACCTAAAAAGTGAATCACCAGCAATGAATTTTACTTTGCTGGTAAAAAGAACATGTCTGAGGGCAATAAAAAATGCACGTTAGCCAAAAATAAATGCCCTGAAGGTGGTACCTGATGGTACTGTGCTATCTATACGACGTTTGTAAATATATTCTAACTAAACTGAGAGTGTTGATTCAGTATTACATGGAAACAGTACATGAATGGAGATGAGTTTCTGACCATTGAGGGAAAATGTCCAATATACTCTGTACTCGTTCTGGTAAAAAGGAAGACTGAAGGAAACATTGAATTGAAGTATCCAGCTAGCTGAACTTTTGCAGGCTCTACATCTCAGTGGCAGTCTGTTGCAGCATACATTTTTTAGAGCAGCTGAGTTCTACTTATCAGGAGACACTAGCTAACAGGTGAGAAAACAAGTTGCTTTTAGCTAGGAGCATAGAAAATATGTTTAAAGAATCAGTGAGCCATGTACAGTGCCTGTTTCTTGGACCCATGCTAGGCCCTACTTATTGCTACCATGGCGTATGGGATCCATTTAATGCTTGCCATAGCAAGATTTCCTCTGTCACAGGAACTGCCCTGGGCTAATGTATGCAAGGTATATGAGATGTAGTGGTGATCTGGATTGCATGTTATTTTCAGGATAATACAATCAATAAACTCAGAACTTGGGTAGGCAAAACATATCCTAGGTTCATTTAGCCACTTTCACCTGGAGCAATTTCAAAGAATGCATACTTTAATCTCTTTATTCTAGTGCAACCAATGATGTGTCTAGTTTTTTATGAGTTTTAATATCCCCTTTTTGGAATATAATCATGCCTCTTCCTCATAACATATCCACTCCTAGCACAGCACGTGAGCAGTTTTCTATCTGACCAATTACTTAAATTTTTAAAAATATCAGATTGCAGAAAAGTCATTCTTACTAGTGCATATTTCTGGTACTTCATGTGGGCACATTTCATGATGTGTCTGCCATGATGTGGGAATCTGCAGTGCCTGAAGTATCTGTGTGAAACTTTTCCTGCTAGCAGTGGGATCCCCATTGTAGACTGAGCTCTTGCTATTCAAACTTCTGTTAAAATAGCAAATGCAAAAGAGTGTATTAGTAACGTTTATACTTGTCCAGGGCATAAACATTGAAGATGTACAAGGATCATACTAGAAGTCCCCGAAAACTAGCTGTAACCCCAGACCTTTGTTTAACTCAAGATCTTTTATAGCACAAGAGAGCTGAGCTAATCCAAGGCATGGGATAAATGAGGGCGATTTAGAAATAAACTGTGTGGATGGATGTGACTAAGTGTTTGTTAAGGGGGTGAAAGTCTGTAACAACAAATAATTGTCAGATATACAGGAACTGGCAAAAAGAAAGCAAGGTGCAATCAAAAGAAATTGAGAGAGCTGAGATATATGCAAGAGAAGCTTTGGGAGACAGATCTGTGGCTCAAAACAGGTTATGGCTGTTAGCAAAGACATCAAATTACAAGATAACGTTTTTATAATAAAGCGTGAGTGGAAATAGATGGAAACTGAGTTTTAATATTCATTTTGGTGCTGCCAGTGCAACCTTGTGTTCCCACTCTCCACCTTTGCTTGTGTTTCCACTGTCTAGACTAGCCTGAGCTCTGAGTCCCTGTATTTCTATGTGAAGTTCCACGCAACAACTAGATTCTAATTTCAGATGGTGGTCCTATGAGTTAGTGCAATATAAATTATTCATAATTCAATTATATATTGCATAACTAAATTCATACATTTTAGTCACTATGCTTCCTGTCTATAAGGTTTTCAAGTAGTAGTATCCCCAGCTTACTGAGAAACAAATGGAAGCAGGGAGACAAACTGGTTTGCTCAGTGTAGCATAAGAAATCAGTCAGCGAAACTGGTTCCCAACACTATTATGTAAGTGGCAAGTGGCACAGATGTGCTTTTCAGAAAGTACTGCTTCTTCTATGTTTCTTCCTTGACAAGGCTACTTTAATTTTGATACAGTCTAAAAACAGCTAGAAAAGTTTCTTCTCCTTTTTTTTTACTCTTCTACTTTGTTGATTCTTAAATTATTCATTACTTTCAGGTGGAAAATAGTAACTGTAGGATCAAATATCACTGAACTATTGTCATAGACCATCTTCCACTTTCACTGCTATATTACAGATGATGATGATGACTAGAGTGTTATGCATTTTAAAGTATTATTTGAAAAGAAAAAGTTCACAGTCTTTTTAAATCATCTGAGAAAATTGAGAATATGAGGTACACAGTTACAGGAAAATAAAACAGCTCTTATGAGTTTTTTTCTTCCAGAATGTCTTATATTTTGCATGTCAATTTCAGAACTAAAGGAAAATTATTGTAGATGATACAAAGCATTACTATTAAACACCTTATTTTTATCACCCTAAATTCCAAATGCTGTTTGCAAACTGTTATGTCTGTTTGGTTCTTACCATTGTAGAGGCCAAGTAAGGAAGGTACTGAATAGTTTCAAGCCACTAGGGTTTACTAGATGCTTTCTTAAACTGTTATTTATGATGCATGTATGTTTTGCTGTCATCTATTGATGTGTATATAGTGTGTATAATCTGCAGATCGAAAGTGCAAAAGAAGAAGGGTGAAGTATTCTCAGTTCACTAAGCACACTCACAGGGAAGGAGCGAAGGAGTAAGAGTCAAGTATATATGAAATTATCATATACAGTTTTCAGTGCCTTTTTTTAAAAAAAAAATATAGTATTGTATTGATTAGGCAACAAAGCCAGTACTATTTTATATACAGTGAGAAGGACAGGATCTTAATTTTTTCCAGTGCTGTGGCCATGGTCTTCAGAATGCTACTAATTATTGAGGCAGGAATTACTCATAATTTTCAACTACAAAAGCAGGAAATTATGGATTTACTCAATATAAGAGTGCCAGTGTTTCAATAGCAACTAATAATAGACTTTGCTCAATTAATAAATTCATGAAATGCAAAATATTTCAAGTGAACAATTTCCTAATTTTTCCATGAGAAAGGATTTACAGAGCAAACAAGTAAAGTAGACATTCAGAAGAAGATGGGGAATGTGTTTGTGCCACACAACCTGACTTCAGGTAGTTAAAATCTCATAAAAGCAACTACAGCTTGAAACTTGATGATATTTTCCCCAACCACAGTTTAAATAATGGCTCTTATCATTTTGGGTTTTTTTCATAAATGATTAGTCTTGACATACATTCCGGTCTCTGTACCAAAATGGTGCAGAAAACTCAAAGACTGGGTGGGGTAAATCTTTCCTCGGTTTCCAGTTCTTCTTTCTACTTTTATACACTTTCTTCAATTTATGATTGAAGTGACAGGAGGGCACTTTGCTGGTGATGAAGTAAGGGAGGTTATTTGTAAGGGTGAAAGTGCTTGCAGACCTGACAATGTTTGTCAACTGTCAAATCATGAATGATTTACAAAAGTGTCAATGATACACTACTATCATTGTAAGGAAACTTCCTGTGAATAAAAAGGTCTGGAAACAGATGGTTAAATTGTCACTGAACAGGCAAGAAAATTCTTCCAGAACGCTTTCCAGATTTTTTGTTATTGTTTTGCTTATAATATATCCCATAAAGAAATCTTGATGTTTCAATAGCATCAGTTCTGGGTCCTCTTTCTCTTTGCCAAAAAAAATTTCAGCGGCAAAGCTTTTGTTTGAAGATAGTCCACTAAACCTCTATCATCATCTTATGTGAAATATGTCCTCCAGATATATTTTGATACCTTCTAGGAATTAGTTGAGGTTGGAGACAGTTTACAGTAATTGATACTTATTATTTGTAAAAGGTGACATTTATATTGTAGTTCTTGCTGTATATGTATTTATCTCAGAATAAAAAGTGGGTCGTGGTAAAGAAAAGAAATCCAAACTGCTATTAACCACAGATATATATGTGGTGTGGGACTTACTGAAATGATGGAAACAACCCCATTCAGTATTTATCTTTGTCATTGTGGCCATTAAATCCTATGTTTCAAGCTAACAGTGAGTTAGGAATTAAAGAGTTTGTGGCAGTGAGCTGCTGAACTTCCAGAAAACTCAAACCTCTAGCTCTTTCAGTACTCAGACTGCTGGAAATGCAAAGATTTTTGCCTTTGCTAAGGGTGAACAAAAGTGGCTTAAGTGGTTCCTAGTAACTAAGAAATTACTTTTGCAATTAAAGGAGCATGCAGAGTCTTTTATATTCTTTGGATCAGGAACCCACTCCAAAGCATAAACTGATAATGAAGACAAATCCTTCAGTCAGTCTAAAGAGTGGGCCAAACCCTTTCCAGGTGAAACTCCTGGTGAAACTTCTGGATGCAGTTCTGGCAGACCAGCGTTGACCAAATCTGGAGCTGAGGGCAAGATGTCCCTACTTGGGGGAAGCAGATAAGCAGCCTTAGAGACCAGTTGCTTTGAGGTACCAGTGCAAGTAGGAAGGGGAGCTGGTGCTGAGCTGAGCTGAGCTGAGCTGAGCTGAGCTGAGCTGAGGAGGGGGGCAGTTTAGCTTCCCAGATAAGAGACAGCAGCAGTGGGAGCAGAGCTACCTGGGGGTTGTTTTCATCATCTAATTTTGCCAAATGGAGCTAACTTGCCTCAAGCACAGCAGGATAGGAGCCTAATTGTATCAAGATTATAAATAGACTAGAACTGATGAGGATAGTCTGAATTTTGAGTGACGGATGTAGTCTAATAATCAGAGTATGCTAATAATTCAACACAACATAATACAGATGGTGATGCCACAATTTGTGTTTACTTAGTTTTCAAACTACTTTAAAGTTACCTTATCTTAGTACAGTCTTATTTCTTCAGGTAATGAGGACTACAAGATACTTTCAAAAGTAAGATGCCTTTACAAGTCTATCTCCTTTTTTATGCAGTATATGTGCCTTATGATGTAGTGTATTTGCTGGGTTGCATCAAACCCAATGGCTATCTTTGTACATATCCCTTAAGAGATTAAGGACCATGGAAATTCTGCTTAACAAACAAGTGACAGTTACCTTTTGAATTTGAAGATTTTTTTGTAATTGATCATCTTTGTCAACGCAGTATTTCTCTCCTGCAGCATAATAGAAACCCTGACGCATATAGTGCTGCCCTGTGCCTGAATGAGTGTCTGCCTCCCCAGTCATGTTAGGTAGGCGTGAAGACTCTGAATGCATCTGCACCATCATAGAAAAGTTGGAGAAAAAATCGTCAGGAGTAGATTGCCCGCTACCCTCTGCGCATCAAAAAACATCAATACTTTTTCTCCTAACAAAATGTTAACTCTGTATTGCCAGAAGTGTGTCTACTGTGTTCACTTAGTAGGAGAGTATATTGCAATCCACGAAGTAGAGCAACAGAGCTATGATAATCCATATTGATTGTTGTTCATATAAAACTTATTTAATTTTTATTTAACCCCTCTCCTTTGCTCGCCTTCATGTTTGTCAGTGAACCTAACTATAACGAGGCTTAAAATCCCAGATTTGTTTGGAGGTTGTTTATTTTACACTCTAATCAGTTGATTGGTTGAACACCAATTGGTCAGCTTCTATCCTCGAAAGTATGACTAGCTCCCACAGGTACAGCTGTGGGTGCTTTGTTTGAGTGGGTGATATGTGTGCTTTGAAGGCAGAATTTAGTTCACTTACATAATGCTGGATCACTGTAAGCCTTATTTGAGTATCAAGCTTAGATCCTATTATCGTTCATTGTTAAAGATTGTAATTACGTTGACCAAAACAAAAGATTTTTTCTGAAGGGGATAAATCTAGCTGAATCCCTCCGACTTTACCTGAAACACCATCCCTGGTGAAAGCTGGTAGAACAACTGCATCTCAGTAATTTTCCCATGGAAATACACTGTTCAGTTTCTGTCTGCACAATGGAACAGTCAAATACTGCAGATGGAAAGGGTTACCTTGCCAGCAAAAGCAGAGCAAACCTACAGTTTGTCAGACTGTAAGCCTGGCAGCAATTAAAGACAAACTGGGATGGATAAGGAGTATTACACAGTTGCATCAAATAAATCTGACTACCAAAATAGTTTTCAGCTCTTCTCCTTCCCAAACAGACAGGGAGCCTGAAACAATATCTCAGAGAAAATAATCAGAGCATCCAGCTTTATTAAAATGCAGAAAAATTATGGGGAATGTAAATATCCAGTGCAAATATCTAATTTGCAATTCTGAACATTTTGGTTATACACTGTAATGGAACAGACAGCACATTATGTCTGATTTATTTTAAATTTTATAGAACAGAAGAAGGAAAGAGACAGGACAAATGTTGTGTAAAACTAATGGAAAAAATCAGCTGAATAGGACTAAAGATAATTTTTTCTTTAAGGGTACTTTTAAAGATGTCCTTTCTCTGCTTAAAGATAAGATAGAAAATAGTTTTCAAAATAAATGAAATTTTGTGTCTCTGTGAAAGAGACACAAATATTCTTCAGAAAATGATTTATCCAATTTAGAAATGCCCTCACCTAAAGAGACTGTCCTTTCATGCAGGAGAACTAGATTGACATAATAAGAGTCTTTAAAGATTGTTCATGAATCTTGGCTTCTGAAACGCTGAGCTCTTCTGAAACACGCAAGCTCTTACGCACCAAGCTACTCCAGCCACGGATTTTAAATTTATTTGACATTCAACTCCCTCACCAACAGAATGTAAAAGAGAAACAATCAGAGCACAAGCTGCATTCAGTCCTTTAGCTTTTTGCTGAGAAAAACAGACCCTTGGTTCGCTGTTTATTTTCATGTGTGCAAAGTTAAAACCTGCAATGTGGTCAAGGGAGGCCAAGAAAGGCAGTTGGAAGACTGTTGGTTAAAGAAGCCCTGATAATGCAGCATACTTATGCATTTTCTTTTACATGTTATAGGAGAAATACTGCACTTCCTTCATATGCTTCAAATAGTTGATTCTGTTTGCTGCCTCATCCCAAAACCCTGGTTCATGTTTAACTATACAGTCACACAGTCACTGGTAAGCGTCTTGCCTGTGTCAGGACTGAAGGTTAAAGCCACCAAGGTCTATATTTATCATCTTAGGAAATATCTACTGTTAAAAACTAGTAGTTATTAATATCACACCATAACCAGTCTGCTTTAAGGGAGGTATGTTCTCCTCCACAAAAATACATGCAAGGAGGGAGATATGTTTGTAGGTAGGTACCCTGCTTTCCAGAGTAAAACTTCATTACTGTCATACATGAACACTGCTGTGTTGTCCTGTCATTACAGATCACAAGCATTGGTCTGACATTATTATGGACTTCCAACGCAGGCCTGCATAGCTGCTCTTGTGTGTACACTTGTTATCCATGGTGTATGTTGGAAGCTGTTGATAGTTGAGGCAGCATCTCTGGCAGATGATGTTCATTCTTTATAGCCCTTCACAGGTGATAGAATCACAGCATATTTAAATACCTCTGACCTAATGATTTCAATATGGAAGGGTAAAGAAGTTGATATGGAAGTTGAGAATCCGGAAAGGAAGCTTGGAGACAAAAAAATCCTTGTGCATTAGGGATGATGTAGAGTTGGCTTGCTGCTCAAGTCATAGTCTTACTTGGCACTCATGGTGTGCCTCCATCCTCCATGCCAGTCATTAGCTAAAGCTTTGTTTTCTGGCCTATCAGGTATTCAGTGAAGCCTCCTAACCCACCAGCAGTTGATGCAAAGCATGACCAGGGACCACTGACTAGAGGCAGCCAGGCCTGGTCTGCCCGTGTTGCCAACTTAGGGGTTGACAGAACAAGTTACAAAAGAGCAGAACACGTGCCGTGTGAGAAGAGTGAAAATAGGAGATAGATAGTGCAACCTAATAAAACCAAGTAAAGGAAAAGCAAGAGAGACACTGAAAATTATTCAGGTAAAGATGAAGCACGATCTATTATTACAGGAAGGGGAATGAATGAAAACCAAGATGAGGGAAAAATGTTAGTAAGAAATGCATTAAAGAGAAGTCTAATTTGCAAAGGTTACTTTGTTATAGAGTATACCAAGC
The DNA here is from genome assembly GCF_964195595.1 of Calonectris borealis. NCBI lineage: Eukaryota > Metazoa > Chordata > Aves > Procellariiformes > Procellariidae > Calonectris > Calonectris borealis. The sequence goes on along the minus strand of NC_134352.1, from coordinate 46,522,909 downwards.
AGTATCCCACTCCAGTTTCTCTGCAGAAACATGTGGTGAATGGGGAACCACCAAAGCATTGGTATTTTTCAAGTGTGTTGCTAGGCAAGTTGGTATTGAGTCAGATTTAGATTTTGTAGCAATGCTTTGCTAGATATGTTCTGGATGCTTATTTGTTTCCCTATGTGTCTTACGTTTTTACTTTTTATTACAGTTTAATTGTTCATCATAAATAATAGTTTACCTATGGCATTAAATTATTCTGGTGTCTAGGAAAAGTACTTGTTTCCCGCCTTTCATGTAATGTATTTACGTCCTGTTAAAACTAATTAGTGTATTTTAAAAGGTGAAAGAATTTATAAATTCCAAGACTGTATTTATAGTATTGCTTAATGACTCTGGCAGACTGAGGCCTTAATTCAGGAAATCATCTCTATTTGGAAAAGTATTTGGGTAAAATTCATTATATTGTTAAGGCTTAGATTTAAGAAGACATGACTATTGAATTTGAGTATGTGCACAAACACTCTGCAGAATCAAGGCCTAAGAAACAGGCTTTGAGAATTGTTCTTAACTCAACAGAAAACTTTTTTGCTCTTAAAGGAAAAACTGCAAGCCCATGTGTTCTGCCAAAGTTGAGAGGAGAAAGTGATCTATAGGTCTGGCGTGTGGAATACCAGCCCCTGCCACCTGCCCTCTGGATTTTCACTGGAGATGAAAAATTGTCTCAACAGGGAGAGTCCAACCCAGTATTTGTGCGATGGCTTAGATGTGTCACACTGGTAGAAGTCAGACCTGAAATCCCAGTTCCATAGGGCACAGAGTGGCTACCACAACCATGTTTTTCAATGGAAGCTGAGATCATTCAGTGTTTTCCAGACCAGGACCTCTAGGATAACAAAAGCAGTGACCCTCCAACTAATCATCTCCAGTATTATTCAGTGTTTACATCAACATTACATACTGCATAAAGTTGACTCTTACATTTTATGAGCACCATAATTACTGCTATTGGATTAGAGCAAAATTCAGTTAATATTCTCACTTTTGGCTGCACGAGCTTTCTGAAGTCTGTGCCAGAGATAATTAAAGAATGGTTCAAATAGCAGTCTCTAAAGCTTTGAAAATATCTGTGGGAAATAAGCTGTTCAGTTGTTCTTTACTGCCATAATGTATTAGAAGTGACATTACTAAAAATGCGTTCATCTTTCTGGTCCAGTAGACCAATTGAGGTATTCACATTTTGCAACCCATGATTGCACAATTGTTGGCATCACTTTTCCCCGTACAGTGACTTTGCGGAAAGCCCTATAATATTATGTGAAGCCTTTTAATATCTGTGTTTCACAAGGAAAAAACCTATGAAGGTGTTGAGAGTGAATGAGAAGGATAAGCTAAGGGATGTTTTTTGACCATGCATTTGAGACATACAAAAAAGAAGTAATTTTCACATACTGCTTACTGTAACCAAGTTAAAGGGAAAATTGCAGTTGGTGAAAAAGAGATCAGCAGTAAAAACAAAATCACTAACTTCTAGTGGTCTTGATTTCAGTTTGGCTTAATTATTGTTACTTAGATGTCTAAAATTAGCCTTCTGGAGTGGCTGTTAATTTACGTTTTGCTGCTTAAGATCTTTTCCTTTTATTAGCCGTAGTTTTGAAGACATTCGTTTAGCAAAAAGAGATCCCTGATTCACAAAGATACTTAAGCATTTAAAATAGCCCTATGTTCAGAAACTCTGCATGTTCCTTTTTAGCTATCATAGTTTTGGTAAAAAAAAAAGCTGCTGGCATCCTATATCTGCATGCACAGTAGCAAAACTATGTTTGCAAGGCTGACCAATTCAGTACTTCCAGGCTAGTTACACATCTGTTTGATCAATATCTATCTTTCATAATCCAATTAGGTTTTCTAGAAATGCAGTCCATAGTCTCCATTAATTCTTATATTTGCAGCTTTTAAAAAGAAGATCTAATATCTTCATTAGAGTTTTTCTGTTGCTGGCTGATCTTTTTCCCCATTTCCTCTTAATTTTTCTTCAACTCTAACACAATTTCAATATCTCACAGTAATTTTCTTCATTTATGGCAGAGTTTATTTTAAATAATCTTGTGATATAGGGAGAGGAAGATGAGTGTGAAAGATAAAACCGCTTACAACATAATCTCCACTATTTGCCTAACTTACCTAGTGCTTGTTTCTGATGCTGTTCAAGATGGAGGTTCTTGTTCACACGTTGGGCAATACTATTAGTCATTTTGTCAGTGGTAAACTGCGACTCAGATCTCCACTGAAGCTAGAAAAGCAGCAAACATGAATTTTTGCACTCATGACAATTTTTTTCACAAGTCTAATTTTGGGACTACATACATTAGACAAAGCATCCTGCTGTCAGTGAATGTTAAGCAAAATTGCTAATATTATTTCTCAGCTTAAATTCTAACTTGCTTCTTTTTCTCAAAAGGCCGTTGCCCCCACCTATAATAAGTTTTTAAGTTTTGTTGTGAAAACTTCAACTATCAGCAGAGTGGTCTGAAAAGAGTCACACAACTTTTTTTCAGGGTGTAAGTGAGATTGTTAAAATAAGATAAATATTATGCAACCTGCAGTGAGGCCATGAGGCACTGGTGATAAATTTGAGATGAGTTAACTGCAATACATTACTGCAATTGTTCTATACATAACTCTGTAAAAGCATTGCTAAAACACACTTTTCCTGTAAAAGATGCCTTTGTTAAGATTTCAGATGAGATCTTAAAGTAGCAGATCATGTCATTGTAATTGCATTAGTGTCAGTGTTTTCAGAAAATTATTTGCAGTACAGTTCATTAGTAGTAAAAGAAATTGATGTGGCCTGTGGCTTATTTGGTAAATTATTATAGGATGGAGGAGAGTGGTGGAGGGAAATAGGGGGAAGCAGAAAGGACTTGGTATCCATTAAAGTCTTATGTGCTATTGAATTAATCTTAACGCACAGTATAAGACAATTGAACCCATTTATCTAAATTTGCATAGCTGAGCAGAAATATCAGGTATGGACAAAGCATAGTGATTTAACCAAATTTGCTAGACAAAATTAGACTGTATGAGGTCAGACTATATTACTGCATTTTCACAAAGACAGCAGACATCTTCCTTTTCCCATACTTTAGGTAGCCTCCCTCAGCTTGGCTCCTGTGACCAGAAGGTCCCTGCTGGGTGACAACTCTCCCTCCCTCTCACCTGGTGTCCTGGGGCACGAGAGAACTCCGAGCCCCGTGCATGGTCACTGCTGGGCATGGCACAACAGGGCACAAAAGCACGAGGGCCTGCCATGCACCTACATGTTGCATGCAATCAAGAACTGAGAAACAGGATAGAAACCACCCTGCACAACTGGAAGAACCCTCTTCCTTCTTCTCCCTTAAACCTAGCAGTGTGCTGAATTAGCTATATCAGCTGCAGAATGTCTACTACAACATACTGATTCTCCACAAATTTTCTATGTGATGTCTGTGGCATTCCAAAGGACCACCACAGAAGGAAGGCTTTGGACAACTTTTCTTTTTTAATTTTTTTTTTCTGTTGTTGGCTGGTTTTTATATACTGCTTTTAAAATGTTAAGAGAAAGAAAGCTAATTTTAAGAATACTGATGTGATTTCCAGAAAAGTCCTCAACAGTGGATTTGGGATGTGTTGATTGTACCAGAAACATATACATGTAATAAGCTGAACTAAAACTTCAGAGCTAAAACATCCCAAATATTTTGCTGCTTGAAATATTGAACCAGGTTCAGTGGAGGATTCACATTTATTTTTCATCATCCTAAACCAATAAAGTTGATTTCTGTTCCAGAAATGGTTACAGACATATAGTGTTCAAGTTGCACTCTTGCAGGGTTTTCCACTATTCCCTTTGGATCTTTTGGCAACGTGTTGAAAGTGTGCTAATGTGTTTAGTGCACATCCTGGAAGTGAGATCCCAGCAATTATGGAACACAGGGCCAGCCTTGACACACGTAGAGTCCCAGGAGAAAAAGACATTTACCCCATCGTTAAATAAGCAATGAAGCTTTAAAAATAACCTTCAGTTTTCTCCCTTGACACAAATACAAAGAGATCATTAATTTCTGACTGCAGTTAAAATAAATGTGTACAGCCTTTTTTTATTTTTTTTTCCAAGCAGATTACCTGAAAGGCCCTGCACAAAGGCTGCCTAAATCATTCACATTGTAACTAGGGCCTAAAAGATTTAATACAGCAGGAAGAACATTGTAGATTTGGTTACAAAGAAAATTAATTTTGCAAGATATTAAGCCTGTCTGGGCAAACAGTTGTCTCTTGTGTATCTTGGATCAAATTCACCTTTGATGTAAGCACACACATCTCACTTCAGTCAAGAAAGATTGAAACTGAATTTGACTCACTATGTTTAGATCCAGATGCCATTTAGTCACAAAAGCAAACCTGTGATTGAAGACTGAAGATGGCTTTTCAGTCTTTTGATTGATGCTAATTGCAAAGCTGTTTTTGTTTTGGAAAAGAGTTAGCAATAACAAACCTCTCCATGTTTCCTAATTAGCAGTGAATTGATATCTAAAGTTTTTAAACTTTTCATATTGCGCTTAGATTCAAATCATTATATGGAACATTTTTAAAATGCAGTGAAATGGATTACTAGTACAACAGAACAAATATTAACTGTCTAACATAGTTGAAGCTATAGCCTGAAGCTGTCACGACTAATTACTAAATATGGAATTTGTATTTAGTTTCAGGCTTAAAGAAACTGAAATACATCTGAAATCAAGAAATGGTAGAATCTTGCCTTCCTTATGCATTGAAATCTATGACAATTAGTGTTTTGGGAATACAAAGTTGGCTCACCTATGGTTAAATATATACACAATAAATATGCAAAACTCAAGAAATTTCATGACAGTTCACAAGCATACTGTGTGCTACCATATAGGTAATGCTCTGGCAATTATTTCCTACTAGGAAAGCCCTTTTCAGGCTTTTAACTAAACATTTGTTGGTGGGAATGAGGTTAGTGATAGATTCTTCTATGTTTGGAGATGCTACATGGCTTGAATATACTCATGACCTTCCATGTCACTCGTACCCATACTGTTGCATTTTACAGTCCTTTAGAACCTCAGGACCATAGATACTTACTTAAAATAGTGTTTCTCAAGCTGTGGGTTATAGTCTTGAAAAAGTTGTGGAGGCTTCAGTGAAGGTCATGTTGGTCTAAGTCTTAAGAAAAGTCCTTTTAGATATAAAATTAATTAACTTTTATATTGACCTATTGCTAACAACAGTTGAGCTCCTCCAAGGACAATAATAAAAAGCTACATTACTGGCTGCAAATGCTTGAGATAGCTAGGAAATGGATAGCTACCTTTAATTTCTGGCAGCAACTCAACTCTGTAATGTGGAGTTGTGTATGTATCAACACCTGCAGGTAGTAATCACAGCCTTGATCTTCCTCCTCTCTGTGCCGTAAACACCCTATATAAAATTTAACCACAGGTTCTCAGACTGTTGAAGTCAATAACAAGATACTCTCCCTGATGACACAATCAACTAATTATATTAAACAGCAACAGCCCTTACAGAGGTAAGCAAAATGTGCCTTCTGAATATTGACAAAATATCTCAAGGTGAAACAATGTACTTTATGTTAACAAGCCCAGCTGGTCAAAATTTTTAAATCTACATTAGATTCAAGATTCTTCACTTTTGAAAAAATTGGAGGGGGGTGTATCTTTTTTTTTTTTTTAAATAATGTGTGAAGTCTTTTCTAAGGGAATAAGTCTCTAAGTGTCTAAATACTAATAAAATCCCATTCAGTCATGACAAAGCTAAACATGTATGGGTAGGGATGTTATTCTCCAAATCTGTGATATTTGCTTTTTTCATTATTGTATTCATTTCCATTAAGGAGAATCAGGCAGACTATGCTTAATGTTAAGGCTCGGGCATCCTGGTATCTGAGGCTTGTACTGAACATTGGTAAGTTTATATCTGCACAGAGAAGGCTTAAATTACAAAACCTAGTATTTAAAAAACTGCAAGTTGTTGGATTTAAGTACAGTGTAACTACAGATAAAACTTAGAAGTGATAAATGTTAAATGAATGATAGCAGAGATGATTTACAATTATGGAGTGAGGGCATGTATATTTAATCATTTCTTGCCTTTGAAAAGTTTCAGATTAAACAAAACTCCATCACACTACTGAGGGAATTGTTCTTTCTCCATTGTTGCAGTAAGAGAGGAGTTGAACTTATGGGTAATAATAAGAGAGAAATCTGCATAAAGCTTGCTTTAAAGTATACCGTGGGACACACAGTTTGTTATTAAGAGACTCATAGCTGATCTTATTTTTCTACGATACTGACACAGGGAAAATGTTTAACAAAAACATAAATGAGCTCCCAGGTTAGCATTCAAAAGTCTTCTCTGACTCACTTTGCAAAGCTCACAACAGCAGCAAGAGGTAGCCAGTATTAGGTAACTTCCTGGTTGCAGGTGAGAAAGGAGTGAGGCATTTAGTAAAGAGAATCACTTCCAAAGGCAGCTGCCAAAGAGAGGGTGGAACCAGGTTTCACAGTTGTGATGTTCACTGTTCTCTGCAGCACAGAATTGTTCCCACTGAAACAGCAGCTATGGAGTGGATGGGAACTGGTGACCCAGGATTTCCTGAGGAAAGGTTTAAAAGAAAATACAGTAGTTGTTTGCTTTGCTTTCCAGAGGTGAGCTCCATCCTACCTTAGCAGAAAGATATTCTGGGGAATGCTCTGCGTTTGTGCTTTGAGCCAAAAGTTTTTTCCCCTGGAAGATCTCTCTGGCACATTTACTGATTTGCCCATTTTTCAAGTACGGGAAACAGGGCATTTTCTAAGTCGTACATATGTGTATGGGGCCACCGTTCAGTTTAGTCCAGAACTCTCATAAGTAGCACCTAGTCTGTACTCACAGAACTAACCCTTTCTCAAGCTGTTGTCACAGGGAAAGTCTGCTTGATGGTGGTCTCAAAAAATGCCAGTATTGGATCCTTCCCTTGTTTTGGTGTCTTCAACCCCGTTACCTAAAGTGTTAATACTACAATACGTGCTTTGTGGTAAAAACTTCAAGACATCATTAAAAAGATAAACTGAGAACCAATTGTTCTCATTGCAGATGTTACATTGCAGAATAACAAGTCTATTGGGCATATCTCTTCCTAAAATATCCTCTTTTCCTCTTTGTTTCTCTACACTTTCCCACAAATTTGAATGGCTTTTACAGTTGAAGTCTGAGACACTAATGAGGAAGCTGTAGGGGAAATGGAGTAATAACAATCTGAATGAAATATTCAGAAACTTCAGATATATTGTGATAGTTTTCAAATCCTGTGACATCCTTTCATTCTTTATTCTGTGTTCTGGTTATTTAACTCTTGCGATTTTTTTCCCCTGTAAAAAATAGTTTTCATACCTTTTATCTAGCTGGCTGTCTGCATATGAATGTAATGTAACAAGCCAGGTGACCTAGATCCTGTTAGCACTGCCATACACAAGAAGGCAACAGTCACATTCTTCTGTAAGTTGAGAGAGAGACATTTAAAGCAAAGAGCAACTCCGCTCTGAGCCTGTATCTTCCAGGTTCTGAACTTACTGAAGTCCTATGGCTGTGGAGTTCTTAGAGGTATCTTAACTTTTTAGTTTGTATGATATGAACTTAAGAAATCCAAGTTTATATCATAGAATCCAGCTATCTGTGCAGAAAAGAAAGTCTAAACCAAGAATACTGTGAACTATTTTTACAAAGCATCATAGCTCCTGTTTTACATGCTCTTCATTTGGACAAACTGTCCAGCAGCATTCATACTCTTGAAAATTGCAATTTAGTGAAAAGAGGCACATAGAATTCCAGAGTCCTGATGAAGTGACTTCACAAGAGGATAACCCAGAGATGAGCATTTTTCATAAGCAGAGCTTGTGCTTCTGCTTCTATGTGATTTTCATAGATGCAAGTTTCTGATTCTTCCTTACCTTGAGCCTTTTGCAAGCATGGCCAAACATAAAATACTGATTCTTGGGACAAACAATGGGGAACTCTTGTGCGGGAGCATTTAGACTTCTTCCTTTTAGTGAAGGATCTTGCTTTCAGAGGTTGATCTGAAATGTTTCCTCAAAAAAAATACTTCACCTAGAACCACAGTGCAGAATTATCCACAAAGTACCGCCGAGATTTTGGCCTCTGTCTTCTTGGTAGATTCATTGGTGTCTGAATTTAATCCTGCAGATTTCTTTTGTTAGGTCTTTGACAATTATAACATGCAGATGAGTAATTAAAGAATAATAGGAAGTTTGCAAGATGTTGCATAGTGCAGATGCTTACTGTAGTTCACTGATTAGTTCTCTGGAAATACCTTTCAAGCATGGAGGATAGGAGATCTGTATCAGATTTGTTGACATAATGAGAAGTTTCCAAGGAGTGAACCACTATGGAGTCTGTAACTCATTGGCTAGATCCCAACACAAACTCTTGCAAAGAAAACCAGCCAGTAACATACTGACTTACCAACCTGACCAGAAAGATCGTGGCAGGGCTGCTGCCAGGACTCCCGGCTGCACCCAGGCAGCGGCTCAGGGGCAAGGCTGCCGCAGAAGCTTGGGCCACTTTCGTCAGCATCGTTCCCACAACCAGCTCCTGATGTCTCGAAGAGCCGCAGGAGCAGAGAAAAGCTGATGCAGTTCTCCTCCTCTCTCAGATCTCTTTTCTTTACAATCACTGTTCACTTGGGGCTGCTGACTTGAGGTGCCAATTCTAATGCAAAAGTCTGTGCTTTTGGAGCTGCGACCATCCCATACTCTGAATGAGTCCTTGTCTTTTCTCCGTGCATAATTAACAAATGCCAAGAGCACTTAAAATCCTCAGAGATGGAGTGTTTCTATATCTTTCTTTTTTTTTTTTCCTTTTGAAAAGCTGTAAAATTACTGAGGAAACATAGAAGAGAAAAGGAAGAGAGGTGCATTCCCAGTTGTGTTATGGTGCAGTCCTTTGGGTTGCTAAGAAATCAGGCTTCGCTCCACAGCAGCATTCTGGCTGGACCTGTCACTTCCATCTGCAGACTTTTCAAGCAGATGTGGCTGATTTGAGCCTCATTCATGCTATGAATCTGTGATTTTCAGCACGTTGGATAAGATGAACCACTACTCTCATTTTTAGTTGTAATATGTCCTGTTCCTGGAGATGAAGTAGCAGACATATTAGCGCTGTTAACTCCACTTTATTACATATAAGTGCTGCCTGGAGAGACCCAAGGAAGCTCCGTTAGAGAGCACTAAATTCAGTAATGGAAGCCTGATATATACTAGCATTTCCAGCATTGAGATAAGATCGGATATGTTCCGGGCCGAATTCATCTCTGCATTTGATTGATGCTACACCACTGATTTCAGTGGCTTTGCCTGTCAGAAACTGAAAGTAAAGTTTAGCCAAATGCAATCCTCACCTAATGTTATTTCAAAAGATGAAACTAAAATTTGGATACTCCTGAGTTTCCCTCTGAAATTCACTTAAGTCATCTCTACTACAATGTTTATTTCCTACTCTACTGTCTGGCTAAAAATAGTGCAAAATGTCATTAATTCTTAGTACAACTTTTTTTATTATTATTATTTTTAGTTATATTTGAAGTGTCTCATTTATGGAATACACACTAAACTGTCCTTAGAGTAATGAACCTTTATGCTGGTAAACCTACGTTGCCATAACAAGGTTACTTATTTTGAATTATTTTGGATATGGGAAACAGAGCAGAGTTTAACAACAGCAATAGTAATACATTAAGGGTACTTATTCATTTTTTCTCCAAGTTGGTAATGAACAGCTTTCACCCTAACTAGAATCCCACTGTGCTGCAGACAGTATGGTTGTATAGACTATATCTGTTGTACGCAGCCACCACAGCAACCTTATTCCACTCTTACTGGTTAGCAAAGGTAGCTAGAGCTCTGTGTTAAAAGAGCAATCAGAGGTATCCCTGTATGACTGTGAACCGAGCCTTTCCTCACTGTCCCTTTTAGTTTAGCAGGAATTTTTCTCCTGGGCGAAAACAGGAGCCATTTTGTTATCACATCTCTCTCATAGAAGCAGAGGTATTTTTCCAGGTGTTTTAGATAGAGTTGCTTTTGGTGACTTTTTTCTTTCCTTTAATCCTCTTTTCCAAGTCTTACTAAGAATTATTTCTTTTCTTTAGACAAAGAATTTCCAGTGTAAATCAGTCACAGACCAAAACAGACAGTATATTAAAATTCACATGACATATTATTTTTAATTCAATTTTAAATTATCATTCCCTAAGAAGTCAACAATGAAAAATACTGGGGCAGATATCTCCATTTAGAATCTAAAATTTTCTAAATAATTTTTTAATAAATTAGTCTTCAGTGAGTCAGTGAGACTCTTTAATGGGTCACTGACTGCACTGGGTACAGGATTATTCCTTAAGTTTCTATAATCTTTCTTAATATTCCTGTTCAACTGCGAATAAAGTTGTCAGATAAAAAAACTATTTACAGAAACCCTTAGGAAAACACTTAAATTTAAAATAAGAATTAAAAATATTCCAGCACATTTTTTTTTTCTTTTTTTTCTTTTCTGATCCGAGAAAACAGTGCCAGATTTTAGTTATACATTTGGTAAGACATTCTTGATGCTGGCCTTAATTTATTCTTTTTAAAAATTAAACCAATCCAAGAGAGTGCTGTTGGGGTCAACTTAGTTTCTAAGATTGCTGAACCATAGGCATCTCTATAAGTTAGAAAACTGCCAGTTTAAAATACGTAAGCTAAAAGCCCCATAGTAATGTCACCCTCAGTAGCCCAATGGAAAAGGTAATTATTTCATTCACTGTTATTTTTTTGTGTGAGAGAGCAACAAATTAAAACAACTAATCCACTTCACTGAACAATATTTAGCAGAGCTCAGAGTCTTCAATTAACCACAGTTTAATAAAGGTACTAATCTGTATTAAATGAAATCCTTCAAGGGCTGACATTGAAACAATGCATAAGTAGTAATCAGCAAGTCCTGATAGAGGGGCCTGCTGGGGCAGATAGATGGAATGTGCTGTGTAATCAAATTCCAGGAGATTTAAACCCAACAAAAAAAGAGAAATTGCTCAAGCTTTTTTTCAGTAAAAGGTGTTTGGGTTTTTTTTTCCCCCCATCACTAGATTTTAATATCCAGCATATTCAAAACTGCATATTCTAAAAAAAATTACATTAAAATCCTTATTTCAAAGTCAAGTCAAAACAAGAAAGTAATTTAAAGCTGCTTACATGTCCTCCCTGTGAATGACCCCCATCATACAACTTTGCAAACGGTAAGACTAAGATCCTCAACTGCATTTTTCCATCTCTGTACTATGAGTATTCACTAAACTCAGAAGCTCTAATGTGTTTAATTCCTTCCAGAATCCTCTGGACCGTTGCAAGCTGCGCTCAACATACAGTGCTGGAAAGCAGCAGGGATTTTTATCCTCAGTCACATGTACATTTGTATGTACGTAGAATTGAATAACCTTGTAGAGTTCAAGATGATTAATATTAGCACTGCATTGTCTTTTAACAGACAATATTTGATTTGTATTAATTCAACGAAAGGCCCGTAGCACCTTGCTTTCGGAAGTAGTTTCAGCACGAGGAATAAGGGTCTTCAGACATGGTTGGGTTCTGATTTCTGTCACTGCAGATCTTAAAGCAAGTCTCATAGCAGGCAAAAGTGAAAAAAACCTTAACAAAACAAAACCAAAAAAACCAATTTAATTGCCCATTAGAAATGTTCACAACAGTCACTTTGTGTCTAGGGACTCAAATTCCAACTCAATTCCAACTGATCAGTGGGTGAAAAGACTGCCAATTTTGCCAGTCCTGTCTGACCCCTCAGCCACACTGAACTCCACCTTAGTCTTCGTGGGATGACAGGGTGGAAATTGTACTTCCCATACCAGAGGTGTTAATGTTTTACACTACACGGTCTAAGTTATTTCTTACATCATAACTCTGCTTTCTCTCGTATACCTTTCCAAGTAAAAAGAGTCAGCTGTGACTACCCAGACTGACCAGCTGACAGCACAAGCCACAGCAATGCTTATTTCCTTAGGCCTATAGCTTGCAACTGAGGCCAAGAGTTGTTTAAGGAAGTCATTTAGCCTTCATGAGGAAGAAGGAAGAGGGATTGACTAGCCTATACAAAATATTTCCATACTTCATAGAAAGTTGTTCCACAAAATATGTCTATTCACATGAAAATATTTTACTAGGTACTGAAGAAAAAAAGAGAGGGTAAGATCTACTAAAAAGTAGAGACAGCTCTCTTCTTCCTGCCTTCATTTTCAAATGCCTTCACAGCGGCTTGCCAAGCTGTTTCCTGTAACAGTGCAAAAGTTGTAAATTTAATCCTCTGCAGGTGGATATCATTCATCAACAGCCTCTATCACGACTATTCATTTCAAATTTGGGGGGAGAAAGAGATATGGGGCTCAATCCCAGAGCATGGGGTTATCGAGTGATGAAGGTTTACAATATTTTGCCCATGAGTCAGAGTCTCTTTCCAAGGCTTCACCCAGTGTATTCATGCTTGCTGTTTATTTCCAGATTGGTGTAATGGAGATCCTCCACCCCAATTATGTTTTATGCTTATACATGTATATATACGGTTGCAAGAATTATTGCATATAAGGAATCATGTAACGGCAGTATCATTTTCTCGTTGAGACCACTTCTGGCAGCTGGTACATGAAACTAGTACACAGAATCAGCTAACTGTTGTGGCTAAAAGCACAAGGAAGTATGGTAGCAATGTGAAAGCATGGGGCTTGTTTTCCTCATTGCTAGGCTCCAGTCCTTCAGACTTTCCAAAGTCATGACACTGTGGGTTGCCCACATAGAAGAATTTCTGGGATTTGAGATTTAATGAGGCCCACCCTAATATTAATTCAAGGATTAGAAATGCAACTGTAGGACTGGCTTAATAGTCTTGTTAAGTCAAGGCCAGAATAGGCTGAAAGAAGGCCTTTCAGTAAAGTTTTCAAACATCAAGCAAAGCTAAATCCGTAAATTAAAATAGGATGGAAAATTCAGTGAAATATTTGCTATTATATATAATGTAGGTCATAGTTATGTGTTGATACACATCAGGATTAATATGATTAAATTCTGATATAGATCACCCTCTTTTAAAGTTATTTATTACACAGGAATTTAAAATTAAAATCCTGCTTGAGTTATTATATCATGTCTTTTGCTTGAGGAATTCAGCAGATGATTGAACCAAGTTTCAAACTTCCTGAGACTATGATATTGGCTAATTTTTTTCAACAGTCCTTTTAAAGTAAGACCCTCTGTTCAGACCAAACAAGAATCACTAGAAACACCTACTTAATTTATATTTCTTGTGATTTTCTTCTTTTCTTAGTCCGTGATTTAATAAGAAATTCTGTCTCAAAGCTATTCTTTTCCTTCTATTTGACCCTGAAGAAATGTCATTAAACTTTATTACATCATATTTGATGATTGGTTTTTTGTTATTAAAGGATCCTATGTGTTTACTTCCATTTAAGCCACATGGTTAGGACTAAACATCAGGGGAAAAACAGGAATGATGGATTCATGTGCGCAAAAAGGAAAAAGCATGTTAAGATTTTTATTATGCGCATCTTGGAAAAATGTGTGAGCTTTTACAAGTCACACGAGTCACATAACAGTTGGAATAACGGTTGCATAGAATATAACTGATTATATTTGGCTTCCTTTGCCAGTTATGAAAGCGCATGCTGAGGAACAACCTGTGAAATTTCACAGTCCACAGGGAAAAAGAGAAATAATTATTGTACACATGGACCTATATGACAAAAAATATCTTGCATCATACACTTATCTACAATAGGGCTCAAAATTTAAGTGATAGAATTATGCACTTCTTAATTTCATCTGTGTGAAATTTTCCTTTTTTCAGAATGTTATAGGGCTCTTGGATTAGGTAGTCTGACTGCTTTCACCTGAAAGGGAGGAAGAGTTGATAGCACCAGTGACAGTAATCTTTATTTTTTAATTGAAGTTGAATCAGTATAGACTGTTGACAGAAAGAAGAAAAAAGCAATGTTTCATTGCCAAGGGAAGTAAAGGAGCAGTGATCAACACTGGAGCATAGAACCTGGATGAAAAATATTGTGGTGTGACAAAGGTCTTCAAGTTCTCAAGTGTAGTTACGATTCTAACTGAGTCAAAAATACTAGAAAGATAATGAGAATTCCTTGCATGACTGATTTTTGCATTGATGCAGCGATGTAGGTCACAAAATAATATTTGATCTGAGCCTTTTTGAAGGCTTTTTCAATTGAAAAATTGAATTACGTAATGCTATAAACATTATAAAAATATACCTAAGAACAGAGGTATGAAATCTGTGTCATTCTATGAGGGACTGTCTAACTATTTCAGATTTGCTGAACTATGACATTTTAAACATGCTGCTTGCATCATTACACAATTACACACGCTTCCCCCATGACAGCATTGTATGTTCAAAACATAAGCAAAGTGCATAAAAACAGTTCTTGTACTGTTCACAGTATCTGAATCAGGGTTTATCTGACAGTGTTTCAAATTGATCATTCTTTCCAATGGCTTCATAAATGCTCATACTCTCTAGATGTTTTCAACTTCTTCATTCACAGTTAGGCAAATATGCTGTAGATATTACAATAAAACCGTAATTTTATAAGGAAAAACTATCTATAAGGTATTATTATACTTCTGATTAATTCAGGAATTTAATCACTAGGTTATACTTTAGTTGTGTTTTTCTTGTTTATTTATTCCTGAAACATTGCATTAGGTGGACAATTGAAACTTGGATATTATTTTTCAGGAAAAGTGAATGTCAGCAATCTCTGGGTACTTAATAGGGGAAAAAAAAATGCTAACTATACAGCTAAGCCTAGATTATAATAATGCCAAAATCCCTAGGAAATAAAATACTGTAACGCCAAACTTTGTAGAAGTGTTTCTAAAAGAAATTCTAAAGTTACTTCTAAAAGTTACTACAGGGAGCAAGTTTCCTTTCTCAGAAACAGGTTTACAAGAGCCACACTGGATTTGCTATGTGTTTGCTAAAGCAACTGGCCACAAGATGTTTTTAATGAATAAACAATTTTTCTGCCTCCTGCCCTCCTCCTCCCCGACAACAAAAACCACTAAGGGTTGCATGGGAGAAGATCTATCAGGCAGCATAGGACTTTCTCTGATATTTTCCATTGTGTTCTGTCAGACAAGGCAGAGAAGAAAGGTCTGCACTGGGAAGAGAGGAATAGCTATCCATGCAGTGGTATGGAAGGGTCCAAACCTTCCGAAGTGGGGTTTTGGGTGAAAGAGCTGCCATATTCCTGACTGCGGAGGCCAGAGGGCTGCTCTCTCTTCCCCTGGCCACCTCAGTGGTGCTTCCAGCTTCTTCCTGGAAGTGTGTCTTCTCTCTTTATTCTGATCAGACATGGGCAGATACAAGCAACAAAAGTGAAAAGAAAGCATTTACCGTTTGTAATGCATTATATGTCTGAATGCTTTCCCATTCCCTCTTAGTGCAAATGTCAGAGTAATAGCTGTGATTTGGATGTGAGCTCTCAAGCCTAAAAACTTGTCTTTACTTCATCCACTTCCATGTTTAGTGAAAGGCAACTGTGAGTCAAAGTCAAAATATCCATTTTGTTCTAATCTGCTGCATAATGTTTTCCTTAGCTCTATTTGACATCAGTATCAAGGCTTGCTAGCATTTTACTCAGTTTGGTTTCAAGTGGTATGTCACTAGCATCATTTATTAAACTCTTCCCTTTATTTAAGGGTTAGCTAAAGTAGTACATTTGGTATCACTGAAATCAAAGCTCACAACAGATCACATAATAATAAATTACATCTGAAACAAAAAAATATTGGAGCTGTTCTTTATAATACCATTTGAATGGCAAATTGGAGGGAGCAATATTCTTGTAACTTCATTCAGAATATGTCCACCATCTCTTCACAAGAACATATATAAACAAGCTAATGTTGAAAGCACTGTTGTCAATGCTAATGTCAATTTGGCATTCAGACTCTAAATGATCCATGGGGCTTGACTCGTGCCTGAAATGTATCTCTCTGATATTTGATGTTTGCTAGGGCAGTAAGAAACCGAGGTTTTAGGACAGAAAATGAAATAGCTACATACATGTAGGATCTGTGCGCTTTAGTACCCATGTTTTGTATAATAAAGTTGGCAAGAGTTGTCCAGGAGGGTACCCCTCCTACCTTCCAGCACAGACTGCACACATTGATGAATCTGACACGAAGATAGTCACAGGAATAGCTTAGAGATCCTGGCTGAAGTTTTACCAAAATCTGGGGACCAAGTTCTCCATCTGGCATGATGTGTTTACAACCTGGAACCCATGTTTTACTCCCATGTTTTAGTGGTTAGTGCTCTGAATGGTTTCCAATACCAGTGCTGATTGTGGATTTCCGTGCATGGAGGGTGCAGTGATGATCTGTTCTCCGTCTGTACAGGATTTTGTGCGATATCCAGGAAAATCTTTTAAAAAGAGAATAACCTCGGTTGGTAATACCTCATCACAGCAGAGGGCATGCCTTGCAGCTGTGCTGTAGAGATAAATTCCATAGGTTCTGCCATATTGTTCTCCAGACTAGAGCAGGATTAAGTTAGTGCCAGAGTTCAGTGAATTAGAGTAAACCACGGTTTGTTGGTGATTGCTGTCCCATGATAATGGTTTCTCTGAAAGTGTGTGCTGAGTGTTGTAGTCATTTCAGCCCTCTGGGGATGTCTGCTGTGCACTAGAGCTTTGGAGTCTTAACTTGATTCAAGCAGCGTGTTTTCAGTCTCTTTCCCACGCCCTGTTCTGGTGTCCACTCATATACCTAAAGACTTTTCTTCTTCTTTTTTTAACCAGGGCTGGACATAAAAGGTGAAGAAACTACAAAATTTGTTTCACCTTGACAGGATCATCATGCCAGACTTCCCATAAAAAGAAGCCACATTAAGTTTTGTGGCTCTTGAAAATTTTGGCCCTTTTTTCTTTCATAGTGAAAGTGATTGATGAAGTCTTCTGTGCTGTCTTTAGAGTGTTACTATGCCCTGTCTTGTGAACTAGTCATCTATAATTACTGCTCCCACATTCTTCTGTCCCTCTCCCAATAGTGATCACTTGATTTGGCAGCATTTTGCAATTTTATATAATAAATTTTAAAAATCTTCACAAATGGTCTCTTTGTGAAGCTGTTAACAGAGACATTTGGAAAAATAGGTATGGAACTTGCATTATTAGTGAAAAAAAGGAGGAGAAAAGATGTGCCTATTTCATCTACTATGAGCAAGTCATCTACTATGAGCAAGTTTCTTTCAATTTATGCTTTGCAATTCTAATGTAATTTTGTATCTCACCAGTTTCTAATTATTTCTTAATGTGTTAAATATTTAGCCATTTGATCTGCCTTTGCATTTTCTGAAACGTATCTTTTGTAGTTTCTTTCCTTGCAGAAATCTCTGTCCTGCTACTTCTGCAGTGAAGGTCCACTACTCTACACAGTTGTACTTCAAGACAAAACCAAGAAACTTGGACAGACAGTCTCAGTTTATGTCTAACAACCTTGAATATCTCAAAAAAATGTCACATTAGTCCAGCATATCTCATAGCAAACTTACTGGGCCGGCTTTGTTTTCTCTTTAAAATGCAGACCATATAAATAAATTTCCATTGGAGAATGAAAAAACATGAGTATCAACCTGAAATATTTCCATAATATTTTATCCCTGCTTCTTATGAGATGTTGGTATATCAGATTGGGCTACATACAAAGAATAGGTACATTTACAATTTTCCCTGTGCCTGTAAAAAGCTACAGCTATGAAGACTTGACAGAAAGGATACCTGTTTCCAGATCTCTCTTGGTTGCAGCTAAAGTCCACTTAAAATTATTAGTCCAAAGAGATAATAGGATTTAGACTGCGTTGTTAAATCTTCCTATGTGATTTGAAACCGGTTCAATTTTTTTCTAAGTTAATAATGCAAATTCCACTTGACCCTATCAGCTTAATGATGTGACATAATCAGAAACCATAACATGTTTCATTCCAATATATGCAACTTGGGCAGTATGATTATCAGCAGAAGAAAGAACAGTGCTGTTAGTTTATTCCATATCAGACAACTGACATTATCAGGTCTGAATAATAAGGGCTCATATAATTCAAAATCACGTAGTTCCAACATGCCAACAAAAAACAGAATTAAGAATTTCCCCTTACGACACAGAAAACCTAAGAAGCATCACAGGTATGCCGGACTGTGCTCCAGGGTGAGAGATGCTTCTCTTGGACTTTTTTGTCCTGTGTCTATTTGGTGACAGTGTTTTTGCAGGGAGCCGGGGTGGCTGTTCCTCCTGCCAGGAGCCCGACTGTTACTCCCTCATCTGCGCCAAGCAAAACAGAAGAGGGGAGTTATGAACAGGACAATGCAGAGGAGGCAGCACCATGCTTGCCTTCGATTTCGTGAATGAAGGTGGTTTCAAACAGGATGACCCATAGGAGATACATAAATTCAAGGAATCTCCAGGAGAAGAGAAGGGAGGAGATGGTGAAGAAGCACAGAGGGGTGTAGAGAGGGAAAAGGACGTTGCTTTGCCCAAAAGAAACATCCTCTGGTGTTTTGCCTTCTGGGTGTTTCAGTGGGCAGACTGCATTTTTCCCTTCTTCAGCTAAGGGAAGCTTCCCTTCTTTTGCATCTGAGAAAATGATGATTTTGGCTCAACAGAAGAGGAGGGAGACAAAAGAGCAGATCAGCAGTGTTGTCTCATCTCTTATAACTGGCTCTTCTCTTGTTCCATTTCTCCAAAATGGTGTCTGGAGGAAGGCTAGAGGGCAGTGAAACCAGGACCTCAACCATTCTAGCAAAGGATGCCTTTGGGGCTGCATTATGCAGGGGCCTTAAGAGGGACTTGTGAATAACTGCAGGGCTGGAAGATGAAATGAAATATGAACAGTGGCGTATAATTGGTCCATTTGAATGTTTAAGCTTGGGGAACGTCTGGAATCCCCATTCCTTCAGGCCCTTTCATACAATTATGTACAATTTAATTTTAATTGCTTCATCAACTTAGCACCCACACAATGGCTAGCAAAACAACCTCACTCTAATGAAAGAGCAGACAATGTTATAGCTGTCATACATTTGTGGGGTAGAATGAGCAATTTAGAAATCAAATAGTTCAGACCAAAATTAGATTCAGTGCAAAACTCCTACGTGTGCATTGTAACCTCACGATTTTTTATTAGAGAGCAATGAGATCTGTCTTGATGTGAAGGTTATTTTCTTTCCTTAATTTGAGAAGTTAGGAATAATGTTACATTTTTTTAGAAGCCAAAAACAAGTTTACTGGTTTAAAAGATAAATAGTCTGCCAGCGCTGAATGGCAGAAAAATATTTCCTGTATATTCTACTTCCTAGTTATGTATGTGCACCTATAGACTTCTGTGATATCATGGTTCATTACAATTTGTTAGGTTACATTTGACATAAATTAGAACTTCATATAGGTGTAATGCTGTTCTGTCAGATTTTGATTAAAATAGCTTGATTTTTATAGTAGTTCTTTACAATTAGTATTATAAATTCTTTACTACATTGGCGTGAAATATTGGGGTTATGCTCGATATTTCTGTGAAAATGTTACCACAGTGCTCAGCAGTGGTGGTTGAGAAAACCAAATCAATTTTTAATAAGAATTATTAGAGGAATAGATAGTGAAACAGTGAATGTCCGCTTGCCACAGTACCAATCTGTAGTTCACCTTTTGTGCACAGTTCTGGTTCCTTCCAGAAGGAAGGATAAAGTTAATTGGAAAAGGTTTGGAGAAGGGTAGCAAGGATGATTAAAAGGTCACAAATGGTTTCTACGTGAGGAAATACTTGGTAAATGGTTAATCTGGAGAAAAAAAATTAAGAATGTATCTTGAAAACTATGACTGGTATGAAAAGGATGGATGGGAATTGACTGTTCACTCCCTGTCTCAGTAATAAACATCATGGGAAAGTATGAGTAGTCACATTCAAAACAAACAGAAGAAACCTATTCCCCCTGCAGCAGGGAGAAGGATGTTAAGGATGCTGAAAGTTTGCATTAAATCAGCAGACAAGTTTGTGGAGGAAAGCCCATGGAGGAGAGCCCATGGCGGGTTACAGAACACATAGAAATCACAACAACGCAGGAAGTCCATGAGCAGAAAATAGTTGCTAGCTGAGAAACTATAAGGAAAAAGTATTATATACATTTGACATGTTTTTCCTTTTCTCTAGCACCTATTTATGGCACTTGTAGAGACAGGATAGCGGGCTAGATGAATCCATCATCTGATCAAGTAGAGCTTTCTTGCTCAAAAAGATTTATTTACTTATTTAAACAACTCTAACCTCACAGCAGATTTGGTGAAATCATAAATATTTCTCTAAAGAAACATCATGAATTAAGTCAATAGGCTTAATTCTTCCTCTCATATGCCACTACTCATAAGAAGGAAATAGGGAAATTTTTGAAAGTGTTCTTTACAATATATCCTTCATTTTAATAAGCTTTTCTTTAAAATTTTTCCCTTGCACTTCTACTCATCCTGAGGAGGTCTGTGGGAACTTGAATTCTTGGATCTACCAAGGAATCTTGGATCTACCAAGGAACACCAATTCTTGGATCTAATCATTCTCTCTGGTTCTTTTTGAAACGTCTGTTAATCTTTCCAGTTAATTTATCAATAGCATGGATAATAACGACTGGTCACATATGCTTGGTCTATATAATATTTGAAAATATATAAGCCATAACACAAATTTGCATTGCAGCATGAACAGAGTTACAAAATTTTCATTTCCACTACTTTGCAATAAGAAAAATGACAGATATAATGCTTAAAATCATAAACCATTGAGTGAAAAGTTCCCAATTATTTTTAAATTACTCTATTTCTTCTAAGTACAGTGTAAAAATTACATCTGGTAAACAATGCTAACAGATAAATTCTGTAACATACTGTAGTAATAAATGACTGCATTCTATGCCCTCCTACTCTGTACTGAATACAGCTTGATTTTCAAGACAATTCGACATTGTTCTTGGAACAACACTGGTGATAAAGTGTTTGGGAAATCAGTTAGAAGAACAAAACGTACAGAAGTACAGCTCGAGGGTGAAGGCCTGATGGCCAGCCTCTAAGATGTTACTAGTAATAAATGTCTGTTAGAAAATGAAACATATTGGGACAGTCTAATAATCCCTATCTTATTGTCCAGAGGTCAATTCCTAATATTTCAAGCAAGGCGTAAAAGTGCTTTTAATGCTTATAATTGGGCAATGTTGAAAGGAGGGATGGAAATTTGGCTTGAGCACACCTAGTAATAAGGTTATACTGTAGCGTTGCCATCCTTTGTACTAATCTAGCTTTAGAAGT
Source organism: Calonectris borealis (assembly GCF_964195595.1). Lineage (NCBI taxonomy): Eukaryota > Metazoa > Chordata > Aves > Procellariiformes > Procellariidae > Calonectris > Calonectris borealis. Next base: position 46,501,409 of record NC_134352.1, on the reverse strand, counting down.
TTACAGATACAGGGTCTTTACTCAGAGACAGTGGGATTTGCAAAAGTGCCCGTTTGATTAAGGAACACTAATCAGCTTGCAATAGCACTGATGCAGTTCAGTCACCAGATGCTCCTGTAAATCCTGTCTGTAATTTGCTTCAGTAATACTCCATTGCTTGTTCAGCTGCTCTGCCCCACTGCAAGATAGAGAAAGGCTTTTAACAACACCTCTCTTGCCCCAATGAAACCTGTCTTATAACCTGGTTACTTGTTGAAGATAAACAAAGTTGGGAAGCAGAGGGTTAGAATTGCCTCCTGTTCTGCTCTGTCACTGAAATTGCAGGTTTCTAAAATTGTCGCTCTTGGTGCTCTTTTTAAAATAATGTAAATTCAGAGGTCAGCAGTTAAGCATCCCATCTACATAACATGTTAAAATTTATCTTCTTGAAAAATTTCTGTCCTTGATTAATTTTTAATAATTGCTCTCCTCTTTTATGAGGAGTCAGTACTGAGCTTATTGCTAACTGCTGTTTGAGAGTTCATTTCATTAACAGTGAGCTGGGTTGAAAATGTAAATGATGTGTATGTTTGTAGCATTGAATATGCAGCATCCACTTCTCTGAAAGCACTATTTTGCAGTTGCACCATATGGCAAAAAAAAACAGCTATCTCTGCTTATTGGTTGTTTCTTTATTACTCCTCAAAATATAGGAGTATCTGTGGCACTGGTAATTTCATTGCCAGAGAGTCATAACATTAACACATCTTTAAACAGCAAAGACAGTTGGAATTTCCTGTGGCATCAGTGGCATATGCCAACTCTACCTAAGTCCCTATCTATAAAACATCCTTTACAGTGCCACTGGGTGACATATATGAATGAGTATAAACGTTGTTGCTTGTGTTGGTTTCTTAAGATGAAAGATGTGGCTTCTCCCCCAGGTCACTTTGCAAGCTGAAACCTGAATCCAGGAACAATCTTCAGAATCTTGTCAAGGCCAAGTACTGAAGTTTCACTTCAAAGTCAAATTTGCATTTTTACTCATGTGAAATCTTTCCTTTCCTCCCCTCATTCTTTCTCCACCCTCTCAACCAAACCAAATTCACTTGTGTTGAAATGTAAACAGTCTTTTCCTGCTGACTCCCCGCTCATATTGTTTACCTCATTGAGCTGTGTAGTAGTTGCTCTCTTGACACTGCAGCTTTCTCTACCTTTGCTGTTCTCCACAGATCAACTTTGGTCTGACCGTGTGCTAAGGAGATCTCACGAGAACTGCACATGGTCTCTGTTGGTCTGAACTGTGTGGTGGAGAAATCTCACAGGTCGTAGCTTTGCTGGAACAGTACGTGTGTATATATATGCATACAGAGTGTGTCTATGTACATACTTCATATATACATTACATACAAAATACATGTATGTATTTTACACAAAAAACTTAGAGAACCAAGAGAGAAAAAAAATCTCATGGATTAGCCAGCCTAGCAGAAGCTTCTCAACATGTGTGATGGTATAAGAAGCTTAGAAGTTGATGCATGTGCTCAGCCTTGCCCATCCTGGGCCCATCAGAGCTAATGTACATGCAGAAAAGTTTCGTGCTTGTGTATTCATCAGTGCCGAGGGTGGACAGAATGTTTTCTATGCATTAGATGCAGCCTTATTGAAAGAGAAAGGAGGGTATGTGTGCATATGTAGGAGTAGGGAGGAATTCATCCAAACTTGCCGGGGGGGGGAAGAGTAAAATTATTTTATATTTGCAAAACTCTTGAAGTAACTAATTGAACACATATAATTGCTATATACTAAAAAAATCTAAGTTTTTCATATGAAAAGGTCATTTTTCAGTGTTGATATGAAGAGGGTACAGTAAAGACGTAGTCCCCAAATTTGTAAACATTCAAGTTGTGTTTTAAGTTACTAACTTTTAATTAAGCTGGAAACGATGCAGTTGCTTGTCTCTGAAAGGCAAAGCTTACGGTTATGACTTTCTGAAAAGTCACGTTCACTACAGTACAGCAACTGTGGTGAGAAACAGTGACAAACCCCAGCTTCTCTGGAAAAATACCATTGTTGATTAATTGCAATATATTTCAACCGTGTATAAATTTCCCACAGTTACCCAATAAACACACCGGTTTCATTCTTCGGAGATTAACAGTCTCTCTTGTGTGCTCAGGTTCTTTCCAGCTTAGTACACTGTTTCTTTTGAAGGATTTGTTTTCCTGGGTTGAACTTAAGAACTCAGAGCACCTTATCACACTTTCACAAGCTCATTCTCTAAGGGGGAAAGAAAAGGAGGAAAAAAAGCCTGACAAGTCTTGTGCCAGTTAAATCCAAGCTCTCAGGGGATTTGTTTTTCTTTTGGCATCAGATTAGATGTTCAAACCAAGCAGTGTTGTGGGGCTGCGGGTGAGTGTCCACCGAACGCTTAACGAGGCTAATCCCACAGCAGCACATTCCAAGCAGCTAATGGGTGCAAGGGCTTTGCTTGCCCTCACATTTCTGCGCCGCGGATGGACTGAGCACCTTGTTCAGGGGGCGGTCGCAAACGTGTTATTAGCGATGACCGGCAGCGGGGGAATGTGGACAGCAGAGTTTGCTCCAGGACAGACTTAAGCACAAAGTTTGATGCTCAGGTAAAGAAGAGGGAGAAAAAATGTTCTTGGTGGGATTTTGCAGCTAGCTTAATAAAGAGAGAGACTTAACCTAGAGATCTAAGCTACGAGTAAACTAAATCCAAGTATAAGTATGGCATGTATTTTAGGAATTCACTGTGGACTTTGAATTGTCTTATGAATTATTACTGAAGGAGTATTTATGAAATAAGAGAAAGAGAAAATAAGCTTCTTGCGCTACTATTCTTGAAAATACTTTGCTATACTTTTCTAAACTTTTTACTACCCTGTTATTTCACATTATAAACAAAAGTTTAATGCAGACTGTTTTGTTATAAATGTGTTTGTTTCCTCAAGTTATTCTAATTTTGTTAAGAAGGCTCTACGGCAAGTAACATAATTTATTATATCTCTGAACCTTGTATTTCATTGCAAATTATCTCTGTCACAGGAAGATAACTGGCATGGGGCAGGGAAACCAGATAGTTTCTTTTCGGTTTGGAAAGACAAGGAATTATGAAATGAGTAAATTCTGTATTTTGGCATTATGACTCTCTTGGGTAGGATAGTATATTGTTTGAGATCTAAAAGTTGAAAAGTCTTTTTTCCTGATGTGAATAAAGGACTATTATTTTTGCAATATTACATTCAAAGAACTATGATGAAAATTCAAATGCAAATTATTATTATATTTAACATAGCTGGGTTTCTTTTCTACTTGCAAAGACAGTATGAAACAGAGTAGGAAAACAAATTTTAAATGTCAGTTTTGTGGTTTTTGAAAGCTGGTTTATATATCTAAATAACAAATTTTCAGTGAAGTACCTGTTATGGCACATTTTTGTATTGGATCTTGAGGCTTAGAGAAATTGAATTAGTGGCCATCTTTAGCAAAGATATATTAGGTCTGTGTAGTAAGCAAATTCACCAAGGTAAATTGTTTGCAGAAAAGTATGCAAAATTTATGAAATTTAATAAAGGATATTTCTAGAGAGTCTTGGCAACATGAATAATAATCATATGCTATGTAAGCTCTGCAATAAGAGCTGATTTTGAATGCCAGGAAGACAAGCCGGCTTATAAAACCTTTTCATGCTTTCTAGAGAAGAAAAAGGATATTGCAGACATTATTGTTAAAACAAACAAGCATGAAGATAAAAATAGCATTGTTCTATAAGCATTCCTTTTTTGTCAAAAAGTTACTGTATATATATAAAACAAAGGGGTTTCATAAACCTGCAGCTTCTTATCAGTGTGTGTCTTCTTAAGGCAACACAGAAAGCTTGTATTCTTGGAGCTCGAAGGGGAGAAATTTCAAGAATGTGTGGTCCATACAGTAAAGTATGTCATTTCAAATGTTAGCATTGCAATACCTGAATAATAATTGTAACTTCCTTTCTTTCTCTACAACACTCAACAAAAAGAAAAACCCTGATTTTCCCACGTAGTTTAGCTTCAAAAGTTCTGCAGTAAGAGGTCAAATGAAGTTCATAAAGTTCACTCTCGATGTCTTGACAGTCCTAGAAAGTTAGTTTATAAAAAGTCTTTCTTTGCCTGAAAAGATCACTAAATTGAGAAATTACTCAATGATGCACTAGACTTCTAAGCTGATTTGTCTGTATAATATACATCATGATGATGATGATTACTATCGCCTGCATCATAGGCTTGTAAGCATTTAGGAGTTACAATAAATTAGAACTTCAAGATAGTCTCTTCTATGTAAAGTAAAACTTTTTTAGATTTTTCAAAATTTCTATTTAACTGCTCTGTGCTTAAACATGAAACAAACCTTGCCCCACATTCTATAATATATTAACTTCCTGTTTGCAAATACAGTTCTATTTAATATTTTAATAGACTTTACTTGTTCCTGTGTGTAAAAGTCAGATGGGGTGTCTGCCTTTCCTACAAAATATGAAGTCTAACAGATTTTTCAAATAAAAATACACATAGAGAAAAGATAAAATATTGTTACGTGACATGAGTGACCACTAGTTCCAATAAGGGATTATCTTCTGTGAAAAAGGCAAAAGAATAACTTTTAATATACTCAGTGAAACGTAACAAATGTAGCTAGACTTTCTTATTACAGTACTTTATAGTTTATATTAGTGATATTCATTGACCCCAAGAAGTTTCCACAGTTCACAATGATTTTTAAAAGTCCCAGAAACACGGGTTTCTGGGTTTAAACATGAAAAACAGGATGCAGATTGAGTTGACAAAAAGGTAACATTAGGTAGTTAGTAAGGTAACATTAGTAAGTAAAGGTAATACTTAGATAGGTTACTATCTAACCTTATATAATAAAAGGTAACCTTAGTTAGTTAGGTAATGTTATAAAGGTAATTTCATATTTTCTCTTTTTATAGAGACAAGATGCTCAGATTTCCTTTAAATTATCTGAAGCGCATTTCACTTTACTTAACTCTCAGATAACTTTGTCATAGTTCATAATTTAGAGTTCTGTTTATGCTGTGCAATTAAATAGGTAATTTTATTATTTAAATACATTTTCTAAAATGTATCTGTTTGAAATGAATTTTTAAAGGAAAGTTTCAACTCATCTCCTTATTAAATGAAATAATTAAATTCTATCTGGGGGAATCTTTTAAAGAGCTTGCAAGAATTCATATTATATGGAGTGAGGACTGCCTAGATAATTAAAAATATTTCAGAACTCTGAAAGTCTCTTGTTTGTTGTTTTGGTCCTACCCATCTAACTTTATTTTTAAAAAGATCTCTTGTGTATCTGAAAATTAAGACTATACTAAGGGAAATTACTTGCTGTCCTGCAGATATGTGGGGGAAGGTCTTGAGTGTTATGAACAGGCATAGCTTCATTGAACTCAATCAGTTTTAGCAGTTACATCAGATGGTCATCTGACTCTTAATGTATCAAAGTTTTTTGTGTCTTGTTTCAGAAACAGATCTTCCTTTTTTTTTTTTCCCCCCCAGTAAGTTGTCCACATATGAAACTGTATTTTCTGGCTCCACGTTAAACAGCACTCTCAGTACTTGTGTAAAACATCGTACTGAAATCATGGTGTTAAAGTTTTATTGCGAAATATTTATTTTCTAGACTGTTTTTTTTTTTTTTAAATTAGAACTGACTTAGTTGTATCACTAAAATGGAAGTAGATTTTTTTAGAAGTATTTTTAATGAATAGGTGTGTTTTTTCTCTACCATGCAGAAAACTTTACAGTTTGAATTAATTCTTCTCCAGTGACTCTCAAACTCTCTTGTTTGGGAATATAGATGACAGTATCAAAGTCATCTGGCTAGTGAATATGAAAAAAATCTTAAGAGCTTGTGCTGATTGCTTAACTCTAGAAGGTTCATGTTCTAATGGAAAATGTTTCTTCTGTGCAAAATATGCACTGCGTATCTGTAAAGTCAGTGACATTTTCTTTTATGTTTGAAGTTTCTCTTCAGTTGTACTATAAGTTGTGTTTAATAAGCAAACAGAGCTCACAGCATTTCCTTTTTCTTTTTTTAGGCACAGAAATCATGGATAGAAAGAGCATTTTACAAGAGAGAATGTGTTCATATCATACCCAGCACCAAAGACCCCCATAGGTAATTGCATGCTACTTGTACGAAAAAGGAAGGTCAATTACAAGAAGATGTCTATATATATGTTGCATACATCTGTATATGGATATAAATAGTTTGAAAAGACTTGGTTGATCACAAGGTGGTAGAATTACATCTGGAGTGATGGATTCGTATGGGTGTTATTTGTTTACATTTCAAAACTTATTTCATTCAAAAAAAAAAAGATAAAACAAAGGTGGATCAGCATCTATGTTCAATTTCCTTATCTTTCTAGTTCAAGATTCAGTGCCTTGAATATTTACCTAAATTGGATGCATGACACACAATACTGTCAAAAGAAAATACTTGCAGTGAATTACCAATTTACAATATGTGCTAGTCCATGCAAAAGCTGATTATTTGGCCTGATGTCATCTGAAGACAGTAGAAAATGTTCTTTAACTTCATCTTGTACATATATAGAACAAAGCATAATTTTATTGAAATATAGGAGAGTCCAAAGTAAACAAGATCATAGAAAGAAAAGGTAATATCTGTACTATGTTGCTCCCACAAGTAGAGGCTTCAGATAGCAGGAAAATGGTCAGCAGAGTTGAAAAGGGGGGTTCTTTTGAAGATTTGTAGGCTATTTAAGACAGTTTGTTTCCCTGTTCAATTTATACATGCATGTGACTCAAGTTTTCTGTTTGTTCAATGTCATAGGTGTTGCTGTGGACGTCTAATAGGTCAACATGTTGGACTGACTCCAAGCATCTCCGTTATTCAGAATGAGAAAAATGAAAGCAGGCTTACTCGCAATGACATCCAGTCAGAGAAGTGGTCCATCAGCAAGCACACGCAGCTCAGCCCGACAGATGCTTTTGGAACCATTGAGTTCCAAGGAGGAGGCCACTCCAATAAAGCCATGGTAACCATGTTTTTCTCTTAGATAAATAATGCTGCTATCTCAAAAAAGGCATTCACAGAGAATAACCAGCGTTCTTTCTTAACTTCATTTAATTTAAGTATTATTTAGTGTAAGACCGTACCATATGTTTTTATGTATCGTGTGCCAAAGAATTGGTGAACAGAATTAACTGTAAAAGCTGGATTGCAGCGTAAGAGGGGCTACATTTCTGAAGACTGAAGACATGCTGATGTGCTGCTATCTCAATTTTATTCCAATGGCTAGCCATCCCTCTTTTTCTGAATGACTTTAGAATTCAACTATAGTTTCCAGGGTGTGTCTGCAAGGCTGACAAATTTGAAATATACCAAATTTCTTTAAATATTCCTCCACACATATATAGGAGGATAGACCCGTTAGACTTATTGGTTCATCTTTCAATGAAATAAGAGGCCTAGTAAGTGTCTAAGCTAGGAACTGGGAAATCCCTGTTCTGCCACAGATTTTCTTGAGCAAGTCACTTAATCATAATAAAATGCTAAGAGCCGTATATTAAGCCGTATAGCAAGAGGCGTATATTTTCCTCAGACGGATACATAGGGGCTAGAGATGGAATGATTACTTGAGTGGACGGTTCTGTTTGCCCAGATGGTTGGCTTCTTTTGACAGAAACCAGAAAACACTGTTATACCAAGAAATAGAAAATTAGGTCATTTCTCTGAGAGTATCACAGACACCTTATGTTCAGTTAATAACTAATCACCTAAAAATCTGCAAGGCCATTGCTAGAGAGAGACTGCAATTCAGTAAATAACATTTGTTTAGTGTGAATAAATTGACACCTCCCTCAGCACTGAAATGAACCAAATCACGCTGTTGGTATCTTCACAAGGAGTGGGAACAAAACAGAATGCTTTTCACCAAAACTGAGAAAGATTGAGAGATATAGTAACCATCATGCTAATTAAGCATATATGGATACTTTGCATTAAATCTGACTTTATGAGAAAGGGTAGTCGCTAGAGGTTTTTGAGTGATGTCCTTGAAGATCACTGGAAAGCAATAAACTGCCCCGCCCAGACAAAAGTAGTCTTGGGCAGCCAAGAAATGATGAAGGGTTTAGGGAAGATGTTGATACCAATTTCTCTAGAGGATTTCTGGTCTTTGTTGGGATTCTGGTGTCATAAGAGAACAGGAGATGCTCCAAAGTGTATGCTGTGTGCTCAAAGAAATATATTTGAGATGAAACTGTGGAGATAAAATTGGAAATCAACAGGAAGGAAAGAAAAATCTTGTCACAGAGTGAAGTCAGGAATGAAACCATGAAGAATTTAGAAAAAAGAAGACAAAAAGGAGTAAAAAATCTAAGAGACCTAAGTAACATGTTAAAACTTAGGGATGAATACAGAAAAAAATATTTATTGCTGGAAAAACTCTGGATTTATTTTGACAGTACTAGAATCAGGAAGATACTTGCACCTGCCATCTCTTCATAGTCATTAAACCCCACCTGAAACATGGGAACAACCAAATTCTTCATGAATTAAGTAAATCTATAAAAGCTCCAGAAATTCAATCATCCCATTAGTGTGAAAAGTGCTTCAAATTAAACAATTCACTAAATATCTCTTTAATGGGTGTCCTGCTTGGGTACCACTAATGAGAAAAACATCTTTCATATGACTAAAACACAAATAAGGAGGTTTGCATAACCAGTAATTGTGCATTTTTTTAAATGGAAACAAAATGAAGAGCTTTGTTATACTATGGTATGTTTGTCACTGAGGTCATATTTCCAGCCCCAAACATTATTTTAGGGTAGATTATAGTCAAAGAGCTGCCTAACTAGTTGTTGCAGTTTTATTAATAGAAAGAATGAAACTCCTGTCTCTGAATTTACTGGGTACAAAGTCTTTCTCATAATAAATAAAACTTACGAAATCAAAAGCTTTTTGCGAAAGCCAAGAGTTTGCTCAGTCAAAGCAACCAACCAATTTAGCCAGCAGAGGAGGGGAAAAAAGAACGTTTAAATTATCTTGAAAAATAAGACTTGGAAAAAGGAACAAGTACAGTAATAGTAATCCTTGGAAACATTCTTGTTCAGAAAATATGTCTTCATAACCAAAAGCACAGAAGCTGGAAGATCAACAGGGGCAGGGGGAGGGAGAGAAAAGGGAGAAAACATGATAAATGGACATTTGTTCTTTTCTAAAAATATGCTACTTAGTTATTTTCTAGCTACTGGATATCAAATATCACTATAGCATACAAGTTGATTTTTGCTGACAATCATGGTAGGTTAATATTGTGCCTATTGGCTAATAGAATAACCCTATAAAACAGCAAGATTTAACAAGTTGACCAACGTCAAGGAAAGCCTCAGGGGAAGAATTTGGCATAAAATCCACCACCTGTTCCTTCCTTTGTTTCCTGAAATGGATGTGCACAGATGAAAATTTTTAAGCAAGGGAAACATAGAACTGAGTAATATTATCTTGGTAAGTGCTAACAGCCAAATTGGTAAATTTTTCTGAATCAGGCTACAAGGAATGAGATAAGATCTATTAAGGGAAACTGTAGTCTCAGATTTATAATTGGGAAACTGGTAGTTAATTAACGGAACAGGTTAGTGTGTGTAAGACTGACAGATAATTATTTCCTCTGCTGGAAGTAACAGAATTAGATTTTAATAACATATATACAAATTTGATAGTAAATGTACGTATACTTTGCATGTATATTTGCAAGCTACAAATGCAGTGATATAATATTACATCCATTGCCACCAGACAATTAACAGTGGCATCTTCAGCTGTGAAAATGAAAATTACACTGAAATTATAATAGAACACATGGATTTGGAACAAAACAGAAAAGATGATGTAGGTTTACATATTGCCAATGAAACTGACTGTGCCACTAATTTCATTTCCATAGCCACATAGAACAAAAATTCTCCAACAGCATTAATTTTGCTAATGCCATTGAGTTGTTAAAGTATCTTCAGAGGGGCGGCACAAAGCTACTTAAATCAACAATATGAATAGCTGAGGGTGTAGCAGATTATACAGAAAGATATAGCCAAGATTAGGTAACATTTGTTAACAAGATCAGTTACTAAAGAGGCCTTTCTTTCAGTCTTCATGTAACCACAGATGATCTTGCAACAACACTGTGGTTTTTAGATCTCTATCAATCTCATTTTTTTTTTTTACAAGTGGCTCATCCCATTAATGTTTAAGAAACACATTTAACAGTTTTGCTGTTCACATTTACATTGTTTTTACGGCAGATTTTCAGTTTTGACAACTGTAAAAAGATCTGAGAGGGATGTGGAGATACATAAACTTTATTAACAGCTTTTGCAATAAATCAGTGGATTAAAAAAATATAGTAAAATTAATAAAATGTGATCTGCTTATATCAGTTGGCTCTTAGTAGTTTAAGAAATAAGATGGATGAGTTCACCTAACTATATACTGGCAATTTATTACCCTAACTCTGAGAGCAATTATCAAACTAATGTGAGTGATTCCATTCCAATTATGAGCAATATTCTGAACAATTTCAAAATCGATTCTGGTCATTAGTGGACAGTGGACCAGTTAAGACAATCTTGTTGTGATGGATTTTGCACTGAACCTGTGATCAAACTAAGCCAATTTTTTCAATTCACTATCTGCCTTTCTGCACACAGAAAACCCCTTAACATTCTTTCATTAATTGGTGTGCCTAGATTCCATATCAACCTTTTTTAAAGGACCGCTCTTTAGCACTGAATTTTCTTTGATCATGGTTTTTCAAGGTTAGGTGGAAGATGGCCGCTTGAAAAGCTTTAATAAGTTAAATACATTCCTCCTAATTGAATACATTCCAATGATACATTTAATATGCACAATAAAAAGCTAAAATATGTTTGCAGCTGTAGAAGAAATAAAGTTTTCTTCAGTCTTATAAGCTTAACCTTTCTTATGGTGCATGGAAACATGAACGAACGTCAGTAGAATTCCAATGTACATAAACAACTTCTTAGACAGACTTTCTAGTATTCAAATCCTCAAAATGTTTCATTTTATTAAGGATATTTGGAAATCAGCCACATAAAAAGGCATATTTCTGCTTTTGAAATACATTAAGTTTTATCAAAACTGTGTAAAAAGTATCTTAAAAGCCATCCGTGCTTTTGAGAGAAAAAAAAAGAGAGATAATCCTGTAACTTGCATAAATCATGAAAAAGGCAGGAAACATTGTTTTTGTTATAGTAAATCAATACTTAAAGAACATTGACAGAATTTAAAAGATGGTATCCTACATGGAGAAAAAGGGGAAATAACACAGAAAAGCATCTATCCAAAGCCCATTTAAATCAATGAGGGACCCTCCACTGACTATTTAGTGGAACTTGGGTGAGGTCTTAAGATGTTAAGAAGAATATTAACTTGTAAGGAATCAGTCCAGTTTCAGTCTAAGTGAGACTTTCTTTGTTGAATTCAGTGAGAATTACATCAGGCCCATTTTTTATGTGAAGATCACACTTGAGGGAATCAGTCTTTAGCTTCAAGAAATGCCTGCAGTGATGGAATCTTATTTAAGATAGGTGAAATAGCCACCCAGTACCTGCATGCATCAAAGAGAAACAAAGGAGCAATGTTAGACTGTAGATCACAAAATGTTCTCTGAAGAGATTTCTTTGAAGAAATACAACAAAATTCTGAATCTTTCTATTTTATTCATTGAGACTCTCATCTGCAATCACTCACCATGTACTTTAATGAGACAGCTGTGCTTGAGTAACAGAGTAGTAATTTTACCACCCAGGAACTTTGACTTTTGCCCTAGGGCATTGGAGTCCAACTTGCAAACATCTGGTTGTTTGACTGATGATGGGCACAGTTATTTTTTAGGAAAACGCTTGATTAAAAAATGAAACAACTATGGGCATTAAATAGCACTTTTGGTGACTACTTCTGTGCTAGTTTAGGGATCAAATGGGCATGACAGCTTGAACTTGATGATTTATCATTTCACACTGTTATGCTGTTGTCAGTGAGGTCACTGTCCTACCGTCCATAGGTTTTGTGGTTCAAAACTGTACTTTTGCTTCCTATCTCGCCCTGCTCTGCTGACACATAACAACTGAAGTCTTGCATCCTATCCATACACCACTCCCATAAAGAAGGGATTAAATCATTTGCCATTAGAACTGATCATTTCTACAGCTGACAAATTCACGAGGCATGTAATTTCAGGGTAACAGAGCAGTGGTTTATCTTAGATTTACATTTAAATTTTAAATCTTCCTCCAGAGGCTATAGCAAAAGAATTCAGGAACAGCAGAAATACTCATTAAGATTCTAAACAAAAACTGAAAAGGCCGAATATTCTGCTACAAGATTGAAATAAATGAATTTTTAATATGGACAAAAATGGCCTTAAAAGTGGCCATTATTCATAATTTAATGCATACTTTGAAAGTGATGACAAAAGAATTCTCTTGTACTTACTAGTTAACATGTTAAATAATGGCGAAAGAGTAATCCCAAGCATACCAAACTGAAAATGGTCTCTGTAAAATCAAAAATTAATCAGACAGTCATAAAAATTTAGGTCCATGCACAGAAGAAACATCATGATGTTTGGTGCCACTGTCCTTCTCAAAAAACTTCTAAAACAGTAAAGCTTATCCATGATGATTTAAATTTTAATTTACGTGAAAAAATAACTTTCAGATTTATTTTTGTTTAAATTTCCTCTTTATAAAGTAAAATGAATTCTTATAAGTATAGAGGGGTTTTGCCTGCAGTATAAAGAACAAGTAGTTGTTTGTAATACAAGAGGTCTACATTTCAAATAAATGTAAGAAAATATTTCTTCTAACTTTGTGATTCACTATTTAGATTTATATTTATTGAAATTCAGAGGACTTAGTGGATAAGAAAATGAAAGAGATATTTGCCAATTAATACACCGGCTTAAGAAGGTAGGGACAGTGAAGTCACACATTCTGGGGTACAAAACAATGCTAGAGGATCAAAAAACCAGTCACTGGCTGGATTGGATAATACACATCTGATGCCATTTGTGCCTTCATCTTAATATCATCCCGGATGATGCAGTGGCCTCGGTTTTCAGCAAATTTGTAGGGCCATTACTAATATGAATTCACTCGAATTATCATCTTAAAAGTCCCAGTCTGTCTTCCTCAAAAAGCTGAGTAAGGTACTAGTGATCCCAAAACATAATCTCTGTAGTTTGACCAGCAGATGTTTCCTGCAAGCCCCCTGATGTTGTCTATCTATTAATGCTTGCAGTGTTAACAAGGCGTTGCCCTTTGCAACCTCATCTCTCCCTAAGGGCAGAGCAAAGAGAATAAGGATCAGTCTCCTTACAAACCCTCTGGTGTGTTAAAAATTTGACAGCCCTCAAATCCTAATCAAAATCATCAGCTTTTCTCAACTCCCACGGATAAAATTGAATGGGTAGCTACTGAGGATGCAGTTCATGTATATATAAGCTTGAGGGTACGTTATGCTCTTGCCAGACATGAATATTGTATGTTCTTTGTCCATTAGCTGTTATGAATTTGCCTGGCTGCTGCAGAGAACACTATCGATGTACTGGGGTGAATGTGCATTCCCAAGATCTTGCTCAGCTTTCAGTTTGGCTGTGTCCCCCTTGCTTCCCTGTGACTATTTGCCCAAATGGACTTCTGCTTCAGAAATGTTAAGAATGACTGTTCACTGTGCAACAACCCATTCTTGCAAAGAAAGCTGTCTATTAGCCCTTCTGCTGGAAAAAGTCAAGTCCTTATTTCTTATTCAGCTAGAAAGGAGTCCACTTTACTATCATATGATTTACTAAAAAAGAACAACCTTTTGGCAAGAAAGACTGATTAGACATGTTAAAAAGGGACAAAATGATTACATAATATATGTGGATATTATACTACCTGGCATGATACAATAAATAAGTTAGAACTAGGTATTCCTCTGGCTGAAAGCAAAGGTGCCTGTGTTAGACACCTGCTGGCTGTGCTGACAACCTGTCAAGGGAAGGGAAAGACTAGTGAAGTAATTCTATATGCACTAGTTCATTCAGAAGTTTGATACATGAGTGGCTTTTTATAACCGATTTTATTCAATTAAGAGGGTCCTTCCACATCTTAACAGCTATAGAAAGAATTTTATCCTCTTATGGCCCATTTCTGCTATGCAATTAGAATTCAAAAAAGTATCATCTGCCTTGTCATGGGCTTTGTGAAACCCTTCATACATCAGCAACAGAAAGAGCAGGAGAAAGAGCCCAGAGAGAAAGGCTTGTCCGGAAGAGACAGGTATGTGTGTGACATGGTAGTGCTGTAGAAATTTTGAAGACAGTTGTTATCTTTGAGCACAGACAGATGGGCATGATCTCCCTTGGGGCAAAATGCTGCAGACGTAGCATAGAAGAGCCAAGAACTGGAAAGGTGTAAATGTGTGTCAAAGCACTTTTAGTGTTCTGTGCCGTGTTAGGCAAATTCATGAATCTATACAAATCAGTCTGTAAGGTCATAAGTTAGCATTCGTTCATCTGAAAAGTACCTGTTTAGTAGTCTTGCTCAATTTAAACTTATGTGTGCTTGAACAACCGAGCTTGTTTCTGTTATTTCCTACCTTTTGAGAGTTTGATTTTGTGAATTTGAAAATAAGACACAAATGAACACACAGTTGTGACTCTGACTACCTAGGTCATCTTTGGCAGACCACTTAAATTTTGGCTACAGTTTTTGCATCCATAAATTGAAGACATTTATCTTTCAAGCACTGCTAAGCATATTGAAACAATTAATGACTTAATTTCCTGAATAAAGGAAAATTGTCCAGCCTGTGAATTGCAAGTGTTCCATTATTCCTAGTTTCCTAACTTTTTAAAAATCACCAAGTTAGCAATTAGTTAGTGCTTTTGTCATAAAGGTTGCCTTTTTTTCAGTGATCTACTGGGTATAGATCATATGTGTTAGGAACCAATGAGTATAACCAATCTTTTTTTTCTCTACTACTGCCCTTATTTCTGCAGTATGTACGTGTGTCTTTTGACACAAAGCCTGACCTTCTTCTGCATCTGATGACCAAAGAGTGGCAGCTTGAGCTCCCTAAACTTCTCATCTCTGTGCACGGGGGCCTTCAGAATTTTGAACTTCAGCCAAAACTCAAGCAAGTCTTTGGAAAAGGCCTCATTAAGGCTGCTATGACAACTGGAGCATGGATATTCACTGGAGGAGTAAACACAGGTAACAGCAACATTGAAATGAAAGCACAGTGGCATCTAGGAGATTTCATCACAGAAGAAAATTAGGACTGATGAGATTAAAAAGCCATTCCGTGGTTTATTTTATTAGTGTTGGCTGTACTATGTGCAAACAAGAAAATGCCAAGTTCATACCAGCCTGGCAGCTACCAGGGAATAAAAGGTTTGCTAAAGCATGAAAAGCACACTGGGGAGCTGAAAATAAAGCCTCCTGTGAGGCAATTACATTAGTATATTGCCAGTGAAGACTTTATAAGATCAACAGTAAGCTACAGGGAGGGACTACTAACCAGAAACTGAAGAAGGCAAACTCTTATTACATAAAATGGAAAACATTTTCATCCAGAAAAGACCTTTATTTTATCTTATAAGATGATCTGAAATATCTGAAGGAAAAACGGTTCTGTTTTGTAGATGTGGTGGAAAACTTTATTTTGAATAAGTATCACTTTTTCCTTTCTTGTAGACAGCTTGACCTAATTTTTTTTCTATTACCCCTGCAGCAAGAGCGATAACATTGCCATTTCTATTCAAAGTTAAGAACAGCTGTAACATACCATATGAGTGTCCTAATGACCCAAGATAGCAGCTGGCCCAGCTCTGCTAGGAGACAGCATGTAGGTTTTGGGAATAAGCTGCAAAACATAGTTCTCCAGGTAAAAATATTGGGCCGTGGCTTCCCAGTTACCCTCCCTGAAGCAGACAGAAAGGAGGAGAGAGTCAGGGGAAAGTCAAAGAGTTCTGCTAGAGATAAATACAAAAAGTTTTGCGCTAGGATATGTACTTGTAAATTCTTATGTCATTCTCATTTGCTGCAGTAACAAAGCCATAATTTATTACTTTAGTAATCCCACAGAGTGTATCCTCTTATTCTCTATGGAAAACATTGTAATGACTCTATCATGCGTTAATTTTAGTACATTGTGGATCAACTCCTACATATTCGAATATGAATGCTTAATAGGAGTCTTGGGCTTTCTAGTTTGCAGAGCACATCAAATTTTAAAAAATATTCAGTTTTATCACAGCAGCAATACAAATAACAAGGAAGAGGCATAGCTTCTGGAGTGTTAGATAAATGGACAGACTCACATGTATGTAATATTGCCCACATCTCTGCAGAACAAAGAAGAAAATCACATTAAATATTGACCTGTGTACTGTGATGATAATAGTTATATTAGTTGCCAAATACTCCTATAGTGATGATGGCGAAGACAGATATAAATTTTACATTAAAAGCACATTAAAAAGCTGTAGCTTTTGTACACTCATTGCAGTGGATTACCACAGGAACTGTAGAAATCAAACTACAGAAATTTTCTAAACAACGACTGACCACATTTGCATTTGGCAAATGCATGACTGCTTCATACCATTTTTCAAATCATCATAGTTGCAAATGCCAAAACAATACAAATGAACCAGGAAAGTCAACATAATTACTGTTGAAAAGGATTTTTTCCCTGTAATCAAAAATTACCTAGACAGAACAATGAAGTTCGAGTTGCTTGTGTTATTTGAAAAACATAACTCCAGAAGCAGTTCTGTGTTATCAGTTACCTCTCATTGCTGTTTTTGATTTCTGGAGCAAAACAGTTGATTGCTCCTGGACTAGGGTTTCAAACTGTGTAGGTGAAAATTAAGTGGTTTATTTCTATGTGAAATTGTACAAATTGAGAATTTCTGAGTACAGTCTGTTCTGTTGATGATGAATTTTTAAATCAGATTTCTCTTAAGGAAAAGCATAATTGAAAAATCCTGAAATACTACTGTTGGACTGAGAATTAGGGATGTGACAGGGATGGTACATACTTGACTATAACCATGACTGTAAAATGACTTCAGCAAGTTGTTCTGAATATTCATATCATGCCGAAAGTTGGTTATTCTAAATAACAAAAGTTTTTGCAGCCTGGACAGATTTTCTGCTTTGAATCCTTTGGGTTGTTGGATCACAGCTTAATTCATAGCTGATTGCAGCTACAGAGCTTTTTTTTTTCTTTTTCCACCACAGGAAGGAAATTAGACTCCAGAACTTACTCAGAGGATTTGTTAGGTTGTGGACTTTTTTCTTACATGGTTCATTTACGGTGCAGAAAAACTATGGCTAAAATCACATCTATTGTGTGACTGTTGTAATTCCAATCCAGTCATCTTGAAATTGTGGAATCTCAACATGGAGCAAATACAGAAATTGAGTAACAGATAACATCTGCAGCAAATCCACAGGTCTGCTTCAGTGCAGCCACATCACAAAAATAGTTATTGATACACAGGTAAAAAAAAATATTTTATGAAAAGGAAGGAGGAATGGTACTTGTCCTCTGCACAGAGATACCATTGAAATACTGACAAAGCTGGCCTAAAGCATACAAGGAGCATTATCAGAAAGCACTCGGAAGAGAGCTGGGGAGCAGTCATTATCTCTGTACTAATTCTGTTTTCTCACTGATCCCCAGGAGGTTTTCTAATACTCCGCTGGAAGCTATCTCAGGTGACTGAGTTTGGTTGGAAATAATGGTAGAATAGGTCACCACAGAGTAGTGTAATGACGTTTTCACATTTCCGTCCTTTATTCAGACAGAAGGGAACATTTGCGTGTGAGCTACACTTTTTTGGAGGCTTTGGGAGGGGGGCGTTAATTCCTGTGCTTCTTTCTATGCTTGGGAAGGATGCAAATGCTTGCATGCACATATGTTTGTGAACATAAGTGCAGATAAACAAGTTACAGTCAGCTGTCAACATTTCCATTCTTATTTCTAGAGCTGTGTGATTTTTTTTTTTTTGCTGCTTCATTTAATATTTTTTAGATTAGATAAAATGGACTTACAGTGTTACTGTAATAATAACCAATAGGAATATATTTATAGCTTTACTTAGTTGTAAGTGTATGCACAGGTGTTCCCTAAAAAAGAATTCTATACTAAATCCATATCATAATGAACAAAAAGGACGTAATTTTGAATTTCTTTTTTATGCTGTTTCTTTCCCAGGAGTCATTCGGCATGTTGGAGATGCACTGAAAGATCATGCCTCAAAATCTCGAGGGAAGATCTGCACCATCGGTATAGCTCCCTGGGGGATTGTGGAAAATCAAGAGGATCTGATTGGCAAAGATGTAAGCCCTATATGGACATAGATCACCTCCAATATATATAAATCTTCCAGCTATTTTTCCTTTCCTCTCCATCCCTCACTTAACAATTACTCATAAAATTAATGTTTGCAGCAAAAAATCAATACATACACAGGTTTTCCATTGTGGTTGATAGCAGTTTTGACATGGCAACTATAAAAATTTCAGCACTGTACATTCTTTAAAAATAAATTATAAAGAAATTTCATTAAATGCTAGTCTTGAAAATATATTCAAGTTTCATCCTTAGAACACTATGAACCCTGAAAAGTGCCTAAGAAAACACTGATTGCAAAGCTTGAAGTCTGATTTATTTTGAAACAATACTATGATGCATTGGTTAAATTCAGAATTGCAGACTGTTCCCCTTATAATATATTCCATCCTATACATTTTTATTACCACAATTGTGAAAAGTCATATAAATGTATTGGACATGAGATGAGACCTCAAAGAATCATTACTTCAGTCACCTTCTCAAGGGCAGAGTCAGTGTTTCTTGTACACTTTCACATCATCCTTCTCTTTTAAACCTATACTGTCACTCAGAAAGATTAACCCCCCAATTTTAAATACATGAATAGTTTACTTAGACGGGTTATATGTTACCTGAAAGTTTTGTGAGCTCTGTTTTTTTTTTCCTCACCTCTGGTTCATTCCCAAGCAATCTGCCTGAGACCCAGTGGCTAACTTTGAGTGAAGAGGAGATATAGTCTTCATTCTGCATAATGATATTTTTTCTTGTCTACATAATTCTAAACTATTCTTCTCTGTATGTTTGTCCAGTAGCAAGTTGGGGAGGGGAAGAAGATTCAATTATCAGTTAGGTCAGAGGGAATTACACTGAGTATGAAGAAATTGATCCAACTGGAATTCATTGCAATTCACTATTAAAGCATAGCTATTAGGGGGAATTTTATTAGCATGGGGTTTTGTGCTCTAATACCACCAGCGCTTGTATAATAGGGCGACCACTACATACGAACAAGCAGGATGGGACTCTGCAGCAGTAATTCTGAGTCACTAATGAATTCTTCTGAGATGCAGTGGGAAAGGAATCTAGCAGAAATAGCTAATCACAAACATAAAGTGCATCTTGTTAAAGAAGTATAATGTACACATCAATTTCAAATAAGGAGTATTTATTGACTATGCATGGAGTTCTGGAAGCATGGCAAGAAGAAAGAAGGCAAGAAAGGAATCAAATTAGTCGTGAATTTTGGGACATCATTGTTATTCTTCCATTAATTATTTCCACCTGTGGAAAGCTACCTACCTCTATTCTCAGCTAGTCACCACCGGTTAAAGTGGCTCTGGAGCCTTGTTTTACAGAAAGAGCTGAAGAAAGAAGTTGGTTTCCCAGCTGTTCCAGCCAACTGGAACAGCCCCCCCGATTTCTGATTTCTTTAAGAGATGTTTTCCTCTAAATATCCTTCCAATTTAACAGGAATCCGAGAACTTGTATGCTAACTTTTTTTTAAAAAATCTTTCTGGTAAATCAAAAAAGTTTAATATTTAATCTGATCATCAGACAGAAAGTGACAATAGTTTAAAAAACAGTAAAGAAAATTTGGGTAAAGACTTCCATTAATGCAGCCACAATTATATCCGTAGGATGACAATTACAGGGTCATGACTAAGGACAAAACTAGTTCCAAAATATATCTGTGATAGACGAAATTGAAACTTTTCCTCTGAACCTCCTGGCCCCTAATATTTTCATAAAATGATTGATCAATGGCATGATGCAATGCTGAAGCACTTCTGGTTTTATCCATCTCTAATGCACATGTAATGATACTGCTTTATGCTTACCAATATTGAATTTCATCTTCCATTTTATTGCCTCGTCAGGCTGCTTTATGAAGACTTTTTTTAATTCTTCATAGTCATTCTTAGTAACCCCAAATCCCTTACAACTGTGTTGAACAGGACATGACCCAGCTTGAGGCAGGCCACTTATGTCACTAGATATTCTTAGTAACACTCAGACTTTGCAAAAATAAACTTTTCCTTCTTACTGCTTTCCCTTCCTTCCCCTCAGCTTTCCCCAGTAACTAATCCCTCAAATTACTTTCACACTTATCCCATGTGTGCAGTTTCTTTAGAAGCATTTGGTGAGGAAGCTTTTTGGAAGCTTTTTGAAAGCTTTTTGAAAATCAAAACGTACTATATTGACTGGCTCATTAGAGGTGAATACTGTGAAATGAACCAAGAAGGGGAAATATAAATAGTACCATAAGCATGTAAAACGAATCATCATTAAGCAAGAAACAAAGGCCACAAAGGATTATGCAGGGAGAAAAAAAGGCAACCAATAGTAAAAGGCCTGTCGAACTCTGGCATCAATGCAGCTTTATGCCTATATGCACTATGTCTACTTAAATCATGATCAGAACTGAAGAGTTGTCAAAACATACCCTTCCAGCATCAGACAGATACAGAAAATGGTCTTAGTCATGGGATTTGGGGAGGGGGAGAGAGGGGGCGGAGTTGTTGCCACTGCACATGCCCCAGTACATGTTGCCTCCCTGTGCCTCGTGGCAAGTCAGGCGTGCACAGCAGAGCCCTGCCATTTACCAGTCCATCCAAATCTGTCAGCTCTTGGGAATCCCAAGGGCTTTCCTCAGAGCCATAAAGAGAACTGGCCAAGTTAAGCAAAATATTACTGTTGTTTGTTATTTGTTATATTGTGATGGTTAAAGATCCCTGAAGAGACTTGTCTTAGCTCCAGTACTGTAAAAGCGATGTAGCAGAAAATAGTGCCCCTCTTAACACACTTAGATTCTCATTTTAAAAAAAAGCACACAAGGGAAAGGTAGTTAGTTGCCTTATTTCCAACTTTCTGATAGAAGAACTGAGAAAGTAAGGTGGCTTGCCCAGTCTTGTAGAAAACTTGGATTATAAACAAGTTTCTCCCTACACACAGAGCCCTTCTTCCTTTTAAAAGAGTGCACTTTGTGAGTCTTCGTAGGATACATGTCTTTCCTTTCAGAGTCTGTTCAGTCCTCGTTTGGGTTTAATTCCTAGTCACCTCAGTAGCAACAGTGCCTGGATTACAAAGAGAACACTGATTTTAGTACTTTCCTTTTGCTCAATGAAATCATTCAAATAAGTTTCATTTTTAATCCTAAGCAGCTGGTATTTGAGACTTAAAACAAAATATGTTTTTATTGCACAACTCAGTGAAAAGGACATTTCCAGCATACTGAGATATGTCATTGATCAGTCAAGATGCTGTTGTATATAATCTACTAACTTAAATAGGATGTATTTTTTAGTAATTAAATTTTTGAGAAAAAAAAACGAAACTTTTTCTTACTGATCTAATTGAAACTGAAATTGAGCCTCTGTGCTGCTATGCAGAATCACTACAAAACCCATCATATCCACTCTTCCATACCTGTTATAAAAATCCTTCCATGCGTGGATCCAGCAGGTTGAGATATGGAGAAATTCCTAAATTCTTTCCAAATTTCTTGGGTTTTATTTGTATCCTTTAGAGTAGTGTAATAGCCGTGGATTATAGTGTGTTTCTCTCCCTGTATTACTTCATTGATCTTTTGGTTACGCTTAACAACTAGAGTATGGCAAAACTGAAGCTCAGCAGAGATTTTTGAAAAATACTTATTATTTTTAACAAAGGCGTTAGCCAGTGAAAAGGAAGCAATAGTGGTTGGTTTTTATCATTTAGTGCAGCAGAATGTACAACCCAAAATATAAGCCTACTTTGTAGACTTGTGCATAAAGAGATAAAAGTGCTACATAAAAGCAAAAAGTGTTATCAGAAAAAAAAATACTTCCTCACAGCAAATTTATATCTGTATAATAAGTATATATTTATTATACAAATATATATTATATATAATATATATTGTATATACTGTACTATATTATAGTATATTATATATATTATATTATATACCTCATATTTTATATATTATATAATTTTATATTTAAATATATATAAATATATCTCATATATGTTATATATTATATATATTTTAAAATATATTTATCAACCCCTTTCATGCACTCTGTGTTCCAGAATAAATTATATTTTTTGCTTCCTAGAACTCTAAGTTTGGAAGCATGATCATTGCCAGTTGTAGATGTTCTTTATGGACTTCACTAATAACAGATGCCTTTTCTTCTGTACTGCTCAGAATATTCAGAAAAAATAAATTTAGCAAAGTCAAGCAATGAGTATACTGCTACTTGAATAGCAGTATATACTCTACTATACAGCTGAAATAATAAAAACAAGGAGTAAATATTGTCCCTTTTTATATAAAAGCTAAATTTATATTGGACTAAACATAAGTTGAGTCCAAATATCCTTAGATATTTCTTTTGTTAAAAAATAAAACCTGGTTTTCTCAGCCTGTTTCTAGATAATGCTTCTGATTTATTAAAGACTGCCGTTTCAGAGTAACCAATTTTTATATTAGTGCAGCTGCTGAATTTTATAACTATAACTGGAGGTAAGAACATGTCATCAACAAACTTTTCTCTAGAATGCTCAAACTGTACTCACAGCAGAAATCTGCAGTCTTGCTCTACTTGCTCAGTTATATCTTCAGCTTTTTTCAGTATTTATTTGGATGGTGGAATAGGGAGGAAATTTAAAAGCTGGAAGTTTGTATGCACTTCAGAGGGCAGAGTCACAATGGAGAAGTTAGAAGTCAGCCCATCATGGAGAAGGTGCTAGCATGAACTGCTCAAAATCCCTGGACAATAACAGACTAGACAACTTTTTCAGGAAAGGTGGGGACCTTCCATGTTGTAGTGGGTCACCAGGTAATTATTAATAATTGTTAACAACTCAATTACATCATAAGTCAATGCTGTTTCAGAAAGATGAGTATTATGCTGGAATTTAGTGACAGGACCTTGGGAATCATTCATTTTTATGGCACAGGTGAGGCCAATGTCTAGTTATAAGACAAGTCAAGGAAATAAGGGCAAACAGGAGGTGCCGAAAATGTAACCAATGGGGAAAGCTTAAAGCTTAAACAGCTGGAATAGATTACTATATACTACAGCCGAACTAAATGAGAAAGGCTTATTTTCATCAACACACCAAGTCCTGCCCACTCCGTTCTCCCCAATCCCATCAGTAAATGCTTCATTATAAAGGACTTCATTCTGCCAGTACCAAGGCCCCTTCATTTTAAGAATACCACCTACCTCCCTGAGATGACCAAAAGTTATCCAAACCAAAAAAAGTGTGCATTCAAGAATTAGCATTGCCTTAGAATTCATGTCTCCTTACCATTCATGCATAGGAAAAAAAATCATATAGCTGTCAAACTTGATAGGTATGTAGCCAGCTCTCACCACTTTAAACCATGGTCTTTAAAACACATTTCAGTGAGTCTTGTCAGAAAGACCAGCATTCATATTACCTGCTCTGTATGTGTGTAGCAGACAACACGTACATCAGACTGGGCTACACGTTTCCTTTTCGTTCTTTCATAGTAACCTGAATAACAATGTTAGCTTATAGCATGAGACTGCTTCCTTCTGTCTCTCATACTTATTTGTTTTTACAGTGCCAGAAAGATTATGTTTTGCTTTAATTATTTTCTGCAGGTTTCAGAATAACGATAAAAGTTACAAATCTCAGGCAACTAATTAGTAAGTGTATATTACTTTATTGTCGTTGGATTTATTGTTACCAATTTTGACTTGGTTTTGGTAGATATTTTGCAATTTTCCTTCCAGAAAGATGTTATTCTTTGAGAATAAATTGAATTGCTGGGGAAAAAAAGGTTGCAAATAACCATAAATAGTTCACAAGTTTGTTTCACTATAACTTTTATTCATTGTCAAAGTATCAGAGCCCCCTTGCAGGCTGGGTCAGCAAATAATTACTCTAAGGAAAGGTGTAAGGAAAAGGGATTCAGCGCTCTCATTGCAAACTATGAGGTGGGAATCATGCCTGGGGCAAAGCTTGGGACTGCCATATTCGCAGCATATATGGAGAATTTGGACCATGATGCTTCCAGGATCCTCTAAATTAAACCAGGAACTACTCTATTCCCTGGTGTAACCCAGAACAGTGAGGCTGCAGAGAAGGCTTAATTTGAAGAACAGCTACCACTTTTTGAGAAGCAAAGCACGCACCTCTTTCTTTTTCCGCCACTCCTCTGAACACACTAAGTTTGTTGTAAATTCTTTGCCTTCACCTAGACTGCTCAGATTCATGCGTTGGATCACATCACACATGCATGCTCATTGTCCATGGTGAGCGATTTTTCAAGTGCTGTCCCTATGTGGAGTATCATGTGCCCGTGGGGAATGTAAACAGAGTATAACAGTGCTTTTAATTCAAGCTTGCTGCCACCTCAGGGTGCAAAGGCAACTGCTGGGGTTAGCCTAGCTCCTCACCCATTGACAGAATGTCTTCAGCCCGTGCAGCATCAGTACTGCTTCACAGCATGGCTGCTGTCACATTCATTAACCTATATTTAGAGGGGTTGTCTTGAGCATAAATGCGTCCTTTCAACTCTGCAGAGGAAAATGCCAGGGGACATTATTCCCTCTTCTCAATGCAGAACGACGATGAGAAGACATTAAAGTCAAAGTTTTCCCAGCCTTTTAACTTGCCTATAAAATGTAAGGGATTGAAAAGAACAAGGGAATGGGAACTGCAAGAGTGAGAAATTGAAAATCTGCTGAGTGTTGTGGAAAAGCAATTCACCTCAAGGAAATAGTCTCAAAGCCTAGGATTTTCTTGCCTTCCTGAAGATTTTGCTTATCCTTTAATCAGGAAAAGAGCCTGACAGTGTGGTTTGCAAAACTTATTATTAAAAAATGTATTTCAGCTGTTGAACTGTGCATGCTGTCAACAATTCAACCGAAAATAATTGTATTCTCATTTTCACATCTATAAAAATTATTAATAATAAGATTCACCTTGTAGCTAAAGAGCAGACACCGAACCAAAGCGTAGCCTTCTAATCTGCCCTGCAGCAGCATTACTAAGTCAATGTGTGGAGCCTTTGGTGCCGCAGCTCATTAGAGCTGCAGATCAAGCTGTCACCATTAGAAAGTTTTGAGCTGTGGCTCTCGGGGACAAACCGCAAGCTGTCAGTAGAATTGCATGCACAGCAGCTTGTAATCATACAATGAACGGGCAACTCAGGTCATTCCTCTTCTGTCAGATCTTGCTGGCCCGTGCCCTCTATATGTTGGGAGGTGGGGCAGGTATCAGTTTAAAAAATCTGTAACTGTTTTAGTTTGATTTTATTTTATTCTTAGGCGTATGAGAAAGAACCTTCTTTTTCCTTCTAACTGTGGCATGGGACGCATGGTTTCTGTGTCTTAAAAGCTACTTAACGACCATGTTCCCCCAGTGTTGATATTTGTTAAGCTATATGCACCTGTAGAATAAATGTTTTATGAATGGGACACCAAAAGAAACAGTATAAAAGAAACTTGAGCCAAAGCTATCACCTGTTCTCACAGTGGAGTGCACTGCCTTGCTGTTGGCCAGCTGCCCTCTTGGTCTTCTCAGACCTATTTCCTCATCCTTTTGCAGGATGAACAGTTTACAGAGTACCCTCTGTGTGACAGTTTATAACAGCAGAAGAAGTCTGTGGGTTTCCCCTTGCCGTCCAAGAGCTGACCAAAGTGCTGCAAGCATTTGCAAGTGAAAATAATAGAGAGAGAGATTTCTAGCGAAAGAATAACTGACATATATTATTTATGAAGAATTATGTCTCAATTAGAGAGGTCTTCAGAATAACAAAAAGGGAGAGAAGCTTAGGAAAAAATTAATAAGCTAATATATTTCTGTCTACAAGCATTTTTGTCAAAATGTGAGTGCACTCTTTTGTGCATTAAAAAGCAGATTTGGTTAAATTTGCAAAATAAACAATGCCAGAGCTGTGAAGAAAATTCCTTGCAGATGAAGTAAAGCCCAGATGAGTTTTGTAACAAGTCACTTCAGCATTTCTTCAGCTAGGATTTCATTTTACAAATTTTCAGGAGTTTTGTCTTTTCAAAAAGACAAGACATATGTAAACAATGCAGGGAACAATATTTCTAGCAAATGTCTTTGAATGATCAGTCAGGATCCTTCGACACAAGACCAATTCTTTTGCCACATCAGTGCAGTCTTACTTAGGTCACTGGAGACCCACCAAAGTAGCTGTCAGCCAATATGGCCCAGTGCTATTATTTGGTCTGTCTGGAGGCTATGAGTGGGATAACTGCAACAATTTACTCTGTCTGCAGCAGAGTTTCTCCTGATAAAAACAAATCAAAGGAAGTGTAGCAAATTCCCCATTGAATGGGAACTTTCTAAAGATGTGGTGAACACAAGCAACTGCCTTTCTACTATGCTAAGAATGGGCCAATAGTTTTTTCCAAGGAAATTGAAAATGTTGTGTACACCTCTCCAAGAGTGGAACTCATCTGTATTGGTGTGTCTGCAGAGAACCTCCTGTGCTAGTGGCTCTGAATGAGTTAGAACAGGGGGCATGGTGCTGGATGGGGTCTGTGAAGGAAGAATCAAAGATTTCGATCAGATGAGGTGAGGATTTATGGCAACACTATTGAAAGACAGCAGCAGACAGGCTGTACTCTGTGTGTGTGTAGTCACACAGACCTTTGGAGGACTGACGACTAACTGGACTTAACCCTGAAACGGTGGCCATTGATGCTATTGAAACAGATTACCACGGAAAACCCTTTAACCAGTTTCTGCATCTAAAAGGTCAGTGTTTACAAGAGGTGACCACACTGGTTTAAGTACTAAGATTATTTTCTACTTTACGCATATAAGACAACAGTGCTCAGGTGCAATTTCAAAAAATTTTTTTTTTCTTTTTCTTTTGTATCATCTTGTTAGATGGTATATCATAATTGATTTAGTTCAGAGTGTCTTTTCTGTTTAGTACTTCTTTTTTCTTCTGTCTCTAAAATGCAGGTAGTCCGACCATACCAGACGATGTCCAATCCCATGAGTAAGTTGACAGTGCTCAACAGTATGCATTCTCATTTTATTTTGGCTGACAATGGCACTACTGGTAAATATGGAGCAGAGGTGAAACTTCGTAGACAGCTGGAAAAGCACATTTCACTTCAGAAGATAAATACAAGTGAGTAACATTTTGCTTGTATTGTTTTATAATTGCAATTATATCAAAGACACTATGAGTTTAAATAGGCAATAAGGTCTGTATATTTGAGGGAGCAGTTCTACAGTCTAAAATGGTGAGCATGAGCTAATAAAAGCAAATAATGGTGAACAAAGATAATAAAATTTTATTTTAGAGTATTGTGGGTGAGGGTACAGCACAGATGGCTCCATTTGTTTCTGATAAGTTTTAAACAATATTTGTCAAAGCTCTTCAGGTTCAACTTAGGTCTTTGGTACCTCCATTTCCTTAAAACTGTATACAGTTCTGGTCCCCTTCATTTTGTAAAGAATACAGTGGAATTAATAAAGGTAGAGAAAAAGGTGACAAAAAGTAAGAGAGAGCTTTTTATGATAAAGACTGCAGGTTGGAAGAGAGATGCTGAGGTGTATAGAGGTATATAAAATCCTGCATTGTTGCAGGAGAAATGACTGGACAACTCAGCAGTTGTCAACAACAACTTCAACTGAAGCAGTCCCAAAGCCATTGATATTTAGAGGCAGAGAGAGTATCCCATATAAGTGTTACTATATGTTTCCACTATGTTTATTAGTTTTTCCTAGGCAGCTGTCATTAGCCACAGCCAGAGGCAGAATATGAGGTTAGATGGTCCTTTCACCTCATCTTTTACAATCATGCTGATACATTCCACATCATGATCAGACTGAAGCCCCAGGTTTTCTCTCAAAGTTATAATTTTTTTTTTCTTTTATAATCATGTACCACTTTCCTACATAAAATGAAAAATAAATAGTCACCTAAGTAAACACTTCTGTTTGGATAAAAGAAAAGATGATATCTCAATATTAGTATTATTATTTCTGTAGTATACAGATGCTTAATTTAGATAGGGAGTTAATTTCTTTCCAGACATTTTGGGTTGGGTTGGGTTTCTTTTTGCATCTGTTTACAATCATTTAGTTTTTAGAAAATTAGTGCTATCAGAAGAAAAAAGGATCAGCTGTAGAAATTGAACCTAGGCTGTTCACAGTGAAGAAATTTACCTTTGGATGTTAGCCAGGCAGGAATTTTTTTAGTCTCACAAACAAACCTCAGTGTTGTACCTGAAATAAGCTACCTTTAGGAATGAAAACAGAACTCATTTTTTAAAAGTGACACAGTCTTTCTGCTGATAACTCTCTGTAAACATGCAATTTTGAGACCAGGAACAGTGACAGTTTTTGTGATATAGGTACTTGAAACTGGAATGAGTCTAGGAAACACATTTAGACTCCCTGACATCAGATGATAATGAATTACAGGCAGGCCCAATGGGGTGAACATAAACTAGCGTGTTGGTGGTGCTTGATAAAGCTTTCTGTATGATGAGTACAGTCTGTGCTACTTACACCTTTCAACACCACTGCAAGAACTACACGTACTACAGGCTTATTGTTTTTGATATCAGAGTATATATTGCTTTTTCTCAGAGAGCAATGTGTAGGTATGCACAAACATGTGTGCGTTTGTCCTGGTTTTGGCTGGGATAGAGTTAATTTTCTTCCTAGTAGCTGGTATAGTGCTGTGTTTTGGATTTAGTATGAGAAGAACATTGATAACACACTGATGTTTTAGTTGTTGCTGAGCAGTGTTTACCCTAGTCAAGGACTTTTCAGCTTCCCATGCTCTGCCAGGTGCACAAGAAGCTGGGAGGCAGCACAGCCAGGACAGCTGACCCAAACTGGCCAATGCGGTGTTCCATACCATATGATGTCATGCTCAGTATATAAACTGGGGGGAGTTGCCAGGGAGTTGCTCAGGGAGCAGCGATCACTGCTAGGCATCAGTTGGCAGGTAGTGAGCAATTGCATTGTGCATCACCCATGTTGCATATTCAATCGTCATTATTATTATTATTATCTTCCCTTCCTTTTCTGTTCTATTAAACTCTCTTTATCTCAATCCACAAATTTTACTTTTGTTGTGGTTTAACCCCAGCCAGCAAAAATAAACTCCACGCAGCCGCTCGATCACCCCCCCGCCGGTGGGATGGGGGAGAGAATCGGGAGGGCACAAGTAGGAAAGCTCCCGGGTTGAGATAAAAACAGTTTAATAATTGAAATAAAACTAAGTAGAACAGTAATAAGAACAATGAGAACGACAATAACAGAATATACAAAGCAGGCAATGCACAATGCAACTGCTCATCAACCGCCGACCGCGTGTCACGAACGGGGGGACGAGCCCCCACACACACCTGGTTTTTATACTGAGCATGATGTCACGTGGTATAGAATACCCCATTGGCCAGCTGGGTCCACCACCCCGGCTGTGCTCCCCCCTCCCCGTGCAAGTATCACCCAGCAACAGCCAAAGCATCAATGGGCCAACTGAACCCAAAACACCGCACACCCCCCAAGCTACTGGGAAGAAAGTTAACCCTGTCCCAGCCGGAACCAGGACAACTTTTTTTTTTTCAATTCTCTCCCTCATCCCACTGAGCAAGCAGCTGTGTGGTGTTTGGCTGCCTGCCGGGTTAAACCATAACAGCCCTTTTTGGCATCCCTGGATGGGCACGAAGGGTTGAGATAATGACAGATCTGACCAAAGCATGTTAAGGCAAATTTGTTATAAGCATTCATTATATTGGTTTAATAGTCACTGGTCACAATGTTGATTTATTGGCTTTCAAAATTATTGGGTTGGCTCTCAGTGTTGTGTTATGTAATACCTAACTTGCAGTATATGTTCCCTGTTGTGCTATTTGTCATCACTCAGAGCTGGTTCAAGGTTATCACTTTGCTGCGCTGTGTAACACTGTTTTATGATATGATAAAATTATTGGTCGTGAGTCTAATCTGGTATTTATACTCAGCATTGCCATCATCTCCGTCCCTCGGGAGACACCTCTGGGAAACTGTTAATAATTACACTCCTTACTTTTTCTCCTCGGAGAACCAATCTATGAGGGACACAGACTTTCCCCCACTCCTTCACCCTCCCTTTCATATCTTCAGAAACTCCTTTTTCTTCTGTCCTTTTCATGAAGCTCTTCAAAACAGTTCTTGAGAGTTTTGAATATCCTTGGGATGTTCAAACAAGCATGTTCCTATTGCTATGTCTCCTGAATGAGGTTCAGGGTTTGGGGTTAAACAACCATTTAGGAATACTGTCCAGAGATCAACCCCAGCGACAGGCACTGTGGCTACTCCAACCCTGGCAACAGGCACTGCAGCTGCTCAAACCCCAACAACAGGCACTGTGGCTGAACCAGAGAACCAACCCATGCTGGTATCAATTGTCCCTATATACAAGAAGAAATACACAAGAAATTCAGCTTATTTAGTAAGGGATGATGAAAAAGCAGGGCCGTCACAAGGAGAGGAGGAGGAAGAACTCATAAATGAGACAGAAACCACCCAATCCCTATCCCTGAGTGAGCTGCGAGATATGCGAAAAGACTTCAGTCGCTGTTCCAGGCGAGCACATTGTCACCTTGCTGCTCTGAGACTGGGATAATGGGGCCAGTAGCCTGGAATTAGAGGGTAGGGAAGCCAAGCAGCTGGGATCCCTTTTTAGGGAAGGGGGCATTGACAAAGCGATTGGACAAGGGACACAAGTCCTCAGCCTCTGGAGGCGACTCCTGTCAGGCGTGAAGGAAAGGTATCCCTTCAAGGAAAATGTTATATGCCACCCAGGCAAGTGGACCACCATGGAGAGAGTTATCCAGTACCTGAGGAATTAGCCGTGCTGGAGGTGATTTGTGATGACCTGGACAACAAGCAGTTATCCAAAGATCCAGATGAAGTTAAGCACATGCAACCCATGTGATGGAAGTCTATACAGAGCGCACCAGTGTCGTATGCAAACTCATTGACAGTAATGACCTGGAAAGACAGAGAGAAACAAACAGTGGATAAATTGGCTGGCCAACTCCAGCAATACAAAGGAAGTCCCTTTTCCTCCCTATGGGCCTGCATCTCGGCTGTGGAGAAACTGCCAGATACGCTAGCTGAGAAACTGTCTAACGAGGTCCAGCAACTCAAAGAGGATATGTCCTGCTCCCCACCTGCACAGACCAGTATCTCAGCCATTAGGAGGAAGAGTTCCTCTGCTCAAGAGAGAGGATATAGTGGATATACACCCCAGGGCGCCTGTGGTTTTACTTGCATGACCACAGAGAGGACATGAGGAAGAGGGATGGAAAATCTACCTCGACCCTAGAGGCACGGGTACGTGAGTTGCAAGGAAAAACAACCACAAAAGGGGGTTCTTCCAGGAAAACTGCTGCTTCAGTCTCCAGTGACCAGTTCACCAGAGCAGAAGGGCTGATTTTACTTCTGATCTTAATAAAGGGACTTCTGATTCATATTTGCAAGAAGTGAGTAATGAATACAATGACCAGGACTAGAGGGGCCCTGTCTCCAGCCAAGTGGAGGAAAGGGACAATCAGGTTTATTGGACTGTGTGGATTCGATCACCTGGCACATCAGACCCACGGGAGTATATGGCTGTAATAGATACCGGTGCGCAGTGTACCCTGATGCCATCAAGCTATCAAGGGGCAGAACCCATCTGTATTTCTGGAGTGACAGGGGGATCCCAAGAGCTAACTGTATTGGAGACCAAAGTGAGCCTGACCAGGAATGAGTGGCAGAAGCACCCCATTGTGACTGACCCAGAGGCTCCGTGCATCCTTGGCATAGACTACCTCAGGAGAGGGTATCAGTGGGCTTTTGGTATAGTTGCCCTGGAGATGGAGGAAATTAAACAGTTGTCTACCTTGCCCAGTCTCTCGGAGGACCCTTCTATTGTGGGGTTGTTGAGGGTCAAAGAACAATAGGTGCCAATTGCTACCACAATGATGCACCAGCGGCAATATCGCACCAACCGAGACTCCCTGATTCCCATCCATAAGCTGATGCGTTGACTGGAGAGCCAAGGAGTGATCAGCAAGACTTGCTCACCCTTTAACAGTCCCATATGGCCAGTGTGAATGTTTAATGGTGAGTGGAGACTAACAGTGGACTACCGTGGCCTGAACGAAGTCACGTCGCTGTTGAGTGCTGCCATGCTGGACAGGCTAGAACTTCAATACGAGCTGGAGTCAAAGGCAGCCAAGTGGTACGCCACAATTGATATTGCTAACGCCTTCTTCTCAATCCCTTTGGTGGCAGAGTGCAGGCCACAGTTTGCTTTCACTTGGAGGGGCGTCCAGTACACCTGGAAACGACTGCCCCAGGGGTGGAAACACAGCCCTACCATCTGCCATGGACTGATCCACACCGCACTGGAACAGGGTGAGGCTCCAGAGCACCTGCAGTACATTGATGACATCATCGTGTGGGGCAACACAGCAGAAGAAGTTTTTGAGAAAGGGAAGAAAATAATCCAAATCCTTCTGAAGGCCGGTTTTGCCATAAAACAAAGTAAGGTCAAGGGACCTGCACAGGAGATCCAGTTTTTAGGAATAAAATGGCAAGATGGACATCGTCACATTCCAATGGAGGTGATCAACAAGATAGCAGCTACGTCTCCACCAACTAGCAAAAAGGAAACACAAGCTTTCTTAGGCATTGTGGGCTTTTGGAGAATGCATATTCCAAAGTACAATCTGATCGTAAGCCCTCTCTATCAAGTGACCAGGAAGAAGAATGATTTCAAATGGGGTCCTGAGCAATGACAAGCCTTTGAACAAATTAAACAGGAGTTTTTTCTGCCAGTCCGGGCAGGACAAGATGTGAAGAATGTGCTGTACACCGCAGCTGGGGAGAACGGCCCTACTGGAGCCTCTGGCAGAAAGCACCAGGGGAGACTCGAGGTCGACCCTTAGGGTTCTGGAGTCGGGGATACAGAGGATCCGAGGCCCGCTACACTCCAACTGAGAAGGAGATATTGGCAGCATATGAAGGGGTTCAAGCTGCTTCGGAAGTGGTTGGCACTGAAGCACAGCTCCTCCTGGCACCCCAACTGCCGGTGCTGGGCTGGATGTTCAAAGGGAGGGTCCCCTCTACACATCATGCAACTGATGCTACGTGGAGTAAGTGGGTCACACTGATCACACAACGGGCCCGAATAGGAAACCCCAGTCACCCAGGAATCTTGGAGGTGATCATGGACTGGCCAGAAGGAAAAGATTTTGGAATATCGCCCAAGGAAGAGGTGATGTGTGCTGAAGAGGCCCCACTGTAGAACAAACTACCAGAAAATGAGAAGCAATATGCCCTGTTCACTGACGGGTCGTGTCATCTTGTGGGAAAGCACCAGAGATGGAAGGCTACTGTATGGAGTCCTATACGCCAAGTTGCAGAAACTGCTGAAGGAGAAAGTGAGTCAAGCCAGTTTGCAGAGGTGAAAGGCATCCAGCTGGCTTTGGATATTTCTGAACGAGAAAAATGGCCAGTACTTTATCTTTATACTGACTCATGGATGGTGGCAAATGCCCAGTGGGGGTGGTTGCAGCAACGGAAGCAGAAGAACCGGCAGCGCGCAGGTAAACCCATATCACACTCCCACAAATCCACCAAGGCAAGAACTATGTGCTCACCATGGTGGAAGCAATCAACCAGATGGCTGGAAACATATCCCGTGCCCCATGCCACCACCCAAAACACTATCCTGGGCCTTGAAAAGCAAGTCTTATGGCGACATAGCACCCCAGAAAGAATGGAGTCAGAAGACAGGACTCATTTCCGAAGCAACCTCATAGACAGCTGGGCATGGCATTGAGTGGGTCTATCACATCCCCTATCATGCACCAGCCTCCGGGAAAATCAAACGATACAATGGACTGCTAAAGATCACACTGAGAGCAATGGGTGGTGGGACATTCAAGCATTGGGACACACTTTTAGTAAAAGCCACCTGGTTAGTCCACACTAGGGGGTCTGTCACTCAAGCTGGCCCTGCCCGACCAAAACTTCTGCATACTGTAGGTGAAGATAAAGTCCCTGTAGTGCACATAAAAAATATGTGGGGGAAAACAGTCTGGGTTACTCCTGCCTCAGGCAAAGGAAAACCCATCTGTGGGATTGCTTTTGCTCAAGGACCTGGGTGGACTTGGTAGGTAATGTGAAAGGGTGGGGAATTCTGGTGTGTACCTCAAGGGGATTTGATTTTGGGTGAAAATAGCCAATGAATTGTATGATGTTAATTGCTATATAATACTGTATGTCATCATTTCTATGGTTGCTATATGTCGTATCAATGATATTGCAGTAAGAATCATGCAGATTAATAAAGAATGAGCTTTGGTGAAACAGCAAAACACAGCAATAATGGAATCAGAACTGGCTCCAGCATGCAACAATCCAACACCACACACCATCTCTCCTGCCCTGAAAGACTGTTATGACAGATGGAGCCCAAAGTCATGGACTAAATGAACTCAATGGACATTTTAGAGGGATGGCCCATAGACTAAGGGAATGATATCTGTGTGTATATACCAAAAGACAGGAAAAGTGGTGGTGATTAATTGGAACGTATTGGAAAATGTGAGACCTGGGCATGACGTAGATGGTATAGAATAAGGGGTGGATCCCAGATGAAACCAGGACATAATCCTAAGCGGTGTGTGCATGCTTATGCGTTTCCTTAGCAGATGAAGATAGTATGATCTAATCCCAGGTTGATCAGCAACAAAAATTCGCATTTAAAAATGGTGTATATGATGTAATCAAACTGTAGAGAATTGTGCTGTAAATAATAATTATTTTGAGGACATTTATAAGAAAAAATGTGAGCTTTTGCAGTTTACAGCACAACACTACCTTGGGGAAATCTTTATGTTAAAAAATAAATCTCTCTAGAGAGATTTAACTTAATTCAGGTTTGGGCAAGAGGTTTATCTGTTGAAAAGTGATTGATGGATGAATCTCCAAACTTTGGTGGTTCAAGTCAAATGCTTGCCTGACTTCTTTAAACACCCACAAAAAATGAAAGATTTCTCTTCTCTGGTTTCTCTCTGCAGCCTCCCCAAAACCTGCCCCCCAGGAGTATATATCTTTGTTTTCCTTTCCCTTTTCTCTCTGACAGGGTCTCTCGATCATTTAATCTCTCCCTCCCAAATCTCTCTCTTTTATAAACACAAACACTTGGTTTTCACAACACTTCTTAAAAATAGAAATGTGAGAGAACTGTTAAGAAGGAAGGTTGCTGGTAAGATTTGTACGTCTTGGTCCACTGACACCCAGAATGTTTCTGCCATGTCTTGTTTTCCTTTGTTTTAAAAGAAGGTGACTGAGTCCTGCCCAGCCTGTAGTTAATAGAAAGGTGACCATATGGATGAGAGAAAGACCACCTGCCCTGTTGGGTCAGCCAAACAGATGGCCACTTTCTGATGCCTGTCCTTACCCTCATTCCTAGCAGAGCAATGGAGATCCTCAGCCCTGGGCGTGCAGGGGCACTGCTGCAAAGGGATCTTCATCCAAACAGGAGTGTGCGCAGCCATGCATGTGTGTCCTTATTTACCATTTTCCAGTAGTAAGTATGTGAAGTGGGGAAAAACACTGACAGCATCAGACTTCTGTTTTCTGGAGAGTCAGGAAGAGGTACAATTTTTAGTTAATCACCACACAAAAGAGCAGAGGGTGAGAAAACAGAACAGATTTAGGAACTAATAAAACAGTTGGTAACTTCTTATTTCACAGCCTGTCCCTGGGCAATAGTGCTGAAAGCAGATTTTATTCTTATTTTTAAGCCTGCCTGACTTTTAAATGCTAGGTTTGTCATTTCTTCTTATTCACTTTCCTTTGCTTCAACTGTATCTTTTTCCGGTGCAGTGGTAGCTCTCCTGGGTGTTTGGGATCACACACTCTTCACAAAGGGAAACTTCAAGCTTGTGCTCACCTATTAAAGACACAGAAAACAGTATTCCCTTCAAATAGGGAATTAGGACAGTGGCAGTCTCTCTTATAAAAATTTAAGATTAGATCGTTAAGTATGCCAGATAATTCTGAAAGACTCAGCTGTTTTTGTTCCTAATATGGCATAACTCTCAGTCATTCAGCAGTTTCTAATTTTCTGAATGAGTGTACTATTAAATAATAATAATAATAAAAAGCTTGTCTTATGCCCCCTATGGACTCTAGAGAAAAGATTTCATCAAATACTCTGTTTCCATTCTACCTTTTTAGCTTTTACCACTTCCATAGCACTTATTTTGTCCACAGCAGATATTCAGGAATTAAAAAAAATGCTTTCCAGGCAAGCAGAGGGTACAGTTGCATTTGTGGGTCAGTCTGTGTCTGCAAGTTCAGGACAGAGCCTC
The DNA here is from genome assembly GCF_964195595.1 of Calonectris borealis. Classification (NCBI taxonomy): domain Eukaryota; kingdom Metazoa; phylum Chordata; class Aves; order Procellariiformes; family Procellariidae; genus Calonectris; species Calonectris borealis. The sequence goes on along the minus strand of NC_134352.1, from coordinate 46,464,579 downwards.
TCAGTTGTGCATTTAGCTAGAGGACAATTTGATGCTTCAGTGCTCAGGGCAGGTCTTTCTTATTTTCACAAGTGAAGACTATTTTAACACAGCCCAGGAACCATCTCTTACAGTGAGCCACAAGTTGTCTCAAACTTGTGAAGTTTCAAAGTACATCATTTTGTAGTAAGAAATCTTGAAAGTAAGATGAACTTTTCTAAAACTGTTTCAAGATCAAAAGGAAATATTGAAGGTGATCTCATCAGAAATGTTTCTGGTTTCCAATTCACACAAACATTTGAATCCTGAACTTTTTGCAGGAATTTAAAGGCAGGGAGATCACCTTAAGATATGCTCTGGAAGGAAGGAAAAATATCTTTGTGACCATCTCTGCCTTATGGTCTATTTGTACAGCATTGCATGGATAATTTGACAGCTCACGTAAAAATTTTTACATTGAAATGTGGAGTTAAAACAATAGTTCATCCTATTCAAAAAATATTGCATTAATGAGCAGAAAGTTTTCATGACAAATGTACAGAGTTTGTAAATGCAATGAAATGGCCCAGCTCAAAAGGTGTGATTTTTCAGAGATACAGTAAGTGGACTGCAACAGTGTTTCCAGCTGTGATGCTATGCTTATACTGTTTCTTGGCATGCAGGGATCTACACTATGTCAGGCTGATGTAATTCACCGCTGCCAGCTTACTGATTTCTGAATCACTGCTCCTGGAAGTGCTCGTAATACTAAACTCTGTCTCACTACCTGGAAGACAAGAAGGTTTACAGCTGTTCATAGAATGATAGGTTTCATATGGGCTGGAACAGACCTCTGAAGGTCCCTAATCTGAGTCTCCTCTCAAAGTGGACTATTGTCAATGCTAGATAGGCTTGTCTGTAGCTTTGTTTAGTCTGAAAACCTCCAGTAATGGCTATTCAACCATCTATATGGGCTCTAGCAAAATGTTTGGAAGCTTTCCTCACCGCATCATCAGCGTCTGATCTGGAGCCCCCAAACCGCTATTTGTGGCCATTTTCCCTTCACAGGGCCTGGCCCTAGCAAGAAGAGCATGGCTCTAACACCTTTTTAACGCTCCTGCAGATAGTTGTAGGCAGATATTAGATTACTTCTTAGACTTCTTTTCAAAAGGTTAAACAAGCCCTGCTGTCTCAAACTCTCCTCTTCAGATATATGCTCTAGGCCACTATATACAGCTTTTCTCCGGATGCTCGCAGGTACTCCTCATCCTTCTTGAAGTGGACAGCCCAAACCTGAATCCAGTGCTTCAGATGCAGCCCTACTAGTGATGAACAGAGTGGGGGTGGGACAAAAACTCACACCTGACACACTTCTCTAACGTAGCACAAGTGCATGGTTTGCCTTATGTGCACTGAGAGCATGCTGTTGGATCACATTCAGATTGGCATCCACTGTAAGCCCAGGTCCATGACATTAGCATCTAGTTTATCTGATTAGAACAAAAGCTACAAGTTTTACTCTGAACAGTCGAGTAATTTACCTTATTGGAATCCTTCTCCAAGAATGAACACAGAGAAATTGCAATTTATGCGGGATTTTTCAAGTTTGGACTTCATTTTCCCAAAAATCACACAAGTCTTTATTGTCTTTGAGCCCTGAAATAATTTTCAGTTTAAAAAAAAGTTGTCTAACTGACTGTCTTTATAAGGATAACTAAAAGTTATTAGGCATTCATCCTCAAGAGATAGTCTGCCATGATATTGTAGACCTAGCATTTAATTATTCTTTTTGTAAAATTGTTGTGCATCCCTCAAGCTCCTCTCATCTACAGTATTCTTTGATTAAAATCGTTCTAAAGTCTTGTGTTTCAACACTCAATTATATTCAGAAGGAATAGGGATCAACATGTGCTCTAAAATGTTGAGAATTTCTTTTCTTTTCTAGAATCCCATACACAATACATTTCCTCTTACCCCTGATGCCTGGGAAGTCTTCTGCACATTGTAGATTTTTCAACCCCTTTGCAGCTACTTTTCCCAAATATTGTATACTTATACCTTCTTTCCAATGGGTCACAATGGTGCAAAAGAAATGTTTCAAAAGAAACTGTTTAAAATAAAAGAGGTAGAACAATTTTCACCAGAAAACTGGTCTTGGCAATGGATTAGAAATCTGTGAATATCTTATGATCCTGCAAGATGTGAAAGTGCAACTAATCTTTTTTTTCCCATCCTGGGAAAATAGTGGTCAGTACAGAAAGAGAACTTAATGTGTCACCAAACAGATCATGTAATCTATAAACAGAAAAAGGAAGGAAATGAAGCGTCTAATTACTAGAGATGACCTATTGCAAATTCTCCAATTATGACATTCCTAGACATTAACAAAGCATTTCTGAGAAGTGTGCTAGAATGGCCCGGTCATTTGCTAAGATGTACATCATTACTACTTCTGCAGAACATTGCTGAGTAACACAATAAGTACATCAGTCTTGCCTGCAACCAGAAACATAAAGGGCAAAAGAAATCTGTCTACAAAATGTGCATTGGAAGTTACAAGTCACAAAACATTCATTCTTGCCACTCCACAGACGGTTAGATTAGAATAATTGCCAATGTAGCAACTCAGCTAATAGGTCTGATCTGAGGACTGTTAATCACTTTCAGGCAAAGTCACTGCAATAGGTTGACATGCTCTGGGCTTCACCCATTTTGTGATTAGCCAGAACAATACTTTCTCATTAACAGGTGTGGTCTAGAATTACTTCATATTACATAAAAAGACCCTTTACCAGTACTTACAGAATCTTCAAAAATCCTACCCGTATTTTCCCCCTTTTGACTCTGCGCTCATGTTTGCATTTTTATAATATGCAGTTCATTCCTCCTGTTTGCATTAAGGCCTTCAGTTCATGTGGTATAGTTGTTGCTATTAATTGAATTGTTATTACTAACTAACTGAAATATTCTCAAATCCTTAGAGAGCTTACAGCATGATAGCCAAGCACTTCCATCACAAATGCCTACTTTCCTTCATATGAATGATCTTACTGGAGCAGTGGAGAAAGACAAGAACACAAATTATTTATATACATAAGACGATCGCACGTAGCCTATATATAAGTTTTTAATTTGAATGAAAGAGGTTGTGTATTAATTAGGAATGTTGTAAGTTTTTCTTTAGAAGAACAAGTATAATTATTTGTCAGCAGAATCAGAATCTGAACACGACGCAGTGCGTAGCATAGCATAGCATGCACTTACAGCAGGTTCTTGTGTACGCATAACTATTTTGAGAATCAGACAATCATTGTCTTTGTCTTGTATGTATCAGCACATACGTATCAGTAATAAAATTTGTGTTTGGCATGTGTTAGAAAGGAGTAATGTGCTTTCAGCAGCGGTTAGAAGGGCAGAATAAGCTTTTGTGCGATATTTGCAAATCTAACAAATGGCCTTGAAAACATATTAATCATGAGCTAATGACATTTTTCTTTTAAATCCAGACATTTTTCTTTTAAATCCTTCTTATATTGAAAGTTTCATCTATCAAAAGATTTAAATCTTGGTCAAAATACTGCCAGAATTTTCTGTTCTCTGTAACTATCCGACAGAGATTTTACATCCTTAAAATTTGCTTTGGAAATAGGTGAAGTCCAACTAGTGAGGCAGTGGTATTCAAATTGGGGTTAACAGCTACCAACAGGGATTAAAATGTAAAAAGATCTGATGTTTGCTCTAATGATTTAAAATAGGCTTATTTACTTGCCAGCTTGGACTACTTAGATTTCTGCCATTTTATAGTATGAGACATAACCTCAGAGAAGGAAAGAGTAGTGATGAGGCAAAAAGACTTCATAATCATGAGGAATGAAGATCACAAGGATATATAATGTCACTTAGACAGCAGGAGTCTAGCCTTTGCTGATAAGGGGAGAAGATATTTTTCACTATGAAAACTCTTTATTCTTTGTAAAACTAGCTACCACCTTCTTCTTCAGGAACAGTTATGCAGAAAAAACAAAGCCCTTTCTGAGATTTTTAGCAATTCTTTTTCCAGAAGACTCAAAAATAAGTTAAAAATGATGATATGTAACCAAAGACATATGTGAAACCAGAATGTTAAGCCAGAAGACAAATGCAATGCATGTTTAATTGCAAGTAGACTCCTTCAAAAAATCAGGATGTTTTGAGTAGTTTGGTTTATTTTGTATCTTTTATAAACTCCTTTAAGAAACACACTATTTTAGCCTTTTTGAAGCTTACAGATCCAGAAAATGGACAAAATTATTTCTTCTTCAAAGCCAAATGTGGGCTACAGATCCAAAGGGATTCATCTGTATGCAGCTGGCAACCCTTCTGGAATAGACGGACTGTGTCACAAGGCTTTGAAGAACAAGGCACACATTTATGTTAAAGCTAAATGTCCATTTATGTTCAAGTTGCCGCAACAAAGGTATATAGTGAGCCTCAACACTGCTTTTCATCTCCCACTCTCCTGCTGCAACATTAACACCTTAAATGTTATCTACATTGTGCTTCATCTTCTCTGCACCATGTGAAAACAATAGAAAAAAATACATATTTTAGACCACAGTTTTATTAAGGGCTGGTGCCTTGTCCTCTTTCCTAGAAAGTCTAGAAATCTCAGTGTTCTGTTTTTATTTCCCTCAAAAAAAGGAAAAACAACCCCAAAAAAATTTCTGTTTTTTGCCCAAGAATCACTCTGCACTGCTCAGTCAGTTTCACGCACTGAAGGATGTTGGTATTTCTTAGAAAGATTACTGCACAAAATCCTTAGGTTGTGTAGGTCCACCTTGTGATATTCTTACTCTTCCTTTGATTAGTGCGTTTCTGAAAGAATTGTCTCCTAGAACACGTAGGGCTTCATGTGGAATATTACTATTCATTATCAATCTGTAACTGTTCTTATTTTAAACATACTGTTTGGTACCGAAGGTTTGCTCTACCTCTACAGTGCACTGTTTGAAAATAGACAGACCACAGGCATTGGTACCTGTGTCCTTGTTTTTAATCTTTCTTCGTTATGGAGTTGGTGAATGTAGTTGAGTTTTGGTAGGCCTATGAGAAAAGGTTGCCTCTGAGTAAGGAATTGATGGATAAAGTTGGGTGATTTGATTGGGTAGAGAAGGTAATTTGGACAGGTTATTATGTCGACAATATCTGTTCATGTGACCCGTGGACTTCCCTTTGTCATCCTATGCCTGAGAATATATGAAGGGGGCTGGGAAGGCAAAGGGACGTTCAACTGTCATCACTGGCATCTTCTCTGACCATTGCACCATCATCAAATGCATTGGAATTCTCATTTGTTTCAGATTTTTCCTTCATATTCTGTGCAGCCCTAGATGCATTTTCATAACTACATAGCTGGGAAGATATAGGTACAGACTTCTTTCTAGGAGAGGAAGTTTGCTGCAAGTCTGACTTCTGTGAAATCTGAGTAAAACTCAGAACTGTTTGAAGCTTGACTCATTTCAGATTTTGTTAGAGATTGGAAACTTGGGCCTTTTTCATGATGTTGGTGGATCAGTCACTGGAGACATCTCAGAAAGGGCTGAGAAAACACATGCAGGTTAAAAATTGTTCTTGAAGCACAGATAAATACGCAATTGATTTAGTGCAAGTGGATCCATAAATTCCTCTCATGGACTTGACTTTCAACAGATGAGTTTGTTGAAAACATGTGTGTTTTCAATGATTGATATAAAGAAAAGAACACAGGTAATTTTAGCTCTATAATGTTTAGACAGCTTAGTTTTATTGAATTCACTATAAAAATCAGAACAAAGCCATTAAACTAAAAAACAGAGATTATTTTAGGGTGAATCCTTTTTAACAAAATTTCTGCTGTTCTGTATCTCACCTGTTGTAGTTTTCCAGAACAGCTGAGAAAGGAGGGATAATTTTCTGAGATTATATAGTGTCCAATATGTTGACAAATATGCAAAATATAACAAGGAAAAGCTCCTCAATACGTAATTCAAGGCAGTGTAAAAGTTGGTTTTGTTACTGTGATAACTTTTTAAAGTGCTGGCTACAATATGTGGTAGTGGTCACATCCAAAGGGAACCAGGGAAAGTACCGAGGAAGATTAGACAGAATGTGAAAATTACTGAAATTGTAGTTGCTCCTGAGTCTCTTAGGCCATTACCTACAGCTGATGAGCTCCAAGAAGTGCGAAACCAGTTGGGTCCTGTAGTACTGGCCTAATAAACAGTTGACTGCTAGGACAGATAGGGTAAGTTTTGACTGAAATCTATGAAAGTTCTTGTGAGCATGCCTTTGAAGTTGAAGTGCCAGCTTTGAACAATATATTGTCATCCTGTAGAAAGTAATCAAGTGGGTTTTTACTGGCTTGTGAGGCTCACAAATCCCAGGGTTTAGTCTTACACAGACTCTTCCTTTGTCTTGCCTGTTCTGAGGACTCTCTGAACTTTGTCCTTTTGCAAAGACAGGTATGAAAATCAAAATAAGCTATCACAAATTTTTCATTAGTTTTTCTTGTAACCATCCTTGATGTCTTTTGGAGAAGTTTTTAGATTCAGTCCAATATTAAATGAAGATATGGTCCAGGTATCAGATCCACAGATTTGTCTGTCAATGCCACATCCAGTAGGATGGCAGATACATCACTAGATAGAATTAGACAGATGAGGAAGGTGCACTGAACAAATAAAAATGAGACTGAAAGTACTGAGATGAGGCAGAAGAGAAAGGAGAACAGGCTGGGACAAATGAAATGCAATCGTACTCTTAGTAAAGAGGAGAATTAAAAATAGAAGAGGTAAAAGAGGATTATGGATTAGACACAAGGAGACAGAGAGGAAGTGAAAGTGTGTTTGGGATACCAAAAAGGAAATTAGAAAGATGAGACGCAGAATGGAAGTGACCGTAACAAGAGGAACAAGAATGAATGTAAACTACAAAGGAAACAATAAAGCTGAATAAAATAAAATTTATAAGAGTAATTTTAAAATGTGGTTGGGAAGCGTGAAAGAGAAAAAGGAAATTACAGCAAATGAGAGGCAATGAGTTTATGGCAGAAGAAAAATCAAAAAATAAATTGAAAATCAAAAATAAGTCCAATGGTTGTGAGCTTTCCTTTATTAGCAGTGGTTCTGTGTCATTCTGTCACACATAATCCTTTAGTTCTGTGAATTTGAGAAAGACAGCAAATATTTTTAAAATTTGTTGTGTTGGCATACAAGGTCACTTTGATTTCTCTAGACACAGGGCATGTAATTAATGAGTCTCCAAACAAGTGGAAGTTCCACTTAATGTATGAAAATAGAAAACATTAAAGTTGTTCAGAAAAGGGTAGAATGAGTTTGGGCTCCTTTTTTTTTTTTTTTAAATCCATAAGTTTCTCTGGTCTGATTACTGAACAGTCCTTTCAAGGATTAAAAGAAATATCTGTCTCATCTTTGCCATATCTGGAATAAGTAGTAACTGGTTCTGCTCTGGGGAAAATACTGGAGGTGAAGAAAAGGGAGAGCTGTAAAATTGGAGCTATGTGAAATTAAGTTTGAGCTGGTTGTGGCACCTGGGGGATGTTCCTGTCTCTCTGGCTAATAAGATCCAGCATCCCTCTCTATCATCCTGTGAAGGCAAGCTACATTCCCTTTTTTCCAGTCGTGTTCACTTAGTAGTTAATAATGTAACTGTTCTGGTGGTAAGCATACTGCAGCTGTGATTTGCGGAGCTGGGGAAAGCAGATCTATTGTATATGCAGGTGATCTCATCTATTTGCTGTTGATATTGATATTTTAGCCAAAATTGTTTCATATGCATCAGGAGGTGTTTCCAAAAGGGCCTGAAGGCTGAAAACAATAGCTTAAAAAAAAACAAGCTGTAATGTTATTTCAGTGTAACCTAACAGGAAGGATCTGGATTCTTTCAGGATGTTCTTTGTTACCACTTAGGCTTTCTGAGGCAGTTGGGACCATAGGCAATACCACATAGATGTCCAGAGGTGAAGCAGATACATTTGTGTGGACAAACTTTTTAAAGACTGTTGTAAATCTAATACCATTTTAAATCTATTTAAGCAGGACTTACCCTGTGGTTAGACACACCCTATTAACAACTAAAGAGCAATATCTGTTGACTCTGTATTACTGTAAGGCAAATATTAGTTCAGAAATTAAAAATTACTTTCCTCAAACTTTTAAGCTCACGGTGGGTGGACTTTTGCTTATTAAAATTCCAGAGCATATTTAATTGTTTACTCATTCTGTGTAAGTACCTCTTACTAGGATATCCAAGTGCTACGCAACACTTGGACCAAAATGCTTCTGAAAGCCATAGATTTTATGTGGTGTGTTTCTTTCAGCCTTTGCTGATGCAACACGCTGCTGCATACTCTGCTAGTCCCATGAAATATAGCAATGGCCTAGAAGGCAGACTTTTAAGACAGACTTCTTGAGCTAAGGACTTTCTTTGCTTTTTTTTAAGTTCCCAGAACCCCCAAGTTCCAACTTCAGTTTCAAGACACCATAAGCCTTAAACTCTGCAAAAAACTCAGAAAGAAATGCTATTTTGCCCTGTTTCAAATATGAATGATTAATGCTTATTAGCTGATTTCCACTCAAAAATTTTAGTTCATGGAGGCTTACTCTCCGCACCCTTTGGGACAGTTTGGACTCAACAGGTATGACGAGGTGACTCTGTCTTATGTGCACCATAAGCCTTAAGTTCTTCCATTGCATCTAGCTTCTGGAGAACTTGCTCTACCGCTGCATGTTGTGCGGGACATGTGACATAGGTTTCCAGCTGTATGCCACTTCTGTGCCAACTGTTGTGCAGTAACTCCTCCAGTGGGACAGCCATGGGCCCCAAAATCCCAAACAAATCCAAATAATTACCAAATTCTCCAGCCAATATTTCCAGGTAGAAAAAGAAAATGAATGTAGGAAAACCCACACCAACATGTCTGACCTGATGAAGAAGCAAAAGTGGTGTCGTGGTTTAACCTGGCAGGCAGCCAAATACCATGCAGCCGCTCGCTCACTCCCCCCCGCCCCAGTGGGACGGGGAGAGAATTGGAAGGGTAAGAGTGAGAAAAAACTTGTGGGTTCAGATAAAGACAGTTTAATAAGACACAAAAGGGAAAATAATAATAATAATAGTAATGATAACGATAGAATATACAAAATGAGTGATGCACAACACAATTGCTCACCACCCACACTGACTGATAACCAAGTAGCAATCGCTACTTCCTGGATCACGCCTACCATTCATATACTGAGCATGACGTCACACAGTATAGAATACCCCACTGGCCAGCTGAGCTAGCTGTCCTGGCTGTGCTCCCACCAGTTTCTTCCAGAGCATGGAAGCTGGATGTCCTTGACTAGTAGATTACTTAGCAAAAACTGAAAACATCAGTGTGTTATCAACATTCTTCTCATACTAAATCCAAAACACAGCACTAGGAAGAAATTTAACCCTACCCCAGCTGAAACCAGGACAGGTGGTCAGCAGGAAATCAGCTCAGATGCACCTACCACCACCCAGTGTTAAGATGCAGAAAATTAGAAACATTTCTGTCAGGGATAGTGAACTAGAGCCTCTCAGTTTTATTTGCGCTGATCTCAGGGGTGAACTTAGAAATAGTACACAACATACTCATATGTCCCAGTTATTCTTATGAACATGCTTAAAAACATGAGTAGTAAATGCATTTTGTAGTAAATTAGGCATTTTATTCACTTGTTGGTCTATAAAACAATGGGTAACTCATGTTTAGCTCTTCATAAAAAGAATTAGTAATAATTTATAAGACAGTTATAGATTATTTACAAATATACTCACAGTATAAAATATTCATGTTTTTCCAAGAACTGGGAAAGGTAGGGTTTCTGCAAAGCATGGTAGATTTTTTAAAATCTCTTTTCACACAGCACAAATATTATGCAGTTTTTCCTTGCTTCCATTTCCAAATTCATTCATTTCTCCTAGTTTATTGTTTTACTTACATATTCATGAACTACTGTTGTGTCAAGGGGAAAATGGGATTATTTTTCTGTATAGTAACATGAAGGCCTGTATGTTGCCACTAGTGCACATCAGGACAAATATTCTGGTATGTACGTACCTTCCTGGAATCACAATTGCCAGAAAGTCTCTCACTGGCTTTGTTGCTGACCACAAAGGCAATAACACAGTAATGAAGCTTTAGGTTGACTGTATAAATCTTTCATACAATATTACAGTCTAATTTACAATATTGCACCAACAATATTCACAATAGCTGACACTGTGAAACACTTAGCAATCTAGTCTACCCTGTAAAAATCTATGCTTATTGAAATGCTCTAAATGCAAGTTATTGTTTTAGAAATTAAGATAGTGATGAGCCTCAGAGAACTGATTTTAACTCCCAGGTCTTTGGTACTATTTCTTCTTCTTTTTGGATGAATCATTATATAAAATGAAAATAAAAACATTTTTTGTCTGTATTCTATTAATTAAGTCATGAGAGACTACCTGTCTTTTTGCATTTATTGCAGGAATGCTAAGACTTCAGTATGTGAGATGGAGACCTTATTAAATGAGAAATAGTAATATGCAAGCTTGTGTGAGATGTTTCACACATACCTGCTCTTCAATACAAGCTGAACATTTCCTTTGAAAATCCGAGGAAAAAAGTCTCCTCTCTGGCTTGCGAACTATTTTCAAGAACACAGAATAAAAATTCTGAGACCTTAAGTAGGAAGACCTTTGATTTTGGGATCAGACCTTTACCATCTTGAAACATAAGTGTAGTTAACCAGGTGATAAACTTCACAGTGATAACACAATAGTCAGCATTCCCAGCTATTCTCAAGTCCGCAGATATACTGCTAGGCAAGAAGGTTTCTTCATCTTCCAAAAGGAAAAAGAAAAAGATTTGCTGAAACCAAAGTTCATCCTAGAAATGCTGAAAAAACAATAAACTGAGTAAATTTAAAAATAAATCTGCCATGTAATTATCAGATGGCTGGAAAACACCATAATTTTTCAGATATTTAAAAATAATTAACTTGAACTTAAAAGACGATGAGTCTTTCTCTACAAAGGATATTTAAAAAACTGAGTAACATGTCATTTACTGCCTTCTAAGAAACAGAAAATATACCTAGATCCATGAAAATGAGTTGGTCTTTTTCTATGTTTGGAAAACAACACCAGTGATCGAGAGTCTTTCCTGATAGTAATAATGCATTGTCCTATACTGAGAAGGGTTATCTGCAATTTCAGAATGGACAACATTTCAGTGGAGTGTATTACTGCTTCTCTCTTTCCAGTTAATAAAATGGGAAACACACAATTTCTAAGGCTGTATACTTTTAGAGTACTTAGAGAAAAGAGCAGTGTTGTTGGAGACAACAGCGAGATGAGTGCTATCCTTAGTTTTGCCCAGACTAGGGCAATTTTGTGATAAATTCCACAAAAAGCATGAAGGAAAAACTTCTTGCTTGTTGATTTATTGGACTGTTCATTTTAATGCTTGGCACAAAGTTCCCACCTTCTGGATGTGTGCTAGGAGACAGAAACCCCAGTACTCTAGTCCAGTTTTTCATCAGCATGGTTTTATCTCGGCATTGCCTCCTTTCTGACAATCTCAACTCAAGCAAGAAACTCTTTTTATAATTATGATGTCCTTGGCTTTGTAAGGAATGTATTAACTTCAGATTTAGAATCTCACCTCCCAGCCTGACATTATCCTTCTGAAAGAAGTGGCTGAAACAGAGGCTTCCTGTGGATGTATCAGGCACTTCCAGCCCCTTCTTTGCAGACTATTGTATAATGTGCATGCGCAAGCTGAAATACTGCTCTTGCAGAGAATTCCTGAGTCTTGCATTTCTAAGGAGATACAGAGATCTAGAAGGAAAAATATTTTTATTACCAGTTAAAAAGAAGTCCATCAGCTACTTTTTTCCCAAAGTCAGAAGTTCTGTCTTAATGGCATCACACGCCAGCATTTTTCAAATTGATCCTGTGTTACAGTAAGACAAAGCATGGTCAGTTCTCAATTTCATAGATGCAAAATTGTTACCGAATGCAGCATTAATATCTAATCAGGAATAGTCAGTCAATGTCTTCCTACCCACTGAAATTTTTCTACAGACCCTCTGCATTCATTTCCAAATTCCTAATATTTAGTGGCAAAGATGCATCCAGGATTTTTGGTATCAAACCATGTAAAAGTTTAATTAAAATCTGCTCTGTGTTTTGCCTGAGAGTTATTGAGATGCAAACTTCTTCGGTACAAGTAGCTAAGATTTTATTTTTAATAATATATATAAAATATATATAATGTCACAAATAATTTAATTGTGATTAGGAACATCATAGAAAACTGAGAATGTGGTAATTCTCACTTACCCTCTTTTTCAAATTTTAAGATACTCAAGCAGACATGACTTTTTTTCCCATGTCTATGGACATTAATCATCATAAATCTGGAAAAGCACATAACATTAGGATTCAGACAACTGTAATCTAGAGAGCTTTCCTGAAAACCATAAGTGGTTATACTCTGAAGAAATATCAACAAAGTATTATTAACTGATTTTAAAATATTATATCTAATTCCAGAAATGTACTTTCTAATTTTCCCTCCAAACTAGAAAAGCAATATATTTTTCCAAATCAAAATTTTTTATGGAGAAAAATGAAAATTACAAAGAAAAAAATTCTATTTGCTGAAACCCAGAGAGGATTTCCAAAAGGAAAATGAGATGTAAAGCACTTTGTGCTTTAAATCTTTTCTGTTTCACAGAAATCTACCAGAAATCTATTCTGTTTCACAAAGAAATCTACCAGAAAAATTGAGAGTTGCATTTCAGTCTGGAACTTAATCATCTGTCATAAATTAAGGTTCACATAAGCTTTTTTTTAAAAAACTCAAAGCTACAAAGTTTCATTGAAGAGTGGATTTGGAGAGAAGTTGGGGTTTTTTACTAGCCTCAAATTAGAGGATTTTTTTCATGCTGGATGTGTTTCTACACAGGATCAGGGAAGAGAAAAAATGCCTTCTGATTAACCACGGTGAGACACAACTGCAACACATGCAGAGAACTGCTATATGCCATGCAACTGTTGTGACTACAGCAGTTTAAAAAAACAAAAAAAAAAAAAAAAAAAAAAAGAAAAAAAAAAAGAAAATAAAAGAATGCAAGAGGAATTTTAGAAATGCTTTCAAATGGCCAATTCATTGGCCCAAAAAAGCAAAAGTAGTTCAGCTGTATAGGCTAACCATCATTATTTATATTAGAACTACATATCTGATCAATATCCAGCAGAATAAACTGAGACTGAACAAACTTCCAGTAGGCTGAAGGAACCTGCTTTAGGAACACCTTGAGATACATAAGGTGACTGCATCTATAATGATTATTGAGCATCACTCCAAACTCACAAAGTTATTCCCTTTTAGTCTTACTTCTGATAGCCAGAAATCTTCTGAACTCCGAGACTATTGATACGCAATGTGCTGCATGTCATGGGAATATTCAAACATACTGTCTTTCACCCTTCAATTTGCTGAGGAAGATGAGCCAAACTCATCTAAACTTGTCTTATAAGATGGGGTCTTGATTCTCCATATACTCCTTTTGGCTTTTTCCTCCATTTGTTCCAGTTTGTTCTTTTTGAACATAGGTGAGCATAGCTACAGAGTATTTTGCGTGGTGGAATTTCTTGAGTGGCTTAGAATCATAGAATCATAGAATCATTAAGGTTGGAAAAGATCTCTAAGATCATCAAGTCCAACCGTCAACCCAACACCACCATGCCCACAATGGCATGATGTGCCCGTATTTCCCACTGAAAATGCTTTCCTGTGTGTATTCCAGGATCATACCTGCCTTCTTCATGGTTTTGCTACACCGAAGACTCAGTTCTCCTGTGATCAGCTGGATCACTCCTTTCTCTTTTCTAATATTTCCTCCTAATGAATTCCCAGTTTACAGCAGAATTTATTAATCACCAAGTAAATGACTTTGCATTTCGCACTGCGAACTTTCTCCATTTCTATTACTCAATCCTTAATGTTATCCAGACCCAATTTGACTCATTACTGAGAATACTTCTTAATATTATCTTATTAGCAGATTTCACTATCAGTTCTACTTCTTGATTTGAAGTCATTAATAATAATGATAGGATCAGGGTAAGTTCTTCAAGAAACTCCATTAGTACTACAGTTCCACATACAACTCCACCCATTAATGAATTATATACTTTCAAATCTGTGCACTTATATTCAGCTTTGTTAACAATTTCATATATAGCATTATAGCAAATACTTTACAAAAGACCACCTTTGGTAAATGTTAGTATCAGGCTTTTAAACACATCACTGGGATTGTTTTTGTCCATAATGAAATAAAATGGGTCCTACCAGCCTGTTTCCAGAGGAAAATACTACGCTGCTGAAAAGGAATGCTGATGTAAGATTTCAGCGATTTGTGGGCCTCCTAGTCGGAGTTTATTAGATCTGCTCTGTGATGAGTCTTTCAAGCAAGGAACACTGAAACAAGAACAGTGAAGGGAAATCATTATTCAATATCAAGAACCCATATCTTAAAAAACTACCAGCAGAACTAAAGATGCTAGAAGTATTGGCTATACAGTGTGGTATAAAGAAAAGCTACACAAGAAGAAGCAAGTACTGATAGAAAGTTCAAAAAACTTGGTAACATTACATCAGCCAGACCGGTAGAAATTAAATGATAAAATATCTCCTTCCAATTCTGTATTAAAATTTTAACTGAAGAAAGTCTCTCATCAGCCACTATGTGATTATGCTGGAAAGTATCATAAATAAAAATATTCTGCAACAAGAATTTCATTTTTATTCATCTTCTGATAGCAATTGTCTTACAAAAAATATATTCTTGTACTAGACATAACTATAAACAACATTTCTTTTGCCACCTGACAGCAAAGGATAATCTGGGCAGACTTGTGACATGAGGTTCTCAGCTGCATACTCAACTGCAACAAGATCTATCGTATTACATGTCTTGAGACGGGAATAAAATCATGTTACTTATAAGATTCTCAGGAAAAATGTGTTTTTATTGCTAATATCTAGAATGCACTTTTAAGGGATGCAATTTTAAACATGATTAAAATGAATGTAAGTGAACAGTGCAAATTTGCCAAACAAAATTCATCGTTAGCTTGAATCCCTTAAAGTTAATGGAAGTACATGTGGGATAGGTTAACCCATCAGACTTATAATTCACTCTTCTCAAGCAAAGTTCTTAATTTTCCTTTCTCATTTAACTTCGTTCCCCAAAACTGCTTTTCCACTAAGACCTTTGAAAAGAACTTAACCACCAAAAAATCTTAATGATTAGGTAGAGCAGCAATTCAGGGAAATCCTTAATATTAATTAAAAAAATAACCAGTGAGCTCTGTTCAAATCATTCTGTTAATCACCTTGTTATATTCTACCCTTCTTACTTTCATTAGCCTGGATTTTATAACTCTGCTTATAGTTTTCTTAACATAAATAAACACCACGCACTTTACTTAAGTTATATAATAAAAGAACCACAAACTGACAGTAGATACAGCCATAACAAAACATGCTGAGAGTCTCTCCAGGAAACACAATGTTTACTTGTAAAGTGGTTCAGGAGGTGCTTACAATATTTTGCTGTTGTGTATAAGAACTGGGGTTTTTTCTTTTTTAAACAACAGTTCACTTCATTTTTTGACCGTAATTCAAATCCTTAAAAATATTTCTGACTATCAAAAATCATTTGATTTGTGAATGTTTCTAGAGGGTCTAACCAGATTTAACGTTCCAGTCTCACAGGCTTACCTTTGTTTCTGTGGACTGAACTCCCTCTAAATGGAAACCTGAGGCAGTCACATTAAAACTTATTGTTGCCTGGCCTCATGCAACTTTTCCCAACCCAACTATTAACAGTTTAGGCACTCTTTTTATTTTGCAGTGAAACGTCAAAATTTTGCAGAATGCATATAGTTTTTCTTAAGAAAAGCTAGTTTAAAAGGAAAAAGTCTTTCTCTTGACAAAAAAATGCTAATAGAAAATGTTCAACTAGTTCTACTGCCTGTGTCCTTTTGAACGTCCCCAGTCTCAACTGGTCAAGAAGTGACAACCATAAAAGCTTTTTCAATCATGTTAACACCAGCCAGGTGTCAGACTGTCTTTCTCCAAATCCATAAGACTTTCCTGGCAAAGTCCATGCTGCAACTTTTGCAGAGGGCTCCCATCTAATTGTACCACAAGTATTGAAAATGAAGATCTCTCTCTTCTAATTCAGCACTAGTTCAGCTCTCTTTGGAGCAATGTCCCCAGTGTGGGGTCTGCAAATCAAGGAGTATGCTGCAAAATTTGGAGAGAATTCAGAGAAAAACTGTGAGACTGACTAGAATTGGAAAACAAGTATTGCATTGACTTGTAACACAATATGTTTAGTTTATCAAATAGAAGGTTAAACAGCTATCCAGCTGCAACCTTAAAATGCATGTAATACAGCAACAAAAATATCATAGAGGGGATTTTAAAACAGTAAGCAAAGCTAGTGGAAGACCCAATAATTGGAAACTGACAGCATGCGAAGTCTAGATTACAAGCAAGCTACAAAGTCGTGACTCTGAATGTGTTCAGAAGAATTGTGGTAGCTTCTCTATGCTTTCAAACCAAGATTCAATCTTTCAAAAAATTCATCGTCTATTTCAACCATAAATATTGTATTTAAAACAGAAGATAATTCTAGAAAATCCTATTTTATGCAGTGGAACTGATAAGATGACTACACTAGTCCCTTCTGTCCTTAAAATCTATGATCTTCTGAATGCCATTTTCTCTAACATAACACTGTACAGTCACAATGCAGTAATTTCAGTCTGATTTTTTTTTTTCTGTCTTCTGTTATGTTTTGTTTGCTTTGCTGGCTTTGCATTTTTTTGTTTCTTTTCTTTTTTGTTTGGGTTTTTTGTTTGTTTCTTTCTTTTACTCCAGGAATTGGCCAAGGGGTTCCAGTGGTGGCCCTCATTGTGGAAGGAGGTCCCAATGTTATCTCCATTGTCCTGGAGTACCTGCGAGACACTCCTCCTGTTCCTGTTGTGATATGCGATGGCAGTGGCCGGGCATCTGACATCCTTGCCTTTGGTCACAAATACTCTGAAGAAGGAGGGTAAGTCATTTCCTAGTATGTGTTCTTTCTCCATCCACAGGTTCAATTTGGTGGTAAGATAGAGCCTAGGAAATCTTTAGCAATATAGTGCAAAAGCAATACCTTCCTCACGTGGCTGTTTCCATCATGGATACAGGTGAAATACTGAAGGTATTGTCGTGGTGTAACTCAGCAGACAGCCAAACACCATGCAGCCGCTTGGTCAATCCCCCCCTCCAGTGGGACGGGGAGAGAATCAGAAGGGTAAGAGTGAGAAAAACTCGTGGGAGATAAAGACAGTTTAGTAGAACAGAAAAGGGGAAATAATAATAATCATCATCATCATCAATAATAGCATATACAAAATGAGTGATGCACAATGCAATTGCTCACCACCCACACTGACCAATAACCAAGTAGCGATCACTACTTCCTGGAACGTGCCTACCATTCATATACTAAGCATGACATCACATGGTATGGAATACCCCATTGGCCCGCGGGACTAGCTGTCCCGGCTATGCTCCCTCCCAGCCTCTTCCAGAGCAGGGAAGCTGAATGTCCTTGACTAGCAGGGTACTTAGCAACAACTAAATACATCAGCGTGTTATCAACATTCTTCTCATACTAAATCCAAAACAGAGCACTAGGAAGAAATTTAACTCTATCCCAGCCAAAATCAGGACAGGTATGCAGAACAAAAAAAAAGGGGAGTTAAAGCAACACTAAGGAAAGTCTACAGAATAAAACAGAGGTGTAGAAACTGTATCATATAGTTACTTGCCATGACATGTAACACATTGACAAGTACAATGTAAGGTATCTTTTAGTTAGATCAAGGGATTAAGTCAAAGGGCACAGGGAATTATTTTCACTGGTTTAGATGTGCTATGTCATTTTAATATAGTGTACTGCTGTCTTCAGGTTTCATTTAGCCCTACATGTTCATATAAGCTAGTTCGTATTTGCTTTGCCTATTGGGCATGATTCTGCACACCCGCCTATATTCACACATGACTGTTTGTGCACTGATCTGTGTTTGCACTTTCTTTGCAGACTCAAGGTGAGGCAAGGATAGTACTTAGCTTTTATTATAGAAGATTCAAGGGTGTTTTTGTTGAACCAGGTTATAAGCATGCTTTGCAAGTTCCAAATTGCATATTATTACTGAATGCCCAAATCTTTAATATTCTTTGTTCTTCCCCTCTACCCCCAAAAATATGTAAACAGCCATAGAATCACAGAACTGTTGAGACTGGAAGGGACCTTTAGAGGTTATCTGCATCCAACAGCTATGCTCAAGCAGGGCCACCTAAAGCCAGTTGCCCAGGATCATGTCCAGATATCTTTTGAA
This sequence comes from Calonectris borealis, assembly GCF_964195595.1. NCBI lineage: Eukaryota > Metazoa > Chordata > Aves > Procellariiformes > Procellariidae > Calonectris > Calonectris borealis. Next base: position 46,446,096 of record NC_134352.1, on the reverse strand, counting down.
TATCTCCAAGGATGGAGACTCCACAACCTCTCTGGGCAACCTATGCCAGTGCTCAGTTACCCACATGGTAAAAAAAAAGTATTTCCTGATGTTCAGAGGAAACCTCCTGTGTTTTACTTTGTGCCCATGGCCTCTGGCCCTGTCATCAGACACCACTGAAAAGAGTCTGGTTCTGTCTTCTTCACACCCTCCCTTCGGGTATTTATACACATTGATGAGATCCTCTCTGAGCCTTCTCTGCTCTGGGCTGAACAGTCCCACCTCCTTCAGCCTTTCCTCATATGTGAGGTGATCCAGTCTTTTCATCATCTTAGTGGTCCATCACTGGATGCTCTCCAGTATGTCCATGTCTCTCCTGTACTGGGGAACCCAAAACTGGACACAGGACTCCAGGTGTGTCCTCACCAGTGCTGAGGAGAGAGAAAGGATCACCTGCCTCAACCTGCTGGCTCGACCTGCTGGCAACACTCCTCCTAATGCAGCCCAGGATACCATTAGCCTTTGTTGTTGCAATGGCACATTGCTGGCTCATGTTCATCTTGGTGTCCACCAGGATCCCAGGTCCGTTTTTGCCAAGCATCTGTCCTGCTGGGAGGCCCTCAGCAGGTACTGGTACATGGGGTTGTTCCTCCCCAGGTGCAGGACTTAACATTTCTCCTAGTTGAACTTCATAAAGTTCCTGTCAGCCCATTTCTCCAGCCTATCAAGGTCCATCTGCCAGAGGGCAGCACGACTCTCTGGCATATCAGCCACTCCTTCCAGTTTTATATCATCACCAAACCTGCAGAGAGTACATGCAGCCCCATCTTCCAGATCATTAATGAAGATGTTGAGCAGGACTGGACCCAGGATTGGTCCCTGGAATACACCACTAGTTGCTGGCCTCCAACTAAACTTCACATCACTGAGCACATCCCCCTGGGCCCAGCCATTCAGCCAGTTTCAATTTACCTCACTGTCTGTTCCTCCAGCCCATACTTCAACAGCTTCTCTATGAGGATCTTATGGGAGACAGTGTCAAAGGCCTTAGTGAAGTCTACATAAACAATATCCACTGCTTGCCCCTCATCTACCAAATCTGTCATTTCATCACAGAAGGTGATCAAGCATGACTTCCTCTTGGTGAATGCACATTGACTACTCCTGATCATCTTCATGTTCCTTCATGTGCCTGGATATGGTTTTCTGGATGAGCTGCCCCATCACTTCCCCAGGGATCAAGGGGAGGCTGACCAGCCTGTAGTTCCCTGGGTCTTCCTTCTTGCTCTTCTTGAAGATAGGAATGTCCATTTCTTTTCTCTAGTCCTCAGGCAAATCTTCCAGTTGTCATGATTGTTCAAAGATTATGGGGTGGCCTTGCAATGACATCAGCCAGCTCCCTCAGCATTCATGAGTGCATCCCATCAGAGCCCATGGACTTATGTATATCCAATTTGTTTAAGTATTCCCTGACCTGATCCTCTTCCACCAAGGGTATGACTTCCTTCTTCCAGACTTTCCCCCTTGGTCTCTGGGGCCTGGGATTGAAGAAGGTACTCAGTACTTCAGCCTTTTCCGTGTCCTATGTCACCAGGTCCCCTGCCCCATTCACTGAGCTTAGAGGAAGTGATACTTGAATATTAACCAGCTTCCTTGGTCCCCTCTTCCCTCTGGGTCTTATCCCATAGGACTCTTCCAAGCAGATCCCCAAAGAGGCCAAAGTCTGCTCTCCTCTAGTCTGGGGTTGTGATCTTTCTTTTTGCCCTCTCCTGCCTCTCAGAATCCTGAACTCCACCATCTCATGGTCACTGCAGCCAAGGCTGCCTTTGACCTTCACATCCCCATACTCTTTGTTGGTGAGTATGAGGCCCAGCAGAGCACCTCTCCTCATTGGCTGCTCTATCACTTGGGTCAGGAAGTTCTTGTCATTGCACTCCAGGAACCTCCATTATGCCCTGCTGTGTTGTCCCTTCAGCAGATATCGCAGTGGTTAAAATTTTCCATAAGGATGAGAGCCTGTGAACATGAGGCTGCTCCTAGCTGTCTGTAGACGGCTTCATCCACTTGCTCTTCCTGGTCATGCAGCCTATAGCAGACACCCACTACAATGTCACCTTTACCTGTTTTCGCTTTAATCCTAACCCATAAACTCTCAGTTGGCTCATCATTCATTCCCAGGCAGAGCTCCATGCACTCCAGCTATTCTCACATAAAGGGCAACTCCAACTCCTCCTCTTCCCAGCCTGTCTTTCCTACGAGCTTGTATCCCTCCATTGCAACACCTCTGGTCATGGGAGCCATCCCACCATGTCTCTGTGATCCCAGCAAGATCGTAGCCCTGCAACTGCACACAGATCTAACTTATGTTTATTCCCTGTTCTGTGCACATTAGTATACAGGCACTTTAAAGAGGCACCCCAGCACACTGATTTCCCAGAAAGGGCTTTGGGGATTTCTCCGTAATGGTGCCCTGTAGGTATTTCCTTGCTTACATAAAAATGATGGAGGTGAGCCCACTGAAGCCTTGTTTTGTTGATTTTGTGATCCCTTTCCATCACATCACTCCAGGCTCTTTGCTCATTATCCCTGTGCATCACGCTTTCACAGGGCTGCTGGTGACTCTCCCTCCCCCAGCATTCCTACTTTAAAGCCTTTCTTATCAGGTCAGCCATTTTGGCAAAGGTAACTTTGGCTGCTTCATGAGGTAGATCCCATCTCTTACAAGCAGACTCTGATCTGCAAGCAGAGTCCCACGGTCACAGAACCCAGAACGCTGTCACCAACACCAGCTCTGCAGCCAGCTATTGACCTATATTATCAGTGTACTCCTCCCCACACTCTTTCCTCTAATCAGCAAGATTGAGGAAAACACCACCTGGGCCCCCATGCCCTTGACTACTGCTCCCAGAGCTCTGTAGTCACTTTTGATACTCTCCAGGTTTCCCCTTGCAGTATCATTGGTGACTATGTGCAAAACCAGCAGTGGGTAGTAGTCAGATGGTCAGACAAGCTTTAGCAGTCCCTCCACAATATCTGAGCCCAAGCAGGCAGCAAACCTCTCTAGTTGATAAGCCAGGTCAACAGACGAGTGCCTCTGTCCCCTGCAGCAAGGAGTTACTCATTATAATCACTCACTGCTTCTTCCTGGTTTACTTGCTTGGGGTAGGGTCAGGTGACAAGATCCTTTGCTTGAAGGCACATGTGGCTCCTCTTTGAGAGGAGTGAACCTATTTTGTGGTTGTAAGCCATTAGGTGGAGCAGGAGTCTTACTCTTGGTGCCAACTTGGTCACCAGCTTTCATCCTTTGCCTTCTCCAGAGGTTGCACTTATCTAAATACTAGGTGTGGACACTGTCTGCATTTCTGTTGCAGTTGGGGTCCAGGGTTCTTCAAGCTGTTGCATCTCAGAAGATCCTGTCTATCTCCTTTTCATTTTCTCTGATGCTGCATAGCCTGCTCACTTCCTTCCGTAACTCCTATGCTTGGTGGCACAGCTTCTCCAAGACAGCAGACCTACAGGAAAGAAGGCCATCTCTCCTGGCATCAAAAATAGACCCTGCAGCCTGGGACTTGGAGAGCTGCATCCACCACCCAAAGCTCCACCTGCATCAAAGCCTCTGCTCTGGCAGAGGCAGCTACTCCAGCACCTGCCAGGAAAATTACCCTGTGGCATGTCACCACCATACCTGAGATTATTTACACTGGAACGAATTCAGCTGAGGCCCCTTTTTTTTCCACCCTCTTATACAAGCTGCTGCATCTGTTGGCTGTACTCTTGGCCTGGTTCTTATATAGGCCTCTCCCAAGCACCAACTAACAGGTGCTTGACCTTCCCTAATAAGGTGTCCGTAGCAAATAAGGCTACAGGCACCCTGAGTCTAGGGCTACTCATCATGCTCATTAGAAAATGCTGGAGCTTTCTCAGGGCCACACCCTTGTGGCCACCCTTACCTCATCTTTACCCATCAGCACCCTTCAGAGGGTGTCCAGGTGTTTCGCAATGATTGTGGACCTTGTCCCCAGAAGCTCCCAAAGCAGAGCCCAGAGTCTGCTGCTCAGAGTAGGAAATAACGGATAAGGGAGGATTTAATAATTTGAGAACAAAACATAAAAGTGGAACCAAAACCTCCTCAAATTCTTATAGCTAAGAGCTATTTCATGCTTTTTGTCTAAGTAGCTGCATTAACCTTCTGATCGGGATTCACTGGGAAGGGACTCATTTTTGTGTGTGTTAGAACATGTGAAGATATGTATTCACACCTACAACAGAGTTATGCAAATAATAAAACATAAATCCATAAACACTGAGCTCTAGACCAAGCACTATTATGTTTTTTAAAAATAGATGTGATCATGCACTTACTCAACCTAAAATTCCTACTGTGAATAAGATAGTTTTCCATAAATATTTAAATCCATTTTATATTCAGGTTTATGCATAGTCCAATGCTGCATCTGGAATAGATATGAATGTGCCAGGTTTCCTCTGAATCTTTGAGATGTTGTTTCTCTGTTTTCAGTGACCTCACACATTTAACATAACCTTATTCAAACGTGTTTTATCCCTTTTTTGCTATGTATCTATACAGTTTCCATCTACCTTCTCTGTGATGTCATTACGAAAATGAATACAGCAAAAAGAGAATGAATGCAATTTATTTCAATATATAACGGGGGTTTATAAGAAAGATGGAGAGACACTTTTTATGAGGGCCTGTAATGACAGGACAAAGGGCAATGGTTTTAAATTGAAAGAGGATAGCTTTAGATTGGGCATAAGCAAGAAATTCTTTATGGTGAGGGTGGTAAGACACTGGAACAGTTGCCCAGAGAATCTGTGGATACCCCATCCGTGGAAGTGTTCAAGGTCAAGTTGGACGGGGCTTTGAGCAACCTGACCTAGTGAAAGATGTCCCTGCCCACGGCAAGGGGCTGGACTAGATCCTTAAAGGTCCCTTCCAATCCAAATCATTCTATGATTCTATTTCATCATCACAAACTCCTGCCTGTAAGAAAGGTAAGTGATAGAATCACTGGAGGCAGAACAAGCAAGTCATTTCTTACCTGAGACGCTCAAGTCTGGCTTTGTGAAAGCTACTATTCTCCCGTACTATGGGTCTTCTTTCTGTGGTGGTGCCATTCCAAGTGGTGCTTGCAATATTATCAGATAACATTTTTTTTTCCTGTTCACCTGCACTACATAGAATGCACAAATGATGAAATTTGTAAAGCTAGCTAGTGGGAATTTCTGTGTGTTCTCCCTGCTTCAGAAAACGTCGGTCTAAAATGCAATAATATTTTTAAGGATACCAGAAGTGAAACACCAATATTATTTATAGTCATAAAAATATTTTACCCAAATACATTAGACTTTAGATACAAATTGGATACCTTTCCCTGTCTGTAACTTACTTTTGAATAGTGCTTAGCAATATGAGAGGCATACTGAATAATTTGCATGTTAACTCATTTCAGCTGCTAGCTTTTTCTTTTGGATGGAATCTAAGTAGGTTATACAAAACTGTGTCTATTAGACTCTAAATCAATGTAGCACATCCAAATTGCGTGCAGAATTTCATTCTGCAGTCCACTGTGCGGTCAAACTAAAAGGTCAAAAACCTATTTTAATTCTGGCTGCTGGCTGCAAATCAGCGTCTTTTCTGAGACACAGCATATCTTCTAACTGCTATACACTGGATATCTGATCTAAATAATTCAAAGCCCACATCATTCATGGCAGCCACAGACTCAGCACTTGCATGTTGGTATTATCAGGCTGGTTTTTCAGTGTCTTAAATTCTAACTCATTGCAGACCGATATGGATTCATTTTCTACATATAAGAATGTGTGTATAAGTGTACTAAGCACTGCTGTGAGTTTTTAAGTTTATTTGAAAGTTTGTTTCCAGAGTTGTCCTGGTTTCGGCTGGGATAGAGTTAATTTTCTTCCTAGTAGCTGGTATAGTGCTGTGTTTTGGATTTAGTATAAGAAGAATGTTGATAACACCCTGATGTTTTAGTTGTTGCTGAGCAGTGTTTACATAGTCAAGGACTTTTCGGCTTCCCATGCTCTGCCAGGTGCACAAGAAGCTGGGAGGGGACACAGCCGAGACAGCTGACCCAAAATGACCAAAGGGATATTCCATACCATATGACATCATGCTCAGGATATAAGCTGGGCGGAGTTGGCCAGGGGGCAGCAATCGCTGCTCGGGGACTGGCTGGGCATCACTCAGTGGGTAGTGAGCGGTTGCATCACTTGTTTTTCCTGGGTTTTGTTTGCCCCTTGGCTCTTGTTTTCCTCTTCATTACAATTTATTGTTGTTGTTGTTGTTGTTGTTGTTGTTGTTGTTATTCAAGTTGTTGTTGATGTGTTGTTCTTATTATTATCATCATTATTATCATCATTATTATCATCATTATCATTATTATATTTCAAGTATTAAACTGTTCTTTTCTCAATCTACGAGTTTTCTTACTCTTGCCCTTCTGATTCTCTCACCGGTCCCACTGGGGCAGGGGGAGGGTGAACGAGCAGCTGTGTAGTACTTGGTTGCCAGCTGGGGTTAAACCACAAAAAGGGAGGAAAGAACTATATCTGGAGGTGAAGGAGGACAAAATATAGCTTTCTGCTTGAGTTTCGACTGCTTGAGGTGCTAATCCGCCCTCTCAGAGAGATCTTAAGAGTGTTGGATAATTGCATATCTGCCCAACAGGTCCTTTTGTATTGGGGTTCACAGAATTGTGATGTGCCTGCCTTCCCTCGTCATTACTTGTTCATCCTAACTGATTTCACTTAGCAGAAAAAGGAGCAATTTTGTATATTAATTAAGGTGCAGTACCCCTTTGCAATGTCAATGTATGTGTGTCCTTGAAAAGACAAGAAACAAGAAGCTTGAATCTGCCTTATTATAGGCCTGATTATAGGCTTTCCTCATGAGAAGGTGGACATTTCACTCACCTAGGGCAGTCTTTGGGTGCATATTGTAACTGTAAGCAAGACTTCACTGGACTGCAGTGGAATGAGGCTGCCAGCACAACACAGAGAGCTGTGTCTGCGCTGCCTTGCAGGAGGTGCTGCGTGCAGTTACGTGATGTACCAAGAACAGGTCCGAAGAAACTGTGAAGCATACCTTGAAGTAAAGATATCTTTGGAGGTAAATCAGTTTTGAGTCCTCAGTATTTCATCTCTCTCACTGAAGTTCCATGGGGAAGGCAAGGCAGATATGCAATTTCCCACTGAGCTGAGGTTTCAGCATTATGAATATCAGAAATGCAGAATTAACACAGGTGGGTTTTTTTAAGTTTGCCATAACTTTAATATCAGGGACTTCACATTGCCTAGGTCTGAAAAGTCTTGAACAGAATATTAAGAATGTACAACGTGGCTACATTTTGCTACAAGCAAATAAAATTCTCAGTAGTAAGCTGAGTACGTTTCCAGTACCTTTTACATCTTAATGACAAACAAGCTATGTACATGGGATAACCTAAATGAGAAGGTGGCTTAAATGCAACCTTCCCCACGTGGTGAATCAGAAGAATTATTTGGCTGCTCATCACCATTGGCCCTAATTTAAAGGTCAGGTTCTCCAGGCTCTGAAGCACTTATTTTCTCATTTACTTAAACATTGAAAATGTGTTGAACAGCATTGAGGGGTAAGAACATAAGATCTACCATAAACACCCAAATTTAGTCCCTACTAAGCCCTAAGTGAATATCCTAAGTAACTGTCCTCCACATAAAGCCGAAGTATTTTTGACTGTATAACAAAGGATGCTTTCTCATTTCATTGCCTTGCTTAAAAGCACAAGCTGGAAGTGAAACAACTGTAAAGTACAACTATTTATAGGATCATTCAGTAGTTTTTAATCTTCAGAGATTTTTTTAATTAAATGCTGAATTTAAAATGAGAAAAATGAAACAGCAAGTTAAAACCATGTCACTTCTTAGACAAATATTTCCTTACAGAATGGGAAATGACTTGCAATACTCGAATGCAGTCTCCAAGCTGAGTTTATAGCATATTAACTACTCCATCAGTTCTACTCCTGCAAGCATGAGACCCTTAAGGAATTCAATTCAATGCCATAAAAATGTACTTCTTGCCTAATGTTCACAAGGAAACTCAAAACATTCTCTGTGCTTTAAATGAGCATTCTCATATGAGAATCATTAAAGATTGCCTTTGGATTGATCTGCCTCTGCATCTACTGTGGCACAATTTTTAGGCTTCATAACTGTAGTATATTACTTAAATCTCTTTTTTTCTAATAGGGAAAATACAGGGATTTTTCACTTCCAACAAAAGGGATCATAATGTGGGTGTGATGTGGGTCTTCTGTATCCCCCGTGGTCTCTACCACATCAGGGAGGATCATGGCTACTATCACATTTGAATTATTTTGTAAGATTGTTTTCACATTGCATATTTTGATATCATTACTTTTCTCTTGTAACAAAGTACTTTGCAAATCAAAAGCTGGATAGAAGAAGGTCATTTCTTTGTTGAAATACAATCATCTCTCTTTTGGTGAAGGGACAAACATATTAATAAACATAGTCGGGGAAAAATGGCATAGAAGAATAATCACCAGTAAAGAGCTGCAAGTAAAGCTGATTCCTCATAAAAGCACCCAAAAATCATCCCTATTTGAATAGAACGAAGGAATAATTACATTTATTTTCTGTCTCTTCTCATAACAATGCTATGCAAAATGTGTGGATTTTAAAAGTATGAGAAATTCAGTCAGTCCCACAGAGTTGCACAACTGTGTCTTATTTGTAATTCCATTGGAAGAAAATATCAGCAGAGCCTCCGGTCATGTTTTTTACATATGGTGTGATTGTCTAAAGTGAAAATCATAATTAAAACAGAAAATTCCCTAAGCTTCCCATAAAGGAGGGCAGGGAATAATTTTCTCATTACACTGATATTTTATGAATAAAAAGAATAATTAAAAAAAAAAGAATTCACAAATGAAAAGTTAGAAACCGATTATGTGCAGTTCATGGAATGGAGTGTTTCATTTAGAGAATTTCAAAGCATTTTGATAACAATAAGTTTTAAAAAATCGATAATGAACTTGCATTTTGAAATCAGGTTAGAGCATAATCTTTATAAATCTCTAGTACATTGTACGACTCCAGTATTAAAAATCTCTAGAGAAAAAAGACTAAATAATTTAGGGAGCTGGCTATGGGCCAGATCTTTCAAATCCTCTCCAATGTTCCCTACAAAATCATATGCCATGAGTTTGAAAGACTGTAATGTTACTGAGTGGAATGTCTCTTATCTCCTCAAATATTAGGCATGACTTCAAAAAAATTTTCTTTCTGAGGAGGGAGGATGCCAAAATGCTGTCTTCTGTCTCTTCTGCATCGGCCAAAACAATGAAGGAAGTTCTGCTTTGCTGTTAAGTCTTCCAGCATATCTTGGACAGAAATAGAATGTCACTTTATTTACTTTGTCACTTCAATGTTTTTAAGTGGCCTCTCCTGATGGATCCAAGACATCTTTCTCCCTTTTTTCCTGTGGTAAGGCCATACAGGTCAGTTCTGATAATCTGATGCATCAAAACTAATGTTGGCATCTTCTTCTTCAAAAAAAAAATTACTCTTAGCAACAACTATGGGTAGGATTTTTTCTGAAACTAAACGTAGGTGTATATAGTTCTACTTTAGATGCCAGATTTTTGACAGTAGATATCTAAATTCCATCAGTAATCCAGCTCCTCTGGGGAAGAAAAAAAGTGGTATTCCTGGACTAGTAGGAAAATGGGCTTATCTTAGGAATTTAGGGAATGAAAGAACAGATTTGAACTATGTGGGGAACAAAAGAAAAGAACAGGTTAAATTGTCCTTTTGTAGGACATTTCATTTAGGCAGGAGCAATTTACCTGCAGTATTGCTTCCATGGCAAATTAAATGGAATTCAGGGAATCATGCCATCAAAATGCCCCAGACAGGACTTTACTGGTATGTGGCAAAATATTTTCTGAACTGAAGCCTAGCAGAAAGATGATAAAAATAGTATCTTCACCTGATACTATGCAGTTTTCTTAGGCTGGGAGTATGCTGACTTTGAAGGAAGTCATAATCGTAGAGTTTCAGTCTGGTAAAGTGGGCAGTTTTATGCTTATGGATCTTTATGCATATAAGGTTCGTAATTCATGACAGAGGCTGCTGAATATACTGTTCCCAAGTTAGTGACTGAGAATCTCCTGTGTTTTAGGTTAGACCTCTAATCAAAAGACTCAAGGAGCCACCTCTTTTCCCATGAACCTAAAATTAGAAATCTGTAATTTTAAAAAATGTGTGCTAAAGTTGTATGTGTAACAAATGTGGTTGTCTCTGCATAGTGGATAAATCCCCACCCCATCTGCAAGTGCCAGTTATTTTGCTCACAGTAGTCTGTAAAGTTATTTGTTTTACATGCATTGGATTTGGTGTATGCATTATAGATTTAGCCTTTAATAGCCTGAAACAGTTGGTATTTGTCCCAGCTGGGTTACGCAACTGGGAACTTTGATCTGATACCTTCTAACATTTATAGATTCCTAAGGAGTAAATGTGATATAGTCTTGATATGACTAATTGCAGTTTACACAAAGCTTAACACAGCTATGATTGCTTTATCAGAAAGCTTTCTACTATGGTTTCTATTTCTGATCACAATCACTTCAAGTTTTTCATCTCACAAAGACATTGCACAGGCTTGCTGTAGAATTGCAGACCAATGAGATGTTAAAAAAAAGTACTTAGTAAGGCTAGAAGACTGCATAAATCAAATGATGACAACAGGAAATTTCTGAGTAGTGGTACTTCAAGAGATGTGTATGCTCGTAGTTAGAGAATCACTTCTTGATACATTTTTTTTTTTTTAAATCCATATCTTTCACACGGAGTTTGCTTTACATGCTGTTTAAACTTATGATATAATACAGTTTCTGGTAGCTTTAATTCAGGAATGGAAAGTGATGGCTGCTTACAAAGCGTAGGGATTTAATTCTGCTTTCACTCAATGCTTATGAAAGCAAATTTCTCTTGCTTTCTGTGTGTGTTAGCCTGAGAGAGAACCAATTTCTGAAATGAAATTTCAGGTTTGGATTCTACACTTTTTTTAAGGAAAAATAAATTATGATGAGAAAACAGGATGGTTTTCATTCCAGGATCTTTGGAAATGTTTTCCGAAGTTCTTTAATTTCCGATTCTTCCAATTCCGCGTATTTTTTCATATACTTCATATGCTTTTCATGCCTTTTTGTGTACTTTACTTTCATATACGATTTCCAAAGGAAATTAGAGCTTTATTTAAATCTCTTTTCAGATTCTCCAGCTGATGTTTTTAGGAAACTTGTTCTTAGTGATTAACCTCTTTTTTCTTTCTTAATTTGAAGGATGGAAAATTGTATAGTTCTGACCACTTATATTTACAGTGATAGCACCATTTTGTTAAAAGCAACCTTCCTGATTAACGCAAATTTCCAACTGATTTTTTTTAAAAAAGGGGCTTCAGAATTCATATCATATATGACCTACTAATCTGCAACTTGAAGTATGTAGTGCTTTTCAGGGTGTCAGCCTTTTCAAGTTGATTCACTTGAACGTGGAGTGAATCTACATTTCTACCTGTGCTCTGACATCTTGTTTCATGTTCCCAGGTGCTTGCAACATCCTTGCTTCTATACGGGAGGTCAGGTTATTTTTCGTATAACTCGCACACAGAAAGTCCTCTTCTGTCAGCTTTCATTGCTGCCCACTAAGAGGGTTGAGGGCTGGAGGTTTTAACTCATCATATGTTGGCTTTTTGTGAGGGAAGCAGGTCACACTGTGGGGAAGGAATGCTTACATAGTGAGTAAGCAGTAGATGCAGTGTTGTCACCTCTCTGGTATCCCAGGAAAAAGCACATCTGGGGTTGTACTGCTCCTCACTAAAAAGAGGAAATGCAGAGGCAGACTCTCTCAAGAGGAGTCTGTAATAAAGTAGAAGACAACAGGAGGAGCCAGGCATAGAAATAACAGTGATCTACAGGCATGGTCTAAAACCCCATCTAAACTCATTTTAATCCAAACACATTGACATATGCCTTAAAGGCTTCTTTGTGAAGTGGAAGTCCTATTCAACAGGGATATTTACAGTCAAAGTCAAATTTAGAGAGTAGAGAACATATGCACTCCATATGCCAGGCCTTCTATATTCCTCAATGCACCTCTATACTTCTTTCCCATTCCCATTCACTGTCTCTTCTAACGGCGTATTTGCTGTAGGTATAAAGACTAGAGAGTTAAAGCATATTTGAAATTCAATTGTGTGTTGAATATCCTGCAGTCTCATTTAGGCTTCCTTGCTGCAGAGCAGTACAGGCAACTTTTACCAATAGCATGAAATAAACAGGGGGTTGGTCATTGTTCTCCCAAAGCAGCTGCCACAATGACTTTTAGATGCTGTGCTGTTTCTGATAATTCTTTGCGGTCACTGTACGGCTAAATCTTTGTTTAACTTCTATCATAAAATACGAGTCATGAAGATTCTCTGATTTTCATTCCCCCAGATGATCAACAATGACTTATCCTGTAAAACATTCTGACTCAGCTAATTTGAAACACTCAGTTACAATTTTTAAGTGAGAAAAATGCTATAATGTATAAGCTTTCATACATCAAAGGATACATGTTCTAAATTAGAGCCCACTATTTTGTAAGACATTACGAACAACAATGTTTCACCCAGAACAGTCTTGAGGAATAAGCTTTTTGATATCAAGAGGTAGGGTTCAAGTATTAATATTCCATGTAATATTACTATTTATTTCTGCTGTTGGACCACTTTTTGCAAGTTCTAACATTAGCACTGAAGAGGAATATAAAAATGGTTACTCTTTAAACTCCTGGAAGATCAGCATGAACAAAAGCAAAATCGTTCCTTCAAGTGGACAGAGGAACAAAGAGAATTTTTTTCTAGTTTTCTTATCTGGTCCTGTGCAGCATCAATCAGGTGAGTTGAAATTGTTGGAATATTCAAGCTAAAATCAAAAACACTGACCACACAAGCACTCCTAATTTCATAAAATGAACCATGAGTTGAATTCTGCTAACTCACTGATACAAACGGATCTTCAGTTCACCTAGAAGTGTTGGTCTGCCTCAAATCCAGATTGTCAGTGTGGTTTTTGTTAGGAAATCCCACAGAGGTGATAGTTTGAATGACCTTCACGTCATGCAATGTGTGGGAACTGAAATAAAAACTTTGGAAATAAAGGACTCCAACATGATCAATGTGTTTTTCTAGAAGTGTTCTCCAATTTGTCTCTGATGGTTTCAGCAATTCCTGTCCTTCACACCTGTCCAAAACAACCGGCAGTGATTGTTGTCTAACTCCTATTTGTTTGACTCTTGGCTGAAGTTGCAATGTTGCCTCATGTCTGTTTTTCTACTTTATTTTTTCTTTTCGAATTTCAGACTTATCAACGAGTCTTTGAGGGACCAGTTGCTAGTTACCATACAGAAGACTTTCACATACACCCGAACCCAGGCACAGCATCTCTTCATTATCCTCATGGAGTGCATGAAGAAGAAGGAGCTGGTAGGTTCACACTTTCCTTAGAGGCAAAGAGAGAGCTCAATGCATTTTTTTGATGAAGTTTTTAAGGTCCCTGTTGAAGGATTTCACAAATCTGATCATTGTGATCCAGACTCTAAAAGGATATTATATCATGCTGATTTTTGTTTGCTTTAATCTATATTTCCTCATTTAAAGTGATTAATCCAACAGATCTGTTCCCTTTGGAACATTTCCTTTTCCCTTTACATTTCCTTTGACAGGACAAAATCCAGCTAGTAGAGTACGGATATTATTACGTTTCACTCATCCTCAGGCATATCATAATTAAAATTCTACCTCTTTCAACTACAGAAAACCTCAGAAGGAAGCATCTGTCACTGGGATCATATTTTAAAGATGCTGTAGAGTTGCACAAGTATCACTAGGGCTATTATTTATTATGGAGATGTGTGACAGGAAAAGAAAACAGCTTGTCTCCAAGGCTTCTATTCTGCAGTGGCAAGGCTATCCCTTTAATGCATGCTTATACTTTCTTAAGAACACAAGATCTTTCAACAATTTCTGGGAGCTCCATGAGGCTGTTTTTGCAGAAGCATTTTTGAAGTGAAATCATATTGTAAAAAAACTTAGGATTCAATTCCAGGGGAAGTTATTTCTTACAAACTCACTGAATAGACATGCTTCAATTTTGTAACTTAATCTTTCTTCTAAGCTTTGTTTTTGGTTCATATCACAGCTTCCTGGAATTCCAGGATGATGACAGTCTGCAACACTTTTTGTAGGATAACACTCAAGAGGAAAGAGGAAAGATTGACTCAGTTGTGTAACAGAAGTTTCATTTTCTGAAACTGTTTGAGTTTTTTGTGACTTCATTCTCTGCACTGCCTTTTAATTTTAGTTGGAAATATGGGCACACAGTAATTAATACCACTGGAGGGGAATGGGGAAAAATGGTTAGGAAGTGTTACAAAAAAAGTCTGCCTTTCTAGACAGAGCTTTGCAAAATAGAAGATATTTCTTTCTGTGGTTTAACTTGCCAAAAGCACAGTATTCTGTTCAGTAACTAGCAGTTCGTGCATCCATCAAAAAGTGGTCAGCCTTCCTCATGCATAACTAATCATTTACATGTACCACAATCACCTGGCATGTACCTTGGACAATGGCAGAGAGAGGATCCCAGGACAACTTTTCAGGAAAGACATGACAGCAGCATGCAGTTCCACTATGTCATTGCAATATAGATGGCTGATGGGACTGGGCAAACAGCAGTCCCTGCTACCTTCTTCCTCCCACAATCAGAATTCAAACTGTATAGCAGACTTTAAACACCCTTTAGCTATTCACAAGCAGTCAGTGCAGCCCATAAGGAATAGACTACTCATCCTTTCCCTAGGTGAACTACATGAAGATAGAGAGTTCTTTTTTCTTTCTTTTTCTTTTTTTTTTCCCCAAAAATCTCCTTTGCGTTAAAGACTGTCAGAAAAATATGATTGTCCTACAAAAATGCTTTTCCTATCCATTTATGATTGTCAAGATGTACCATGACCTCCATGGCACTTGAGTTTGCTTTACATGCATAGTACTTATGTGCCTCAGTCTACCTTAATGTTGAATTTGCTTTAGCATTTCTTATCAATGATTAGCAGAAAGAACCTCCTTAGGGAAACAGCATTAATTCTTTTATAGACATATAGGACCTATTTGTGAACCAGTGTTCTGCAGGCAAACTTAAAAACATACTTAATGATAGAAGATGGAAGAAAGGAATGAGGAAGGGAGGGAGAAAGAAAGGGAGAGCAAAAGGGAGGGAGCAAGGGAAGCAGGAAGGCAGGAAGGAGGAAAGGCAGGAAGACAGGAAGGAGGAAAGGCAGGAAGGCAGGAAGGTAGGAAGGAACGAAGAATAGAAAGTAGAGGCAGACATTGAATTATCAAGACTGGAAAAATGCAATTCTGGATTGTTCCAGACATCTAAATCCAGAACTTGTTGTCAGGCTTTGAACAAACTCTGCTACTGCAAAGTTAACTGTGAATTTTTTGCCTGCAGTATTCATACCAAGATTTTTATTCCAAGCAAAGCTGTGCACTTGGTAGACGTGTAACCTCTGTCACCACTGACATTCTTTACACACGTCTTGTCAAGAGCTATTAGCCAGGAGATGGTTTGCTCAAAATTAGGTGTTCTGAATTTGAATTTATACCAACCATATGTAAAGAGAATACATTAAAACAAGTGTTTCTCTCTGGTACCTCAGTTGTACTCAGAGTGTTAATTTTAACAGTGGTATGCTAGAAGGATTTTATATCTGAAATGTGGTTGCTAGGCTAATGGTGTCCTTTAAGACTCATAACCTTGCATATGAATGTAAAAGAAAGATGATACTAATAATGATGAAGATAGCATTACCAAAGGAGATGGATGACCTTGGAGATGTGAAGTACTCCTAGAAGTCAGTGGTGACTTCATTGGTTCTACAAAGCCAGATGTTTCATATTTCCACGTCTGTCCCAGCTCTTGTGCTTCCTCAGGCTCGACCATCTCATTTGGTTGTGCATAAGACCAAGCAATGTTTGATGAACTGACTTCTTCATTAGTCTGATCTCCGCTCTCCCTAAAGAAACAAATAGAAGGAAGATGCAAAAGATTGTCTCAGAGGGCTCAGCAGCAGCCAAATTGATCATGGCTATTTTCCCTACGTTCATGGTCAGTGTGCTTGATTGTCTGACTCTGTGGCTGCTGAATTCATAGGGAACAAAGTAGACAGTGCAGAAGAGGCTTGTCATATTACAGTGTGCAGCTAAACAATTAAGTGCAAACAAGGTACAGACAGGAAGATGCTCTTAAAGTAAAGTACATAAATACAGATGAATCATAAATATGAAGAGAGAAAATAAAATGCAAGTTAATCTCTGGAAAGGAACAAAACTATTTTTGAAATAATTTTTCCTACTCTACCTACTTAGAATGTGTAAAAAGACTGGCATCTCTTTTATAAATGTGACATAAGAGGGGTTGCCAGGGAAAAAGCATAATCATAACAACAATTACCCCCTTCACAGAACATCAGGTTTTTCAAGTTCTGACACTGTTTAAGAATGGTCTCTGAATTGTCTGCCCAAGGAGCATCATGATTATGATGTGCAATGTTCCATTTATTTGATAAAGTGTAATTTTGTTTTTTGAATAAAATCTGAGTACAAAACCTGGATGATAAGGTGAGGCCATAGCAGAGGAGAGATCTAAGTCTCTTAGGTTGGCAGGACAGAGCAAATTCCACTTCTCAATTTAATGAGTAGTTTTTATTAAATCATAAACTTAGCTGTGTTGATACTGCAAGCATCAGGCTTTATATTCAGAAATGTATTTGGACCAAGGTGCTTAATGAGGTCTATGGTATAAAAATCTATTTAAAATGAAGTAGACTATACAGATCTGTATATATAACTGTAGATTACAAGGGTAGGAGAGTGTTTTGTATGTAAGTTATGCAGATTCTCTACTGTCACATTTCCATAGAATTCTTAAAAAAAGTTTATGCCAAGAAGTTCCTAAAATAGAAGCATGAAGGCTCACCAAAGCTAAATGGGCAGGAGGCAGTACTGTAAAGTCCAGCCCACACTTTTTTTGAAAAAGCACCATGAACATTTTTCTACATGTTCCCATCTCCTGCCTGCAGCTCATGAGAAGCTAAAGCAGCCCATTTGATGATAACTTGCCTGCCACTAAAAAAAAAAAAAAAAAAAAGGAGGGGAGGCAGAATTTAAGAAAAGAAAGAAGAATTTTTTGCTTAGGACATTTGCATTCCATATCAATTTGTGCAAAGCAACAATAAGATTGAATTCCATAAATTTAAATTCCATAAATTTAAAAAAAAAAAAAAGATAAGTAGAATGAGACAGTCTTCAACGGTGTTTTTTGATCTTCTATCCTATTGTGGTTACCTTGCTGATCTCAGAATACAAAGAGCAGTTGAGGGCACTGCCTGAGGACTCAGTCTGCAAGGACATTTCTCGCTGGAGCCCCAGCTCAGCCCGAGACAAGTGGCAGCGAGGAAGGGAATCCCTCAGATAGCGGGCTAGGAGAGTTCACTTCAGAGAGTCCCTGAAAACACGTTGTGTTGGGTAATAGTTCAGAAGTCTGTTTCCAGTTGTGCAAAGGAGTATTTATTTCAGTCTCAGTAAATAAATTAACCTCATTATTTTCCCTTAAAGAAAGTAATTCCGGTGTTTGAGTTCTCTGACAAATACAGGTTGCTCCATTCTTTTACAAGTACTTAATCATTTTGCAGCTTAGACTGGCATGTTGCTGGAGTGCTTTGTTCACAAGTCACAATGTGAATTTCTCAGAAGCCAGAACGTGCTTTCCAACAAGCTGCATGGGTCTATCTGTGGAGCTTCACTGGGCAGGCTCTGGAAAGACCATTTTGGCAAGCCAGAAAGGTCCATGTCCCTGAGAACAACCACATTTGTTGCAGTGAGATACATTTATCATAAAACTAATGCTTCCAAAATAGTGCTTTGGGAGTGAATAGACCTAATCTTATAACCATTTAATAGAAAAGCCATTTGCTGTGAATCAGGTTATGTCCAATCTTAGTGCCTTAGTAATCAAAAAATGGCACATTAACACCAGTGGTAAAGACTGTGTACCGCCTGCTGGTTAAGTTTGTTTTCTTATTACTACCATGATCATTTTCTGCTAAATTTGTTTCCTTGAATATTTGAAGGTTCAGTTACTACATTAAGCAAACTGATAGTGTCATTGCCTACCACTCCATTACAAAAAGGGTTTGCAGAATGAGGAGTGTATGGATGGTGGGCATAGGTTTGTGTGCATCCGTGAATTCCTGGAACTCATTTCCACATAGAAGCAACAGACACAATTTAATTAGTTTCTTGCTAAAAGACAAACAATGAAATCCCATCTCTATCTTATGTCAGCAAGTAATGGATATTTCTTACTTGCCTCTCCTTTTCTCTGTTATTCTGTGACAAATGGTGACAAACATAATGGCAGCTTGGGGATAGCGTAAACCTTACTTCTACTTTGTGTTGCTGAGTGTATATACATGGTAATAGGTCATTCCAGATGACTTCATGACTAACTTGCAACTCTGTTGCTGTCAGATTAAACAAAACAGGTGTCATGCTGAAGTAGCTGGGTGCATTGAGCTGAGATCAGGACAACCTGCACCGTGAAGGTGGTTGCTATTGATTGTGTTTTTCTTTCAAACAGAGATGGATCAAAATTGTCCAGAAATACACAGTGCGTGAGCAGGCTGTGTTGCAAGGCTAACATTCATACTCCAATATTATCTTAGTAATTCAGGGCTTTGACTCAGCTTATTGGTTGCTTACGAAAAGTACTGAGAAGCTGTTGAGTGACTTAGCAGTTTCTTTTCTATTTGGACTACGAATAAGACCTATTCGTCTTCGGTGGTTTCAGTTTTTTCTAACAGAAAAGGCAGGAGCAAACCTGTCCGTGTTTCTGGAAGAGTTTATACTGGGAAGAGCTTGACTTGATCATATACTGGCTGCAAACAATATTGGGCTTTTCAGCTGGATATGCAGGCTCAGTGAATTTGTATGCTAATTGAACACCATCTGCAACTGTTTATTAGCATACACATAGATATGTTCTGAATTAAATATTAGCTAAATCAAATGGACTTTTAAGAATTTACCAGCATATTGTCACTTCATTTCTTTGGCCCTTCCCAAAGGTTAAAAAGTTCATTCAGATCCATTTTTTTAAAGAAATTTGGCTTCAAAAGCAAATAAATTATTTCAGCTAAGATTTTTTAATGCTGATGGAATCTTTTTTATAGAGGAGGCAGAAGAGGGCTTGGTGACTTCTCAAACAGTAGAAATCAACTGTAGTTCCAGCAGGATTATAGTTGCTATGAACAGCATGTAATCTGGCAGTAGAGATCTGGAGCAGGAAAGCATCATGTAACTACTGGCCTGCTGGTTGCTGAAACAACTCTTGTCTCTCCCATGGAAACACCCTGTGAGATTTCCAGCGTAAGGTGTACTCATGCTTACTAGTTCTCTGCATCCAAATGGAGGTGCCAGTCCTCTTCAGCAGTGACTGTAGCAAGTCTCCTAATTTTGATGAAGCTTAAATCTCCTATCCAGTCAGTGCAAATCAATAGCATTAGTCTAGTACGTAGACCCTACCTCTGTAGGTAAGTGTTAAGTTTATGATTACAGGGTAGTTTTAAATTCTGCAAACCTAATTTGATTTCTTTTTTGCGAAAGAGATAAAACCATATTTTGTTTTTTCAGCTGCCAAGAAGTCAGATGACGTTAGCTGAGCTTTGCCATTGACTCCACAGAGAATGAAATCTAGTCCTCGGACTGGGTTTTTTGTTTCAGTAGTTCAGAGAACAAGTTCCACAAGCAAAGCAGCTATATACATAAAAAAAAAAAAAAAAAAAAAAAAGTAAAAGAAAAAGAAAAAAGACAAAGACAACGGCAGCTGTTGTATTACACTGAAGTCTTGAAAAGCTTTTTGTCCCTCCAGCTGCTTTTCAACTGCTGTCAGATGAGGTAGGGCTTCTGCTAACAGAAAGCAGAATGTCAGACCTACGGTTGAAGCAGAAGTGTGCAATTTAGGCAGTTATTTGGTCCACCCTGAACCTCTGCTGTGCCATCTTTGGCACAAGTCTGCAAAGACCAATATTCCTTTTGTGCTTACATTCAATAAGTAGACATTTTCTGTTTTGTTTGGTGCATACTGACTGCACGATTATCACAGATGGAGTCACCTAGTAGATACTAATGCAACTTACTGAAAATCTCTTATCTTCCTACGTATTCTGTGATTAAAATTGCAGCTACAGAAATTAAATTTAGAGTGTTTCTTTTCCCTCTAAAAATATAAGCTTGTGAAAATATCCATTACCCCATTTACACTATTAACAAGTAATTCTGGGAAATGCACACTGAATAATTATACAGCTCTGTCAATTGACCCAGTAATGAAAGGGAAGGCAAAACAGTACTGTGTGACACAGCAATTTCCACATTAGATAATATAGACCAATTTTTGCAATCAGGGAATTGGAAGGGTTCAATGCAGTTTATAAACTCCACAATACCGTTCAGAAACCTTTCTTACTCCCTGGCTCTGTTGTGTCTGGGGAATTGTAATTTCTTTTACCTTTCTTAGAAAATATATTTACTTTTTCTGTTGTTTCAGATGGGGCGTGGAGACCCATTCATTACTGTTATAATATGTTAGTCATAAATGAGGAGCTCACTGTATGAGATGCAGGATCTGTGTAGATACAGGAGTAACTGCAAATTTACTGTCCTATAGGAATCTCTTACACTAAGTGAGCTGCCTTTTCCAAGTATTACCTACTTAGTCTCACCAGCAAACCAACTAGGAAACTAATGGTTTGTGGCTATTTTTGCTGCTTGGTTTCTGTGTGCTATCACGATGTTGTTGTCAACCTAAATACAGAGTAGACGTACGCCCTGCATCATCTATACCAAAGCAACCTGGGCATCCAAGTACTGTCAGACTATTTGAAAATATGTTGCAAAGCAAAAGTAGGAATTGAATTTTAAGATGGAGCAAGAGTCCCCAACTTTACTAACGTTGCCACTCAACCAACTTACCATACTTCTTTCTAAGGTCAGCATTTTCAGTTCAGATTAGAAGACATATGCATGCATATAAGTCCTGCAGACAACATTGTTTAGGGCAATGACTTGCAAGACATAATTTTTCACTATATACTGCAGTGGGAATGACCAAACTGAATTCTTCTTCTCTTAAAATAACAGAATATTAGGCCTATCAATCTCAGTGATGAGCTTTTTATATCACTTGTGGCTTTTTTATTAAACTTTGCCTTGAAAAACAATTCCGTTTTACATTGCTTAGTATCTGTGAGCAAGAGATGGGTTACAGTTAAATTATCTCACTAAAAGCCCAGAATGACGTTAGCCTACTTAGCTGTTTTTTACAGAAATTGTTAGTTTAGCAGGAGATCAGAGACATTGCAGATCCAAGGTTAGATGCCAAAAAGGAACCTATTTATTCAAGAGTAAAACTGTCTAAGACCGTGATTGTCTGCCAGTTCTTAGTTTCCCAGAATGAGCTAATAGGACTTGTGGGTTGACACCCACCCACATAAAGACCAGAGATAATTGAGACTCTAAATACAAAACAAATCTCAAATGGTATGTACACGGGTCTTACTCAGAAGGTCAGACACACATAGACAGAAGTTGACTCTAACACCTCCAGCCCGTGGCATGGGTGCCTGTTATACGTCAGAAGAAGAGTGCTCTGTGGGAGAAATACCCATTTCATGGGGTTACATGGCAGCTAACATCTCCTTTAAAAGCATTTTATTCAGGCATCTCCTCGGTATGTGCTGGAACCCGTGAATGATTCTTATATCATTAGTGAATCCATGTTTGTGGATAATAGCCGCTTTGGGACCAGTGGGGTTAATAAACTCCTGTATCCTAGGTTTCAGTTGGTCTTAACTCCTATTACTTGGGATTCAAATGTCAGAGCCTTCATTGTTTTATTCACTGTACTATTCATGTTCCTTTCTACCTATTTAAGTCCACATTTCTTTCCCGAATCAGGTTGATGGAAGAGCTCGGATTACACCAATGTTTGAATCACCCAAAACCATTTCTCCCTTTGTGTCTGTTCTTAACCAGTCCCAATACTGCAATTCTACATGGAAACACATCTGTGTTTATTATCACAGTCTGTTGATGTGCATAGCATAGTGATTTAAAGGACAATGTCTAAATTCTATTCCTCTGCTCTTATACTTTGTGACTTACAATTTATATTTACTCATGTTTCTTCAACTTTAAAATCACAGACTGGTATTTCACTGCCTGAATAGAGTCATAAATGGCCTAATGTAACAAGAGCGTGAAATCTGTTGTATAAGGAAAAGGATTGTTTCCAATGTTTTTACTGCCAAAACTTTTTTTGGTCATTTATTCCACCGGAAAATATGCATATTCCATTCCACAATGTTGACAGTGCTGAAGGCTTAAAAAGTATGTGCACATTATAAAATATAAACTTTTTTACATGGGACAGAGCTGTGAGATTTCCATAGCCTTTTCTCTTCTGTCATTAAGGGGTTGACACAGCTGTCTCTGGAATGAAAGCTACCAATTATGGGGGAAGTCAAACATTTACAGTAATTTCTGCCAAATGATTTTCTGTGCACCTAGATGGCTCCTCAATTGCGGAATTGCTGCCTTTCTTATAAGGACTGATTTTTCTGTTTGCTCCTTGTTCCTTACCAGACAATGAGTCTATGGTAAATTATTGGATCAAAGAAAAATTTGACGCGTTGCAGTGCTGCCACAACACAGAAGGAGGTTTAAAATTTAAAAATTTTACAACCAACATTCAAACTTCTCCCCTCATATCTGCTCCCTCTTATTTCCTCATTTGGAATTCTCTTTTCTATTCCTCAGACCACTTAATTTAGGTTTTCCCTAAACATAATTCTCTCTAATCTTTCTATTCCTGAATTTCCTCTTATTCGGCCATTCCCTTTCTTCTGCAGTATTATCCATTGACTCACCTGATGACTTTCATCTTTGTTATTCTTCCACATCAAGCAGCTTTTCCCCTGAGTTAAACAGGATTATTCATTGCAAGAAAAAAGGAAATGCTTTCCCCTCTTATCAGAACCATTTTGAGGCTTTGCATAACTGACCTCTTTTAATGTTTTATTTTATCAAACTCTCATTTTTCTTTTCAGGGTAATTTTCCTCTGAAATATTCAGGTAGGCCTAGCTAAATTATAAACGTCAACATGTACTCTGGAAGGAATTGCCTATTTTGCTGAACCAACCCTTGCTCTCAAACAGGAGAGTTTCTGGTTGTATTTGCAATTGCATCTGCTTTTTTGTGGGAAAGAGAGATGTTTTTTTCTGACTTATATAACCAAGATGCATACAAACTATTTGTGTGTTTGTCAGACGTGAGATTTAAAGACATTCAAAAATTTTCTGGAGATAGCAGAAAAAAAAATCACTTTGAATGAATTTTAAATCACTGTGTATTTTCTCCTCATGTCATAGTGAAATGATGGTGAGAAACAACTCCGTCTCTAAAAGCATGGATAATATTTGCAGCATTCTTAAGATGCCATGAGTACAGTATGTAAAGAGAGCACTCTTGGCTGCTTTGTCTGCTCTCATCACTGCTACCCTGTTTTTTTCCTCTGTCTTCAGCTATCTGTTGCCTGGTCAGCAGGCACTGTCAATCTGAGGTGTAGAGAATGATTTTTCTTCTTCATTTAGTCTCCTTCATGACAGAGGGTAAAACACCTTTCTGTGCAGGTGTGCACTGCATTCTCCCTGCTGATTTGGCGGTGTTTCCTCTCTCTCCAAACAAATACAAGCTAAAAATCTGAATATATTTCAGCTCACTCTTCATACTCTGAAGTGGTTGAGGTTAACCCTACTGTAAAAAAAGACATGTTCACATGTAATAGAATAATTTAGAAATACTAAGTACGGCCTGGTGCTGCATAGCTATTCCAATTCAATCTTGGGCTCTTATACTGGCCTTGAATAGAAGAAGCTCTTCCACCTCTGTGGAGCTTTCAGAATAAGTCCTAGAAAAAAAGTGGTGTGGTGGGGGGAAAGGACTCACTTTTTGGTTAGAAAAGACATTAAAAGGGGAACTGAATATGCTGGTAGTTGAGAAAAATTTTTATGTCCTGTGATTAATTTCACCAAATGCTGTTTTAAACTATTTCAAAACAGTTTTTTACATTAATTCTCATCCTATGACCTGGCAAATTTGAGTTAATGATGACTGTGGCTGCTGACCCTACCTATTGCTCTGGCTTCTCATTCTAGGCGTAAAATCAACTTTGTCCATGTAGAGTACAAACCTGTTCGCAGTGTAGCAGCTCATATTGATGAAGGTTTATCATTCATACATTCAGCTAGGCCTGAATATAGCAAACTGTGACACAGCTATGCTGGCTTAGAGAGGACTCTATAAAGTAAAACAAACAAATTTTTGTGTCAAGGAATTTCCGATAGGTCTCTATGACTTGCTCATCAGGGCCCTAGAACTGCTTCTGCCTGTCTTCTGCACAAGTCCTGCCCTCTCTACACACAATAGGTCTGCTTCACCCACATTAGTAAAGGACAGAAATGTGAACAGTTATTGAGGAACAGGGCAGAACAAGTTGTAAGAATTCAGAAATTTATGATTAGAGCCTATTACAACCTATTACAACCTGCTCCTTCTCTTCCTAAGTATCCCAGTGCTCCTGCCACTTCAGGGTTTGTCTCATCTATGATTTCATTTGCTTTCTGTTTGACCACTTCTTCCCTCCTCAGCATCTATTTGACATATCCTCTTCTCAGCTGGTGCTTTGATTTGGCAGCTGCCATTAAGAAGACCACATGAACACATCTGCATATGGGCAGCTGTGATTTGTATTTCTAAGGTAACCCTGTATTTACATGCACACAGAACTTCGGAAATCCTAAGTGGCAGTGTAATACCTGTGTCTCTCAGTAGGTGAATAATTTGTGAAAGTCTGTTTGGTATTCACTGCTCTTATGTAAGACAGTATTACGTGACTTTGCCTATAGAACTACAACACAGTATCAAGTGTGAAGGCAGGAAAACAACAGAATATACCACATTAGGTTAAACTGACCCTGCTGAGCCAGAAACTATGTAGAGGAAAGAGAAATGGATAGAAAAAGTAATCTGTCGAACAAGCATGAAGCTGGTGCTAAACAGAAAACAGAGCTGGTTTAAAATGAGTGCTTTTGATAGAGTCTAAGATCACATAATCTCTTCCCCCAGCTCCCCCCCCAGCCTTGCTTTCTACCCCACTGCTTTTTTTTTTTCTCCATCTCTTTGATTTTTTACTTGCTTTCTATCTGCCCTGCCTGAAAATTAGGTTTCTACCCTGCTGGACTGTAATTATTGCTGGCAAGTATCACAGTGTACTGCGATCATTGTGCTTGCAGAGAAGATCTGGTTTGGCTTAGTGATTTCCTAGCACGTTTTCCTAGGAAGAATTAGGACACAGCTAGGTTTTCTTCCTGGAAGTTAATCCACTTCACATTAAGATACTTCAGTAAAATCTGCAATGAGGTAGAGGGCGGACCTTTCCAGTTTGGCTTTTTTTTTTTTTTGTCTTTTCCTGCTTTTAAGGGCCAACCTCATGCATTTCACTGAGGCAGGTTTTGTGGAGGCAAATGAGAGGTAGCCTTGTGACACAAGGGCTTGACTGGTGGGTCCCAACCACCTCCTCCTGAGAGGAGCCCAGCAGAGCTGGTGGTCCTTGCCCAGCTACCCCCAGAACTGGAAACAGCTGCTATCTACTGTAATTTGTAAGTAGATCACTATGGGCATATCAAAAGAAATCCAAACATTAAAGTTACATTTAGCAAGAACCTGGATGCCTGTTAACACTGTTTTTGCAGCTTGTTGGTGCAACCTTTTTTGGTGACTTAGAAGCATTGTTGCTTGTCTGTTTCAGGTGTGTTTTCATCTGAAGATTTAACTCTTTCTTCAGTGCGCTGCAATACAGTTTTGTATTTGTAAGGGATGTTAACATCAGCTTCTATTACATTTGTAAAGAGAAGAAAAATATGTTAAAAAAAAAGCTTGCTACTAGAAATCACAGTTGTTCACTAAGGTGCCTCAGACAATTACCTGAAAAAGTCATTTCAAGCCAATAAATAGCGTGGACACTGAGGAAAGAAAGGAGGAAATTGAAAAAAAGACCAACCCCAAAATACCCAAGGTGGTGGCAGAGGAACAGAAATTAAAATAATTGTGTTTAACATCAACAATTGAAACTACCAGCTACATGGAAGCAATAATGTGGCCCAAATCCCTGGGAGAAAAAAGAGGACTTGATTTTTGGATTGTTTTCCTGTTTGAACATAAATTGCTTTTCGGCTCAAAAGAAACAGCTGAATAGGGTAAATGGTGTTTTTTCTCGCTAACACAATTTCATCATGCTCAGAAAAATAGAAAACCATTTTATAGGTACAGTTGAATAAGATCAGCATAAAGAAAATTTCTCAGTTTAAACTAATCTTCCCTTTTTCACAGCAACGCAAAAGAATGGCTAGTGGTCTAGTCTGACTAATGCTGCAACTCTTACCCCTTGTTTTCTTTTCGCAGGGTAAGCAAGTCTTAAGCATGTATTGCTTTTTAACCCCGAATTCTTGGGGTTTATTTTTTTATAATTAAATACCCTGGATTTCATATAAACAGCTTGCTAGGTTGTTTTTCCTTTTACTTTTTCACTAAAGTTGTACAGAGGCTAGGACTCAACAACAAACTTAAGCAGGACTACAATAGGTCTTTTTAAAGAATGGCTCTTAGGCACTGTGTCATCTTTTCATTTAAAGAAGAAAGGCTTTCTTTTTTCCTTAGTAATGAGTTATTAAGTGGGTTTCTAAGTCTTCATTTTACTATTATTTTTGCATCTCAGTGGCAAACATTCAACCAACAAGAGGTAGCTGGGAACAGAGTTTAGTGACCCAGACATTTTCCTTTAGCACAGCAGTTTTATGTACATTAGTGCAGTAACATCTGTAGCCCATACTAACAGGGCTCTAGTCGACGTCCTATTTTAACAACACCAATGTGTTGTTTCTCAGTTCTCTGCAGTGATTTACTCACCAGAGTGCCTGTAAATGGCAACCAGCAAGATGTCAGATACATTAATGACTCTTGAAACTAGATGAGTATATTGCAAACATAACATTCTTACCTGTTAATTGGGGAAAAAGAAATCACCAGAAGAACAGGTCTCCAGCAAGGCAGACAGATAAGTTTTTTGAGACCTAGAGATATTGAACAATTCTAAATATAAAATCTGCATAAATACTTTAGGATATGTCCTTATTTCCTCACACCTCTGACTACAAAAATTAAAGGATGCTGGAGAAACTACAAAGGCTGTATAAGTAAAGAGGTAAATCCACGTTGTAGAAGCAATTGCTGTCTCCTCATAACTGTACTCACAAAATGCAGAAACAAAATTCATGCTTTCTTTCTGGAAAGGTCAAGATTGTCTATAGCACAAGGCACTAGGATCTCATCCAACAACAATTTGTATGTTTTTCTGCCTCTCTCAGTGTTTTACAAAGCTTGTTTATTTTCTCTTTTTATCCACGTTTAAATGTGACAGGAAAAAACAAAGGGGCAGCTTTTGGGGATGCATTTCCAATAGAAGTTGTGAGAAAAGGCAGGGGAACGTGCAGCCCTCTTCGTTAATGAATCATTCAGGCATGCCAGCAACCTAATATAAAGCTGTATTGGATAAGCAATACAGGTCTGCTCAAGATGCTCGGGGTTCCTCACAGGTTGCTAATCTGAGATTCAAAACATAGCAGCGATATTCCTCCAGTCCCGCTGCCTTGTCCCTGGATCATAAATAGTTACTGAAGGAGTACAAAAGCTGCAGCTACGTGGTTTAATAATAATCTGGCTTTGCCAGGTAAAGTAGAAGTGATGATGGTACAAGTGTTTCAGCAGCCAGCATGCTGTAGCTTTAAGCCTCACCTTCCTAAATTCATTCTGCAGAGCCATGAGTGCTGAAATACTTTCCTTTAGCCACTTAAAATCAAATGTCACTATACTCAAATACCTCTGACATCCAATAGTGAAAGCAAGCAACACATCTGGCAAAGATAAAAGGCAAACAAGTTATACCTGAAGAATGCTGCAGATCAGGACTAAGATTTTATCAACAGAGATAAAGATTTTATCAACAGTGTGACAAAGTTGGCTCTTCACCTAATTACAGTGCAGTCCTATCTTAAATCCTCCACTTTCTGAATAAACAAAAACATTGGTCAAGATTTAGGGCAATAGTGGAAAGAAGAAATAATCAGTCTTCCCAAAACCATGGGAAACCGTGACAGGGCAAAGACATGCCTACGAGGTCCAGATTGATGAAAAGCTGTTTCACCAGGTTGGGGGGCAACAGTTCAAAGCATGACTAGTTTCTCAAAAAACCCTGCATGAGTAATAGTAGTAAGGTGCTGCAGGTTGTCCAAAATCATCTTCAGGACCTGTGACAGGAGAGTGTTGCAGAAGAAGAGTCAGAGATCACTCAGACAAACCTGATCTAGTAACTGTTTGAGTAAGGAATTGAGTTCTAATCAATAGGTATGTAAAATGTTTAATAAGTGCAAATGGATTGGCGGTCAATATCCTACTATATACTACACTTAACGTTAGTATGGGATACTTAGATTATCGCATAAGCTTACTATAGGTATCTTAAGAGTTACATGCATGCAAAAAATGTCACTTACCAACCCATCGATGCCTGGTGTCAGGTGAGGGATAAGGGATCTCTCAGCCTCGAGGGGTAACCTTGTGAGGTGTCCCTGCTCAAGGGGAGATCGCTGCCACACAGCCAGCTGCTATGGAGGGAGAACTCAATGGGCCCTAATGGCTGCAGATATTTATAGTAGTCAGCAGTATTGATTTGTAGTCAGTTTTTCTGCTGTGTTAATGCAGTTTCAGCCACTTATCAGCCAAACCGTTTTTTTGGGGTTTGGTGCTTAGTTCTCACTGATAGCCTCACAAAATAGGATAAACTTTGATTGGGCCTGCTTGCTGAGCATCTGCCTGGACCAAAGTTCAGTGAGTTCAAACAGGAGGAGTGCATCCACCACAGAGAGAAAACAGCTACGGATAGTTACAGTTAAGCTAAACCATAAGGAGAGACTGAGCACATCTGTTTACCATCCTAAAAGATTTTGTGCCTTCAGAACAGGCAAAAGTCCACGGTATCAGCAGAGTCTTTGAGCTACTAAATTCACAGTGTTTTGAAATGAAGTATCATGATATTTTGCCTTGGTTCTGTCTAAAATTCTAGTTCAGTCTTGGGCATGACCCGCAAAATGAAAATAATTCTGGTATGAGTCTGAGCACTCTTTCCATTTCCATCTTTTTTCCCAATTATTTATCTTCTTTTTCTTTATTTTACTACTTGAATTACACTAGACCTCTTAAAAATAATAATAAAGTAACAGTTACTGTGGAAAGACAGCCTTTTTATTCTAACGTAACTAAATTACATAGTTCTCGTTTATTTTTAATACAGCAGCAATTTGTTCTGCTGAAGTGGGTTTATTTTTCTGAGGCATGCTGGGAAGAGGGATGAAAGAGAAGCTGGAAATTTAGGGTTATATGTGATCCAATACATGCAAAGTGTTTCCCTTAGTTTTCCTGCGGTGATAAGATCTTGCAATTGATATGATGCCTTTTAATTAAACTGGGAGTGCACTGAGCATGTGTTTAGTTTGAGATGTACTTTGTTCTTCTGCTGAACTCCTGTTGTTCAGTATTTTCAGTCCCTGATGTGCAGACTGCTTCACCTTTGGCCTTAAAGAAGGAGAAGGGCATTTTGCCATGTGGTGGTGCCACCAAGCACAGTGATGCAAACAAGACATTCCCAGCATCAGCTGATCTGCTTGCCAGGCTGTCACCCTTCCCTTCAGTGCTACGGAGATGCCTGTTGCTGCAAAAATTGTGTAGGAAATTGCAAAGCGTTGTGAGGATGTTATGATCAGACTGGTATATGACAACACTGTATTCACCCACTTACTGTCAGCATCTGCCGGAGCTGCCCATGAGAAGGGAGGTGTTCCTCTTTCCCACTGGGTAAGAGAGGAAGGCTTTCTCTTCCTTCTGCCTTCTGACCCGCCTGCCTGGCTGCTAACCTCTATGGCACAGTTCATCACCTGTGGCATGGGAAGCGCATCATGAGCATGTACAGTCTCATCAGCTCACATTTTTATTGTGTTTTGAGATGAGACATAAGTAGAAATGTGTATTTCCACCCACATTACCTGTGCTCTACAGGTCAGAGGAGCAGACAGGGGATAAACATCAAGTGGTTTGCCAGAAACATCTGTAGATTCCAGGGGTAGAGAGAAAATAGATCATTAAATATCATTTGCAGTATTTATGCTTTGTCTCAGGAACACTTTGAAGGGTCAAATTAAGTTTAATTTGAAAACAGTCTACTTTAACTGGGGAGGACACCTAACATAAATGCTTTCTCACATTAATCGTTTTAGGCATCATCTAAATCAATTGACTAATCGAGCTAAGCCTGGTTCCTATTACTTCATCCAGTTTGCTTTTTCAGTCTCTAACATGCTGTACTACTGTCACCGATGCCAAAGTCTCCTACCTCCCTTTGAACCCCCTGGAGCGCTAGGGTCAAGTGAGGGTAGAATAGGTGCTACAGGAGGGCTACACTGGATTTCTTGGGGTACACTCTGCAGGGCTATTTCAGCTGGCAAACTGAAGCTTGTCACCAAAGTGTTGTCTCAGCCTTGACCACTTTATATATCTCCTTTCCCCATCAGAGTACACTGTTCTTTGTGCTCTGATGTTTGCTGATTTCTATCCCAGACGTTGCTGCAGTTCAGGGTGCAGTATGGGTAGGAATCTAGGAATGTGGGGACATTATATGCTGCTGGATATGAGTGTAAAATATGTTTATACAATTCCTAATTAAAGGTATCACTTAATTAAAAAAAAAAAATGATGCAGTCTGTACTGGCAAAAGGAAAAACAGGTAACAGGTATTTAGATCAAAATGATGACATAGGTTCCATTAGTAAAGGAAAGGCACTAATAAAAAGCTGCAGTCTCAGTTGCTTCACAAGAAGCAGAGGCCCAAGAGCAGCTATTGCCATGGCAACAAAAGGAGCAAGGGGATTTACACGTCTATATATTCCCGTGCAGCCTTAACCAAGGGTGAAACTGGCTTGAAAGAGCAGCCCCACTATATTCATTCTTATTCTTTAATAATTGTGTATCTCACCTCACCGCCTCAAAGTTTATATCTTATAGTGGTAGGTAACTGACCACCCATGGCTAAAGATGTCTCTGGACCTGTTAGAAGCCTAATTCTTAGATTATTTATCTAACTTTCTGCTATATAAAATCATGAGGTTGAATAGGTTGCTAATTGCAGTTGAAAATATTTATTCAATGCCATATGCCATAAATTAGGTCCACAACCTATAATACACCTAATTCCTCCTAGTACTGTATGGGAACACTAAACCTAATGTTACTCTAATACAAGAACATTCCTTCATCTCTAATTTCACCCTGTAAGTATCACTGAAGACTTTTCTTCCATATGCTCATTAATACAATTTCTATCTTTAGCAAATTTTATCTGACAAAAAATACTGTGTGTTAATCCGATCTATTAAGGTTCTCATAAAATGTATAAAGTAAGATCCTCTTGTCACCATCAGGACATTTTGAGATCCAAATGGTGCTGCCCTGACTTAATTTCTTTTTGAAAAAATCACCTTTGTTTCAATAATGATATTGTCTTTTAACATTTCAGATCACAGTATTTCGCATGGGATCAGAAGGACACCAGGATATTGATTTAGCTATCCTGACAGCATTACTAAAAGGTAATGGAGTTTCACTCCACAGTGATTCTGTACCAATCCAAATGGATTAACTCTGTTTCTCTGCTGTGCTGAAACCTGGATTTATTGACAATATCTACCGTATCGAGATGGTAAATTTATGCTGTGAAATTGAAGTATACTTTTTGCTCTAACTGCTTTACACAAATCCAGCTCTTTCTTTAATGTTTAAATAGCTACTGTTTTTCCTATCTGTATTTTTATTCTCCACCCACAATCGCTAAAGCATCACAAGAAACACCGTTGGTGACCCCCCACTGTTTACTTGAGAAGATTTGTACTCACAGAAGACAGCCAAAGAACTTCTCAGACTTAGATTGCCTTGGCGGCTAGTAGAACATCCAGAAGGAGGTTATCTCCCTTTAGATAAAACTGGCATTATTGTCAAAGTAAAATGTTATCTGTAGTCATCCTAGGAAAATCTGTGAACTGTGTTGGATTCCTTCCAGCCTCCACTGGTGGAGCTAAGAACTAAGCTATTGGGGAGGTAGGGGTTTTAATCTTAAACTTCACAGGTCGCTAAATCTTTCTAAGCCATTACATGTTACACTTACGCTCTTAAAAGATTGTCTTACAATAAATCTGCTGTTGCTACAGTTCATTATAAACCCTGGTCTTGCAGACACTTACACCATCTAGCTTGGCTCCCTTCAAAATATGATATTATCAGGTAATTTAATATCTGCTTGCAAATACAGAAACAGGTGAGATTTTAAAGCCTCCAAAGCACATGTACTTATCTGATGAAGAATTATTCACCTAAGCAAGGGCTGGGAGGTTCTAGCCCTCCGTTTATATGGTATTTCCCTAAATGGGATTTTCACAAATTGCATGTATCAATCACCATGGTCATCTTGTTGTTTTCTGGACTGTTTTGTGCTATGTAGTACAGGCCATACTGATTTTAAAAACAGAGAATAAGACATACCAAACAATTTTAAAGAGCAATCTGAGAAACATTAGGGAATGGACTTCCAAAGGTGACTGGGGAGAGTAATGCTTCATGAGGCCCTTTAATATTTGTCATCATGTTATTGTCATCCCCACACCTGCATAAGAGTACACAATGCCATGTGGCAGACCTGAATTTGAGTCATAACAAAAAATCTAATAGATTTACTGGGTATTTAAAAGGTAACGGGAATTATTCTTGCTTGTTCCAGGGCTCAGTTTTCTTCTCAGTTTCTTCCTGTGCAGGTTCACAAAAGCTGCATGAAGAGAAAAGAGAGGAGGCCTGAGTAACTTTCACCTAACCAAGCAAAATAGTATTTTACCTTTTACACAATTATGCATCCCATTTCAAAAATGTTATTTCAGACATTTAAAACGAAAGTCTGAACAGGAGGAGTAAACAAGCACTGGCGCCTCAAAAGTATGATTGCAAGCTGATAGCTACCAGCCAAGGAAATGAGCTAGAATTATTTTGCTCCAGTAGCTTTTGTTTCTTTAGGCTTCTGTAGTATTGCTTTCTCCACTTCTTTTGCTCATTTCAATCAAGATACCAGTTGTTTGTCCTGCAGGTAACATGACTATTTTGCTGCTACCCTGAGGTAACAAGTTTCAGCCATCTGCGTAATTAAATCTCAAGGCGTTTTGGACATCTTCACACAGAAACAATATAAATCAAGGTGAAGAAAGGAAAAAGAAACTAATTCAAAACAAGGAACAAGAATTGCATCCATCACCAAATTCCTCTTTTCTATCCTTAGGAAATATTTTAATTGCAGATTTCATTTTTATCTTAAATATAACTGGATTCTTCATTATCCTCAGTGTAAAGTGTATTCTCTTCACATTTGTTCTTAAGACAATCACTGAAACTACTGCTCTTGATTTCTATTAGTAAGATACAGATTGTCTTAAAGTTGTGATTCCACTTTTTCTAGGTGTATTTTCAAAGTCTAAATCCCAACATAGATCCCTGGAGTCTTTTACCACCTTGAAAGCTGCCTCTTGGAAGCTGAAGAAAATAAATCATAGGCCTGGGAGGGATTGTTTTCTGTTTGAAAAGTTATTTTATAGTATTTACGTGAGCAACTGTACTATGGTTGCAGTCTGGGTATATGAGTAGTTCTCTCTCATCTGGAATATCCATTTTGCAAGTGCCTAACTGGTCCTGTTGTCTCCTTAGTAAAATAAAATTACCTCCCCTCTTCATAATAGTACTGCAAGACATTGTAGTGAACTTCTGTTAGCTCAGAAGGTGCCTGGATCTGTGTAAGTAATTTTGACATCTCTTTCATGCTCGCCTGACAATCTTGATTTGGTAATCTGCTGATGGCAGCAGCACTTGTGTCTTGCTCAAGAGCCAGATGAACTAAAACTTACACCTCATCTTCCTTGCCCCTCAGCATTTTCTGATTATGAAGGTACTCAATGAAGATTAGATTCATAGATGCCTCTTGTTAAACTGAGCTTTCTAATCACGGGGAATGAAAGTCCATATAACTTTTTAGTCAATGTGTGCAAAGATGAGATCTTTTGTCTCAGGCAAGTCCGTGGTCCTTATTCATAACATGTCTTTGTACAAAGGGTCTGGCTCACCCTGAAAGAAATATTGCCTTTCTGTAAATATACCCCATCAGGCTGATGGATAGTTGTGGTTTTCGTCAAATCAAGAAATCTAAGGTAGCAGTGCTGAACCACTTGTATATTGATTCACTAGTAAGCAGATTTGAAGACTGCGTCTGAATTATCTTGAAATTCATAAGTTTAGATTCAGGAATTAATGTCTCTCACCTCTTCAGCACTGTGTGAAAAGGGGGCAGAGAAAAGTACGAAACTGGGGAGTGATTATTGGTTACTTTTTCTCAGTCTTGCTGATGAAGATTTTGCAGTTCTTGCTAGCCAGTATTCAAGGCGCATAGCAGCTAATCACCAATCCCACTCTCGTGTGAGTGATTCGTTCAGGGAGTAGGAGGAGGACAAGGATTGGGAAACACGAAGTATCATTTTCCTGCTTGCTGTGTAAAATTTGCAACGAGCTAGTCTCTTTTTAAACCCGCAGCGGGCACACTGCCAATGCAGGAACTCTCCTGGATGGGATATTCCACAAGCCCCAAACCCTGCACTGAATACGAGAGATTATTTCCGTGTTTGTTTTCATGAGTCACTTGTTTAATCTTGTCAGCAGATCTATCTTTCTTGGAAGTGATCTCCAATAAACTAGGGAATGGCATCCAAACTGGTTATCAATTTACATTGCATGGATGTCACAACAGCATATGGCTTGTGAATTCCTTTTTTTTTTGTTAATTTCGAGAGACATGCAAATGTGGGAAGTAAGTTTCCAATTGCATGAATTTGTAGCAAATAAATTTATTGATACAGTTTAACTGTTTGTGCTCTCTTAATTTGAACAGTTGGAACTCAAACAGTAATGGATTTTGTCCTTTTGCAGCTGCTAATTGAGCAGAAGGCATATGGCAGAGAAGTGAAAGACAGCATATGGAGACGTTCTAAAATATAATTGTTTTGAAGTGGCATCAAAGATCCTAGTTCACGAAGCTGTTGCAATGTCTGGAGCATACTAGCAGCAGCAGCCATGTTTCAGCTGGTGCTCCAGAAGCCTTCCCGATGCAATTGTTAGCATTGGGAAAGAGATGCCATGTGGTATATGCATACTGTAATATTACTGCCATGTAACCATCTGAGATAAGCCATTAGGCTAATGCAGATCTGATGTCTCTGCATACTTTCCAGCCTGTGAATAAATCATGATTCATGCTCACTGAACAGCCATCATGTAGCATCAGATGGTCCTGGAAGACAGTGTGATGGTCTGCCAATCATGAAATCACTGACACAGAAGGATTTCAGAGTTAGGCCAGATATCTGGTTACTGCCCTTATAGTTGTTGCTATCAGCTTTGTTATTGTCAATTGATTTGCTAAATACCAGGAAGATGCTTGTAGCAAATGCAGTGGAAATGCAGCTTTTCACCAAAGAGCTGCTGAAACAGAAGAAAACGTAAGACCTGCTGAGATGCAGAGCAGAAAGTTAATTTGGATTGCTATTTTCCCTAACCTAAATCTTTTCTTAAATGATGATTCAAAGAGGACACTGACATGCTTAGAAGCACTGTGGAAATGAGTCTCCAACAACCGTTTCTGTCTAGATATATCAGTTTTGTGTCATTTCAGCTTTCCAGATTCCTGAGTACTAAGCATCATAGACTATCCCAGGAGAATGCTTTACATTGATCACAGTAAACTTTATCCAGTACATAAAAGTCTGTAGTCTCTCTATTCATTAATCTGGGATCCTGCAAGGGCATAACACTCATTGTCTGATGTGTACCCTGGCTCACCTAGGATACAGAGTCAAGTTTATGGTCCCAGGCTTTATCATCAAGGAATATTGCATTTTTGGTCCAAGATACTGGATAGACCATCTGACTTTTTATCAGAAGAATCCATGCAAGATATCCAAGCACTCCTGGATGGCCACCTAAGAGCATAAAGTTAACACCTGCAGGAACTAACAGCTGTCCCAGGTCTCCTTCTTGTTCATTCAACTTCGCACCATCCTTGCATTGTCTATCTATATCCAGCAATACCTATACTGAAATAAAATACTGCCAAATCAATGCATTGCATCCCAAATGCAACTTTTTGGAGCAGATGAAGGGAAGGAAGACTCCCACTGCAGATATTAGTCATATTGTCAAACATTCTTTTGAGGAACATACCTTATGCTCAGCCAGACACCAGGATACTGAGTAAATATTACATAGACATTAGTCATATTGCCTAAAAGACTATTTAAAGCAGTAAGTATACTACGGTAATTAAAATAATACAACGCAACTAAGCAGAGAATCTTTCCATGAGACAGGATGGAACAAAAATGTCGGGAGAGGAAATGCTAATTTCTCACCACTGACAGCATTAAGGGCCTAAGACGTGGTTCCACTGTGATTCCTGTATTGAGCTGATGAGAGCAGGAGGTTATTAGCTCTACTTTATTTTTTCATTTCCCAAATATCTTTTGGCTTTGATTTGGATACATTGCAGTGACACTCATGAGCGAGATGAATCCTCAGAGAGGTCACTTTTTGGATTCTTCTTACTGACTCAAATCCATGCTCTGTGGCACCAAATGCAATCAAGGAAATGATTGAAAGGGGATAGTATCTTAAGAAAGCCCATGTCACATTTGTTCTAGGAAGTTTTGCTTGTGTTAGTGGAATTATTTTCACTTCTTAATACTGGATAGAATTCTACCTGAAATAGCCTGAATACTTTCTTTTTCATTTGAGTCAAAAGTCATCAGTCCATCCTGGAATAAAATCGATTAAATGGCATCCACAACCCATTTGCTGCTCTGTGCAAACTTTTATAGCTTTTATTTTCCTTCTCCTCTTATGTAACACCAGTGTAATCCACATTTGCCTGAAAACTACATAGGGAAGACAGGAAAGAGGAGAAGGG
Source organism: Calonectris borealis (assembly GCF_964195595.1). Classification (NCBI taxonomy): domain Eukaryota; kingdom Metazoa; phylum Chordata; class Aves; order Procellariiformes; family Procellariidae; genus Calonectris; species Calonectris borealis. The sequence goes on along the minus strand of NC_134352.1, from coordinate 46,408,638 downwards.
TGCAAGAGCTTTCCAGCAACAAACCTCACTCTGGGAGCAGCCATCCCACCATGTGCATCAAAGCCCCAGCAGGCAGACCTGTACTGCCCAGTCTGCGCCCTAGCTGATGGACTGGTTTGGACCTGAAGTACAAAAACTCCTTGAGAAACCATACATTTCCTTCAACTGCCAAATGTCTGCAGCGCTCTGCGAGATAATGAAATGAACCGTTATGGTAACAAGCCCTGAGAAGAGCATTGTCTCTGGGACTGCACATGCACCCATAGGAAAACTTGTCCATTGCTGGCAGCTTTAAACACCACGGAGGGAGGTGGGAATGACAGAGGCTGGACCATGGCTTGCTTTCCCCTCTGTTCAGTATTTGGAGCAATAAGCATGCTAAAAGAAAACAGTTCTGATGAACTGCTGGGCTTGGGGGCCTTTCTGGAGATGCAGCCACCGCGTCATGCCCCATGCCAGTTGCTCTTTCACATGATCAGATGCACCAGAAGGCCCTGTGTTCATCTGGCAGCCAGGTCCTTCCTAAAGCGCAAAAAGGCCAAGAATGCTAGGTCACTCGATACAAACTGGGGGAGGCTCCCTGCTAGGGGTCAGAAGGTGTTCACCTGGAGCCTCTATGATTTGGCTTGAGTTCTGGCTGAAGCGGGGGCAGTGTAAGTAACACACTTCCTTCCCCAAGTCCATCTGATCCACTCTTGATCCAAAATGGTTTCTAACAAGGCTGCACCCCTGGCTACCCAGACTGCAGGCTGCAGTCAGTTTAGGAAAATCAGGAGGTGGAACTCCCCCATCACATGTGCAAAATGGTGCCAGGCTGCGGGATCACCATCACTGCCCCTGGGTTTTGGAGTCCACCCATGTGCCTCCTCCACTGCTCACCACACAGCTTGCCTGAGTACCTGCCGAAGCTCTTGCTGGCACACGGATGGGAAGGAGGAGATCCAATGACATTTTGAGAGGATCTGTTGTTTGCTTCAGAAAGGGGAAAACATTATTTGCTCTCTGTACTTAATTTACACTATCGTACCCACTGTGGGTAGTTTTCTTCTGTTTTTATAAATAAAACCGTAGAGACATTTTTGCCCTTCCCAAAGGTAAATATTTTCTGTTCTTGAATGTTGCGTGTTGTTTGTGTAAGAAACTCAGAAAAGTTCAGATGTCATTGGCATCCCCCATGAGGTCACTTGTGAGACCTTTTGTCTGTGTCAGAGTATACAGCAATGAGAAGCTGTGTCTTATGCAAAAGGGTGTTCCTGTTACTTCTCAGTCGCAGAAACGCCTTTTACTGCTTTCACTGTTTGTTCTTCTTTTATTCATTTCTTTCTATCCTTCTGCTCCTGCATCACCTACCTTTTTATCAGAGCTCGTTTCTGTAATAAAATGAAAGTGATCTGGACGATCTACAGTCCACCATCTCCCAAATAATTGCTGTAGCTATTGCAAGTATATTTGGCAAAGTTTCAGGGCCAAATTTCAAAGTGAACTGATTGCAAAGTTAAGAATTATGAAATTAAACTATAGGCTAGTTGAATTGATGAATTGATCCTTCAGCGGGAATTTCAGCGGCCAGCGTGTTACACTTTATGTTTTCTGTGCCTCCAATTTCAGAGTCCACCTTCAGCTGGAACAGTGAATGACTTTGAATAGTAATGAAGTGGGGACAGAAATTACTTTGAAATAATGAAATGCTTTTGTTTGTCCTCCTTCCATATCAGTATAAGAATTAATAAAGACAATTAATAAAGGCCTTTAAAAAATGAGCCTTTTTACAATCACTGAATCACTACAAGCAGCTATGCAGTTAGAAGTCAGAGGGCACTTTATTTATTTGGTTGATCAGTTCATTTGGGCCATCAGTTGTCCCTGTCATACTGAAGCACAAACACTGTTTTATTATTACAAATCAGCTAATAACCATGAAATCTTTAGTGAAATATTAAAAAAGCACAGCAGGGCAGGAATGTCCCACAGCATCCATTAGAACTACAGGGAAAAACATACCCTCCCTTCCAAAAAAACAAACAGCTCCAAACACATCTGCATAGTTTTTTATTTAATTTGGATATATTATACCTTGACACCAAATTTACAGCATGCTTTCTTACCTGAATATCGCATGTGTGAAGGGAAATTTGTCCCACCAAGACCCCAGAGTACAAATAGATAGAGGAGAAATCCCTATGCTTGTACAGGATCCCCACCTTATCAGGTGGGAATGCATAAGGGATGTGCATAAAATGCATGACTATTGAAATCGGTGGGGTCTGTGTGAGTTGAACCTGTTTGTAATTGCTAGATGCACGTGTGTGTATGTGCGCACTTGTGTGCATACGTGTGTGTGTGCGTATTCCTGCAGCTGGACCAGTATCCCTTCTGGCTTCTCCTCTTGCTTGCCATCTGAGAGGAAGTAAACCCATTCATTCCACCTCAAGTTGCATCTGCCGATATGACGCGTACCTACTGTATTTTTCAAGTAACAATTAATGTCTGTGAGACAATCTAAGAACCATAGATTCAGATTTGAGAACCAGGATTTCATTATAGGAACAGGTTTGGAAGGTTTGGTTTTGTTTTAATATGAGATCAGTTGCAGAAATGACATGGACATCTGTGAGATTTTTGACAAAGAGGAATTACCATGGTGGTCTGTTGACTGAGTTTAAAGTATGCCGTGTTTCTTTTTTCTCCTCCTCTCCTCCCTGCACCTCTCTCTGTATTCACAGGAGCTAATGCATCTGCTCCCGACCAGCTGAGCCTAGCATTAGCCTGGAACAGAGTAGACATCGCCCGCAGTCAGATCTTTATTTACGGGCAACAGTGGCCGGTACAGTATATATACAGCATCTTCTACTGAAAACACTTTAAACACTACACAACATTAAATCCATTCTGTTGGCAGCGCTGATTTTAACAGAGTTTAAAATACACTGAGTCATGCTCCCAGCCAAACACAGAGTTCCCATTCACAGCTATGGAAGGCAGGCACGGTTACAAAGATGTTAATATGTTCACTTGTTCGAGGAAATGGTGACATCTAGCGATGCCTTAACACTGAGAGACCACACCTTTAAAGAAACGGCTAAGCAACACATTTATACTATCAAGCAATGATTCTGCAAGCTGAGAAAAACAAGTAGCTGTTTACAGCCATATTATAATGTTAGGCTATAAATTAAAGGAAAGGCAAAACTACTTTTTGCTCTTCAAGCAATATGTTTTTATACACAAATACTGAATTTGATGATGATCGATCGTCAAAAATATGCTGCACAAACGTTGGAGGTCATGAAGTGGACCACGAGAGCTGATCAGCAATGTTATCACAGAAGTGCTGCGGCTCCAGACCTGAGCTGGTGTTAATTTCGTGCCTAGTGCTGCTCTGCACCAATCTGCCTGCTTTACGTCTGCCCCGTCCCATGCTGCAGCTGCCAGCTGTGGGGACAGGCTCCCTGGCCAACACCGTTCCCCTGGGGGGCACCATGGGCAGAGCTTCCCTGCAGGAGTGGGAGGGCTGTAAATAGAGGAGTTATTGAACGCTGTGTGGGGCAGAGGAGGAGTAGTCAACTCCCAACTTGTGCTGCAGTTTTTACAGTGGTAGATGTCACCCATGCTACTACCTGTAACTCCTTAAAGCCTATCTTAATTCAGAAGGTTTAATTGGATCACAATATTCATTACTGTGGCTCTTGTTTTGCCACCATCATGAAAATTTCATATGCTACCATTACATGAGCATTTACAACTCCCCATGGAAAAATTATAACAAAATTATATTCTGTTTAACTATCCATGCTTTAAATGTAGTGTCTGGAGCTTGCTAGTTTCAAAAAAGCTTAAAGCTAGTTTCAAAAATCCTTGCCTTTTCAGCTATGAAGTGAATAGGACTATTCATCTTGTCTTCAATATTGGGCACAAGTATGCATCAAAACATAGGAGGGATTTTAATGGTACTGAACTGTCCTTATGGTTATTGCTCCATTACCACACCATAGCAAAAATTTGCAAAAATGCTGCAAGCTGCCGTCATTTCGCAAGCTAAAAGCTGGAAGTATGAGATAATTTCTCATCCTTCTAACTCGCCCCAACTTGCAAGAGATAGAAAAGGAGAAGTTTTGCATAAGAAGACCTCTTGCATTTGGCCCTTCAAAGAAATGTTAATTGTGAAGCTATTTCTGCTTCCTGGGTGCCAAAGTTTCCCTGAGTTTCCACATCACGAACAAAGGAAAAAGCTAGTAAAGACAGAATTAAAGTGAGCGTATGTGCACATAACAAATATACCAAATATAAATAAAATGTTTAACAGGAAAGCGAGAAATAAAGATAATAATGAGATGGTGAATAGTGTAGAGGTGTGGTCACCAGTTTCCTGGGTTCCAGTTCCTTGGTCCTAATCTGGATTTCCTAGAGTATGTTAATCTTAACATTCTGACACTCATTTTTGAAATGCTGCCCTGAGTCAGAGAGACCAATATAGACTAAAACTGTGATTATCCCATTTTAAGCTTAGCAGAGCAACCCTCAGAATTTTGTCAGGATTCCCTGTTTGTGCCAGGGTGACCGGACCAGCCAGATACAGCCTGCAATACCCAGGAACAGCCTGAATTAATCGCTTGCTTTGCAGGTGGGCTCCCTTGAGCAAGCAATGCTGGATGCACTGGTGTTGGACAGAGTGGATTTTGTGAAATTACTCATAGAAAATGGAGTAAGCATGCACCGTTTTCTCACCATCTCCCGGCTAGAGGAATTGTACAATACGGTAGGGCCAACCTAAGGCAAATTTTCTATCTCTATATTCATTGTTCTAGTTCCCACTTGTATTACAACCACATGATAATGCACAAGGCAGCCAACACGTTGCAGAAATTTTCCATGTTAGAAGTCCACATTGTCTCTTAGCTTTGTCTCTCATATAATGGAACATGCTGTATCTTGCCCACCTAACCTGCTGTATGGACATTGATTAAGCCCCACACGGTGCCAGATGATTTCTGGTCATTGTAATTCCAATATGATAGACCTGAGATTTAGGCAGATGACACTGGCTGGAAGACAGTAACTGGCAGGTTAGGACTTGTAGGATGGTGATATATGGATCCTGACAGTATAAGCCCTTACGGTTTCAGAAAAATCTTGCAATTGTTAATCAAACTCAGCCACTAGAAAACAAATGGAAGCAAGCTTCTTGGGATAATATGCTGAATTTAAAGGTGAAATATCTTGATTTCAGGAGGTCTCAGTGAAGGACTTCCCCATGTCCTTACTGAATGTTCCAAAAATCATAGTTTTGACTTTTAAAAGCCTGTTTGCAAGTTTTATGTCTTTGCTCTTAAAATGAACATGAAACTGCAGAGGTTCAAACTGCTTCTGAGTTCTCAACGGCAAAACACATTCCAGCATTCACATCATTATTGCCTACCAAGAGAAACCAGTAAGTTCAAATTGCTTAAGTAGTATGAAAAAAATCTTAAAGCATTGTCTAGTTCTTAGGATTGCTAGTTCTGTCTGTTGGAGAGAGGTTGTGATAAAGTGCATAGCCCTTTTCAAAAAGTTTTTTTCTGCCAGTACTTTTCAAAGCCCTGCCATCATAAGCTGCCCACTCTGGGGTCTTATCCAGAGATGTTTTGCACTGATGGTGACCAGAAGTCAGTCTTTCAAAAATATAAAATATGAAAATAATTCATTAAATTTGTGCAAAATATAGAGGAACAGGTATCCATGCCACACTTGAGACAGATTCCCATCTGATCTTTGATCGGCTTAAACTTTGCCTACCAACTAGCATCTATGTATTAAGAACATAGCATTTGGGTCCGCCTGTTTTTGCAAAATCTGTTTGACAATATTTGAAAGCCTCAAAGGTTATTTGTCATGGTATAGAAGGTAAGGGGCACTTGTGGTGTAAAAACTACCTGAAGGATAGAAAACAGAGTAAGAATACATGGTGTGTTCTCACCACAAAAGGACATTATGACCAGGGTCATCCAAGCCCCTGTCCTGGGACTGCTGTTGTTCAGCCTGTTTAGAGATGATCTGAAAAATAGTAACTACTGAAGGGGCAATGTTTGCAGGTGATTTAGCATCACTCAGGGTAGGCAAATCTGAAGCAGCATATGAAGAATCACAGAAAAGTCTCACCATGCTCAGTGATGGGGTTACATAAAATTAAGTGTTGGCAAGTGCAGAGCAAGGTATATATGGAAACACCGACGCTGCACATATGCAGTGGTCTCATCTATCATCAGTTACAGCCAAGGAGGTCTCCCATAAGAGTCTCTTAAAATATCAGCAACAGTGAAAAACACAACAGAAAAGAAAGTACTTCTCCACATAACATATAATTGTAATTGTGGGAATCTGCTGCAGAATGTTTTGCATGTCAGGTGGAGTCAAAAGAAGATTGGACAAATTCACAGACTGTTAGTGGCTTTCAAACAAGACAGCCTAGATGCAATGTCAGGCTTGGGGCTCTCAGCCACCAACGGTGGAAGTGGAGACCCCGAGTGCAGAAAGGCTGACACTTAAGCAGCTGGTTTTCCTTCCACTCTCTCCCAGAGGCTGTGCATGTTGTGCTGGGCTCCTCCTTTGCCTAAGTCAGGAGCCTAATCTGGTACATAGGACCTTGCTTTTCATCCGGTATGGCAGTTGTGTTTTTTTTACTGAAGGGTTTTGTACAAAAGAGAAGTCAGGTGAAATAATGCTCTTGTAACTGAGTTTGGTTTTTTTTTAATTGATAACACTGTACAATTTAAGTGATCTCAGTTGCCTGAGTTTTAAACTACTAAGGTGAGAAAACCATTTCAGCATTTACATCTTGCAAGTCTTTGGACAATGCAAAACTATTTTATTCTTCTTTATTTGTCCTTTGCAGAGACATGGACCATCCAACACTCTGTATCATCTAGTCAGGGACGTCAAAAAGGTAAGAGTCCAATAGACGGTAGGTTGGAGATAATTCTGTGATTGCTTTTTGTAGCTAGATACAACCTCTGTTTTGCATGAGCTTTCAGTCAGATCCTTCTCATTCCCCTGCCATTACAGAATGTCCTGTTCGTATGTACCGAATATGAACTTTTTGCATACAAAGCACAATTAGCAAGTTATTTGGCTTGCTTTCTCTGTGGTTTTAGATGCTTGGGTAATAGTGCTTCTGCTAGCATAATTGTAGGCTCTTACATACTGTGTTGATTTATGCTGTTATCTGTATTTTTCCATACCTGCAACTATTGTCAAAGCTAATTTCCATCTTGTTAGTTTACTTCCGAGCCTGTAAAATAGCCCTTATCCTTGTGCTGGATCCCAGCTTGTTGAAACAGCTCCTTGTTCTGTGTTGTATGGTATATTGTAGGCATATTCCTCAGCAGAAATATACAAAAAGAAGTAGTGCAACTTTACTCTGCCCCCTTATCAAGTTAATTTCAAGCATCTTCAATTATAAAGAGCCATTAGGAGGGCAGGACAGAAACATAGAAAGGTATAGTGACAGGAAGGAGATATCAAATACCTTTAGCAATGTGTTCAGGATTAAAAGTGTTACAGCAGCAGCACTGAATGAAAATCCCTTATATATGGATCACGTAGGGAGATTGAGTCTGCAACTGACCTCATCAGCTTGAATATTCTCCCAAAGCATGTGCAGATTACAACCTTGCACATTCCGTAAATTGGACCTCAAGGGTAGCATACCTGAGAAAGGAGATTTCTGTACATGGGACTAGATAGAAGATTGAAAAAGGAATAGAGATTTTTTGTAAAAGCACAGGGTTTGATGGTTTCTTCTGTCACTGACAGCTGAGCAGAACCGAAGGCAACTAGGGAAGGGGAGTGGCAATCCTTCATATGTCATCTTCCTGTTAAATAATGCTACAGAATAATAAGTAGTTATGTTTAGGGGGGTTCTGGTGGCTTTCTTTAATTGGTGTGGGACATGGCATCATCATCGTTCAATTATATATATATAGTATATTAAGTGACCATGGGAAAGTGTGAAATGTCTACAGAAGAAACTGAAACTGTTCTTAAGCACAAATCCCCTTGGATAGAGCAGAGTAAAGCTAGAATGCATTTAGACTGGCTACTTCTCTTGAAGCCCAAGTTACTGGAATTTTTTTTTTTTTACTAGATATGCAGTTACTTACGTGCCTATAAGAGTTTGAAACAAGCATCATTTGTCTTCTTACTTTAAAACATACTCCTTTTCAAACTCCTTCTCTCCCCCAACATCACCTTTCCAAGTCCTCCGTCGAAGGCAGAGCAATTTGTATGTTGAGTGACTAAATAATATCAATATCTTTTTCTGAGTCCCTAAGAAAAGATGTATTTTTAAAGGAGCTTTTGAAAAACAGACATCAAAATAGGCAAAGATGATCAGTAATCATAGGTATATATTGATAGGCATTGGCATTAAAAAAACTGACACCGTATTTAATGACATTATTTGTCCCACAGTGATTGCTAAATGTTAGGTGATGGTCATTTTTCCACAAATTCATCTTTCTTTCCTCTATTCATACCTAAAGTCTCCAGTAATTCCCACTACAGGAAGACAACGTGTGCTTTTATCAGAATATCGTTTAAAAACAAACAGCCTGGTGCAGCCTTCTAGCACCTTCATCAGAAAACTGCACCTCTGGGGCTGTATTTCTCATTTTGTCAGTGATGAGGGACAACTGCGGTTCACTCGGAGAAACGTGACAGCTCGCCATAGCCCTGCCACCTGAGCAGATCCCTTAGCAGCCAACCAAGTTGTAAATCAGTCAGCAAATCTGACAACGGTTTAAATGAAAACACCTCCTCGGAAATAACTTCTTAATGGACATCACTATTTGACAGCTAAGTGGTCCACCGTGCATGAAAACCAGGCCACACTGCTGATGCTAGTTTTTTGAGTTTATATATATATTTTGATGCCAGAAACCTAACATCTCAGATTTAATTACAGTATCACAAAATATAAATAGAGAAAATGTAGTCTGTCACCTTGAGACAACACTTAAAGGATATGCATACTCTATGCTTTTTATGCATACATCCCAATTTTAAAACTGCACTATTTAAAAGGGTGTATACTATAAAAAGTGATTTACATCTGCATCGTTGTGAATTCTCAAACAGAAGACGGATGCTTACAAATCATAGAAGCATCATTTAATTTACTACTATTGTATTACATAGCTGTATAAATCACTAGGAGGATTTTTTTTGTTTGAAAGACCACCCTGTCTGTTTAATAAAGCAAAGAATTTGAACAACAGAAGTCACACTACCACATCCCGTTTGTGGCAGATTACAGACACACATGTGTGTGCGCACGCACACACACACACACACAAACATGTAAGACAACAATTTATTTTCTCTTGGATTTCCAAATATCACTGTGAAGACTGTTAGCCTGAGCAGCATATTGTAAAGGCCTGGAGTCACAGCCTTAAAGAATTTACAGTAACCAGAGCGTGCTTAAATTCTGCATATATTAACAAGACAAAGTACTTCTTAATGACTCTGCTTTAGAGACAACTGGGCTCATTTCTCTTTTCGATCCTCTCAATTCCGTAACTTAATACGGGGACAAATCTGCCTGCATCGTTTGCATCATGGCCTTTTTGACATCTCCCACCAAGAGTACAGAATTTAACACGCAGAGTTGACTTCCTTCCCTGGTCCGTACAAACCGATGCATCAGACTAAGCAGGAAAAGACAGCGGCAGTGCTTGGCATCCTGTCTGTAAGTGGAGGTTGCCCTCTACAGGTTGTTTTTAAAAAATCCTTCCCTGGCTCAACTAGCTAATGAAGATCAGTAGAAATTAACAAATTAATTTTTTTCTTTAATCCAAAAATTGTATATAATCAATATATCTTAATCCCACTCTGGGGTGATATGAGTTTTCACAGGTCTTTATTTTGGACTGCCACTGTATGTCTACATTTCCAGGGAGCTAACAAGCAATATACAGAATTTTGAAAGTATTATTTTTTCCTCAGCATGTAATATCAGAGGCTTGGCACCTGCTGAATTTAAAAACCCACCTGAAGTGAAAAAATACTCTAATTGATTAGCTACAGTTTAATTTGAAGTTTCTTCAGGAAAAGAATAACGCATTAGTACTGAATAGTGCATTAGCACTAACATTAAAAGGTTAGTTGATTATTAACTGGGGTACCTATCATACCCGAAAATCAAACCTTCTCTTCTGTCATTCCTGACCACCTTGGCTCTACTAGAATTAGCCCACCCAAATTTTTGCTGTTCTTGGAGGGATTCTGGCCCACTTGCACCACTGTGCTTCATTTACAAGCAGACTCACCGCTGCCAGGGTAGTTCGGGTGTCTGCTGATACAGCAAACGCTTTGGCACATGCATAACTCTTTTCACAAGGATGGTCCAAGTGGCTTTACCAGGGCTGCTCGCTTCGGAAAAGTAATTTGTGTTAGCATGGAGCCACACATGTGTATGTCTATAAAATGCATATTTCTGCTGCGAATTTGTGACTTTTCTTTAGTAAAGTGCTTCAATATTATCTGGGAAGTTTAGATGCATCTTTTATTAAAGTTACTCTATTGGAAATTTTTTATCTAACTCCCTTTATGAAATTTTAGAAATCAGAAGAACTATATCAAGAAACTCACACTTTCTAACACATGCAGCACCCTGATGCCTGTTGTGCTTTCTTAATTGCTCAAATATTTTTTGCCACTTAATAATATTAAATCATTCAGTTTTAGTGAAATTAAGACAGCAGGAGTCTGCTGAAAACTACAACTCTGTCTTAGAGCTACAACTCCCACTTCTGCCAGTGCCTTCATCTTGGTTCTATTAAAACTGTCATTGCCTTAGGCATTCTGGAGAGAGAAGAACATTTTGGGGAAAAAATAAACAAAGAAAGAAAGAAAAAAAAAACCTAGCAGGATTTAATTTTTAGCTTTACGTTATTTTTCTTTAAATAGTTCAGAACAAAAATGACTGGCTTCAAATAAACTAAGCTAATATGAATTCCTGCAAACCATAGTGATTCCCCCACCCATCAGATTAGCCACGAGTAGGAAGAGTGCAAAAGGATATGCTAAGGGACATTACCGAAAGATAGTTGGCAGCTCACCTTTTGCCACTAAATTTGCTTGATCTTCTGTCCCTTTGAATCTCAGCCCACCGCTAGGCATGGTACACCACAGCACTACCTCCCTCTCTCCTTCCTCAACCTTTCAGCGTGCTGTTTGTACCGTGGTGAGCAGGGAGGGAAATAAGCATTGCTTAGAGAGGAAGGAGGATCTTTGCATCCATTTCATCTCTTCTGCAGAACAGTTGCCATCTGCTCTGCATTAGTGTTTCTCTGCGCTGAATCTAATAAGCACATCTGCAGAGAAGCCAGGCAGATATCTGCAGACATGCAGATATTTCCAGCAAGACATGGCAGTCATAAAATTGCTCCGTGATAATTACTAACCTTCTTTTGATTACCACATAAAAAGAGCTACAGGCTAACTGTAATCTGTGCTGTATATCATTATAGAAAATGTGATTATTTTATTACAGTGCCCTGAAAAAGTTTAAAGCTAACAATTACAATTTCCTGGTCCTTCTGCAATGTTGACTATACAAGTTAATTTTTTACTAGAGTAATTTTCGCTTTTTCCAAGACTACTGCTCGCAGTTCACAAAAGGATAATTTACCTCTCTTTCCACCTTTAATTTGTAGTCACATCTCTTGCACAACAGCATACAGGACAGAGAGGGTTCGGTAAATCTGCAGGGTTCTTAATGAGACCTCTCGATCTGGGTGACCTATTCACAATTTGCTGAATCATGCCTTCTTTTCTGGTAGGGAACTGCTCGCTGAACCATAAACTGTCATCCGAACAACTCGGAGGCAGTGATTTAGAGAAGGAGGCAAACTTTCATTTGGGACATTCCCTTCCCATTAGCCCTTTCCTCCTAAAGGGATCAGAGTTTTCCTTGAGGAGTTCCCAGGGAGGACCAGAAGAGCAGATGTGCCGACGCTGGGGTTTTGTTCTTCCATGACCAGAGACCCCCAGGAGTGCTTCACGGGCACATCTGTGAGACCACTCCACTCTGAAATTGTTCTGGCCTGCTAGGTGTCGCATCAGGCTTACTGCTACTGGCGAGTGGAAATGCCCAGTTAACTCAAAGGTAGACTCAGATTCATATGCAGTAAGAGACAATCTGTTACTGAGATCTTTCTTCATAGTTTTGCAAGTTTTAAGTATTGGAGAACTCATAACCTTAGTGTTGCCGTTTTCAGGCTTGACAGTGAAGAGAAGGAAGCTATGTACAAGGGAGCTCACAAAGTGAGGGCAATAAGACGTGGACATATTTATCATTCTTTTTCCCTTCAAAATAAAAGGTGCAGGCTGAAGACATTGCATATATATATTATATTTAACAGAGAATAAGAAAGGAAAAGGAACAGAAGAGCAAGTATGTAGATGTCTAATGCTAATGACCTTACCACAAGCACAGTTCACCTCTTGGGAGACAATCTCCCTGGCACTGCTGGAAATTAGGTAGCAAGATTATCATGCTTAGAGGGGCTTTCAGTAAAATATGTTCAAGGAAGGACGACCTAGGAAAATTGCTAGGCCTGTAGTTTTCTTCTTGAACAAAACCCCAAAGAATTAGCCACAGATATTTTGTTTATTACAACTTTCATACTTACTTTCATACATACAGATGCTTTCCTCATACTAGGTGTGGAATTTAAGCAAAGATATGTGTTTATTTGTACATAACCCCAAGAACAAATGCTAATGGACTCTCCTTGCCTCTAGCAACTAGCAATAATTATAACTCATGCACTGTCTAAGTCCGCTAGAGTGGATAACGCAGCTCTTTCCCCCCTGCCCTTCCTTTCCTGGAACACAGGAAGGAAACACTGCAGGATGGGAAGATCATACGCAGGAGCTGGTTCCATGTGAACAAATGATATCGCATGTTGTCACTTCACCGTGCCTTGGCAGTGCAGATGGGGCAGTCCAAAGAGATGCCAGCAGAGATGTGAGATGCCAGGACAAGAGTCATGGGGGACAGATGGTGCAGAAAAGATGCTATCTTGCAGGACTAGAGTCCAGCAACTGTGCCTGACCTTTCAAGTGTGCTGATCCTCGTGCTTTTTGTTCTGCAGTCGTGTTCCTTGTTTCCCCAGCTGAAGAATATGAGTACTGTGTACTGACGTTATCTTCTGTTACTTCCAACAAGTTCTTCACCTTCTTATTTAATTTATGTCTTCTTTCCAAGCGAGAATATCCAGGTTTCGGTTGGATCTATTTTAAGGTGAATTAATTAATCAGCATAATAATACATTCCTGTTTTTAACTATTTGATTTGTTTTATTCTAACATCATTATAAAGTGTATTTAACAATGCCAGTAATAAGCATTTCTTCCTCTCCCACCATCCTTCTTATTTTCATTGCAGGGAAATTTACCTCCTGATTATCGGATAAGTCTGATTGATATTGGTTTGGTGATAGAGTACCTGATGGGAGGAGCATATCGCTGCAATTACACCCGAAAGCGGTTCAGAACACTGTACCACAATTTATTTGGGCCCAAGAGGGTAAGGAGCAAGTTATTTGCCATCTGTATGACTGCACCCACTGGCAGGGATTACCATAGCTTCTTAGATGGTTCCAGGCTGGGGGGATCCACATGCACACACTATTCAGCCTGCAGATTCATTTCCATTATGTACATAGCAGCTATTTCACCACAATGCACCGTAAGCCAGCCACTGATACAAGCTACATTTTTTATTAATTTAATGAAACAATTATTGGGTTCTGCTGCCCTGGTGAGACCAGGACATAAAACAGTCTCTGGCTCTAAAATCTCTAATTATAAGTATCCACAGCTTTTCAAAGACAACTCTTTTGACCTGTACCAATAATACCATAGGGCACTTGAGTTAGACTTGAAAAATCTTTTGGTTTTATAGACGCCTTTCCTATCTCATGGCACATCTTCTTGATTGTGGCCGGAAGCTATCAGGGCAAAGAAATCCATAACTCAAATTTGGCTTTATTGGCTGGATGTGGCTCCAGCAGAGTCAGCTGGCTCATGGCAAAAACACTGTTCAGTATTTTTGTGGTTTTCATGTTTGATAGATTACAATACTATGAATCCAAAGTAAGTTTACTACCTTTCTAAAACATAAAAGATATTTATTGTCATCCATAATGCCACCGACTCAATCCAGCATGAAGAAAAATCTGCTCAACTGCTCTCAGTAAGATTTGTCGTTCTTTGCCTATTTTTACCTCACATTTTCATGTCCCGTCTCAGTTCAGATCTTAGCAATACACGCCGCTGAATATTGTTCTAAGTGGCTATAAAGAGCAACAGCTCTGTGAAACCGTTACAGCCAAACACCTGAAATGGGTTTGTTTGTTTCCCTACACTTCCATTCTTCACTTTTGAGAGGAAAGGTAGTAGCTGTAGCTGCTGGGAGAGACCTCCTTCCCTTAGTCACTCCATCAAGAAAAGCATCTGAGTAGCAGTTTCACAGATACTGAGCCAACATACAGAGCAGCTCCACAGCCGTCAATAAAAGTGTGCCAGGGGAATGGCCAAAATGCTGATGTACTCCAGAGAAATCCACTCATGCCTTAGTAGTAATTCCTATCTCTTTTCTACCAGAACGGCCCTAAACCAGCTGTAATTTGTATCTGAATCCAAAAGTATGTCTTCTGTTGTGTGTTTTGATGAAAAAGGGTCAAACTCAAGGTTGAATTAAATATATATATACGTAATTATTTGATTGATGTATATATGTATATTATATTACATTACATTGCATTACATATATATTACCTATATTATATATTGTTTATTCTATACTCTATATTGTATCTTATACATCACATGTTACACACTTACGCATGCATGTATGTATACACATGTAGTTGTAATTTTTCATCACCCTTCTGGGAGAAATAACATTTTTCTAACTTTTTTGTACAGCCAAAAGCCCTGAAACTGTTGGGAATGGAGGTAGGCAACTTGTGATAAATCTTAATGTCTTTTCCTTCTTTGACAAATATACACTATATCACGATAATGTTTAAATTCACGGTAATGAAGACACCAATAGTTGTTTTCCAGTTTTGTATGAGAAATGTGCCACACAAATTGTATTATTTTTCATCCAGATAACTTGTTTACGCAAAGGCCAGATTAAGAAACATTTCTTAATAAAACTCCAGCAGGTAGACAAGAGAAAAGAAGGCTCTACCCCCTCTATGCATCATTTTTCCTTTCATGAAGATTAAACAAAATGTTTCAATCTGTCAGGCCAAGCAGAATTTCACTCAGATAACAGTATAACTTTAGAACGTGTTCAGAGAAATGAAGTAGTTCAGAGAATGATGCAGAAATCTTTACATGAGCCAAATTTCTGTCAGTTTTGTTGACACTTTTGGCTACCCCAATGCTTCAAGGAGATAGTAGTGTTTTCTCATTTGTTTATTTTGTACAACAGCTTTCATTTTGCTGTCCACAGGCGCAGCACAGAATAGGTCAGCTCATCTGATAAAAGCAGTAGGCTAAAATGGGAAGGAAACTAAAGGCAATAGAAACAACAAAGAGCTGGAGAAAGAAGGCATGAACATGGGATACAAAGGCAGAATGGGATTGAAGAGAGGATAAAAGGAGAAAACACAAGAATAAGCAGGGAGGGAGTCTTCAGCAGACCAGAACATTCCTGGATATGTACTTTCTGGGGGTGGAACAAGGCAGATGCATTACAACAGATGTTATATTTGGAGTGAACTCTCAGCTTTGTTTTCATGGTGGCGTTTCCAAAATGGTTCTGGATATTGTGTGATTGTGCTCTGTGTTCTTAGGGAGAAAGAGCAGTTCAGAGCGATAGTCCAAAGCTCTCTTTCCCTGTGTTTAGGTATGGGGTTACTGACTTCTTAATTACAGTGCATGGACCAACAATTTTTTCATCGTTTCCCTATGTTAAATATTTTGTCCAAAAAAGCTGAAGGGGCTGGCCTGCAGGAAATGTGTTTGACATCTCAGGTACTGACTCCAATGCATTGTGTGAATTGATTCAGTTCCTTCACTGGTGAAAAAAATTTCTCTACAATTCTCACAGGATGATGTCCCTTTGCGGCGAGGGAGGAAAACAACAAAAAAAAGAGAAGAAGAAGTTGATATTGACCTGGATGACCCTGAGATCAATCATTTCCCCTTCCCGTTCCATGAGCTGATGGTGTGGGCTGTGCTGATGAAGCGTCAGAAGATGGCCCTCTTCTTTTGGCAGCATGGGGAAGAGGCTATGGCTAAAGCACTGGTGGCCTGTAAACTCTGCAAAGCCATGGCCCACGAAGCATCAGAAAATGACATGGTGGATGACATATCCCAAGAGCTGAACCATAATTCCAGGTGAATTTTCTTTCGTGTACACTTTCCTGGGTTTAAAAAAAAAAAAGAAGAAGGGAGAGAGGCTGCTGAACCTGCGTGAAATCTGCTTATGCGTACTTTGCCTTCATTTCTAACTTGTAGGGAAAATGCAGTCCCCTTAGAGAAAATCTAAATGGCTTTTAAACAATCTGTCTGCCAGACAAGCAGAGTTGCTAGCAGTATAACTTCTGAAATGAGAAGGTGTCAAGAAGGCAATGAAATATCTACGCTGTCGTGTCTCCCTGAGGCTTCAAGAGTCAGGCTGCAACCTTTCTCTGTGCTTTTTCAAGACCTCTGTTCATCCCAAGCAGAACAATTGTTGAAATCCTTACAAACATAATATTTGGGCAGAAGTGTTAATTAACCAAGAGATCATGCTTAGGTGAGCAATCCGAGATACTAGATTCCATAATAATCTTTCCTGATGTTAAAAGCCCGAGGCACAGAATTTAAAAAAGGGTATTGGACACTCCTTGGAGTGGAGACTTGGCCACTAAGCTATGGCCAAACAGCACAGAAGCAATTCTCTAAGCTGCATATAACCAGAGGATTTCAGCTAGAAAATGTCAGGGAAGTGGGCAGGCAGGTGGGAGCAGACAGCTGGTAGGTGTGGGTGCTCATCACTGCTAAGTCAGGGCACTTATTTATATGCCTACCATTAGCCACTCACATTTGAAAATGTGGGTTTCCATGTGTACAGTCAACATCACGATTTGCATGACGGAAGATGATGCCCTCCTTGCAGAGGCTGTCAGTTGCAGAGGCGTGTTTTCTGCAGCAGGCTGCTTGGGCTGATGGGAATGTCCCTCTATTGCAGGGACTTCGGCCAGTTGGCGGTGGAGCTCTTGGATCAATCATACAAGCAGGACGAGCAACTGGCAATGAAACTGCTGACCTACGAGCTGAAAAACTGGAGCAACGCCACATGCCTGCAGCTCGCAGTGGCAGCCAAGCACAGGGACTTCATTGCTCACACTTGCAGCCAAATGCTGCTCACAGACATGTGGATGGGTCGTCTCCGGATGCGCAAAAATTCTGGCCTAAAGGTCAGCACTGTTTTAAAATAAAATTAACAGTCAGAGGAATTCTAACGGATGGTGATGAGGCTCACAACAAATCAGTAATAACTGGTTCAATTAACCATATTTCGGGTGCTTATTTGTAGTGACATTAAGCAGGGTATATTCTTCCTGTGTTCAATTTTTCAGCAGGGAGTTTATCACAAACCCAAGTTCAAAGCACGTTACTTAGCCTTTTCATCATCTTTCTCAAAGCCCCCTCCAGCATCAGTGAGAGTTATCAGAATTAGAATTGAGCCAGGAGGTTAGTATGTCACCCTGCCTGGATACTTAAGGAGTTAGCCAAGATTTTTAAAGATAAATAAAGAAAAAGGATGTGTAAGTGAATTAACAGCTAGTGAAAGATGCTGTTCAGACAACCTTACCCAGAAAGGGCCAAAGCAAGCAGTACAAATTTTCTTGCGATCCCCTGCCAATCTTCCTGATAACTGACCTGAATGGACTACCTGAGAGGATCTGGAGGATAATTCAATTTTCAAAGTTTTTCAAGCTTTACTTCCCCAGCTAGAGAAATGCTAGCAGAGCAAGGTGAATACTGGGAGGTGAATTTGTGTCCATGGGCTGGCACCTTTCACCTTCACCAAAGTACTCACCAGTCAGTACATAACCAGGAATTGCCTCTTCCTCCCAGATGACTGAGACATATTTTCAGTGACGGGGTTCTCTCTCCTGCATTAATTGTATGTGTGAAAAGTGGTAATTGCTCAGCTGTTTTGCTGTGTGACAAGATGTTCGGGAATGGCAAGAATGCTTATAAGTACATATATCGTTACTGTACTGATAGTATTTTCATCATCCTCCTGCAGGAGCTGTGCATAAATATTGTTCTGCTTACAGATAGAACACATTCTCACATTTGGAGACATCTTTATTATCTATTTTTCTGACTCAACTCACAGGCCCATTGCCCTTCAGAGGGACTGCTGCCTTGTTCACTGCTTGGCTTTGCAGATATTCAACCTGGGTAGATGGGGATCAGTGCAGCAACTCATTTCCCACTGCATGCTTTCTCCTTTGGAGCACCTTTATGGCATCTCTTAAGCCATAAAATAGATCTTTTTTCACAATGAATAACTGAAGGTAACACACTCCATTTCCTTTCAGCTTCTCATATCATCAGGGCTTCACAAGGATCCTTTACTCCGTTTCTAACCTGTGTTTTATTTCACTGAAGCTCATTAGCAGGGCCCGTTTAAAGCTAAAGCAGGCTACAAGCTACATGAGCAAGAGGCAGCATGACAAAGAAATAAATTTGCAAGCATGAGTCATGGATTATTTCCCATGAACAATTTTCTCCGTCAAAACTGGCAAACGGCAAGAAGGCTGAATGTAATTCCTTAGAGTCTCACTGGGGATGTATAGCACCAGTGGAAGGGGGAGAGGCAATTGTTAATCCTGCCTGTTCTTAAAAATAGCCTCTCTGGGAAGCCAGGTCTGCCCGTAACCTCCTCTCCCTGGACACATCCTTTTGCGACAAGCCGAGTGCAGGAGCAGTGCAGGCAGTCTGGTGCTCAACACTTCCGAGGCTGGGCACAGCCTTCATAATACACTAGCTGTTCCTAATTATGGTACTTTGGATGGTTTCAACAACCATCATGCTGTCTGTCGGTATGATAAGCACAAGCAGTCACCTTCTGTATCCTGCCAACAAGCTAACTATCTGGTTTCACTGTCATTTAGGGAGAGATTTATAACAAAATCATTTTCCATGAGATTACAGCAAAACCAGGAAAAGCTATTGTGCTTGTGAATACAGACAGGCCACTTCTTTTTGTATTATTATGATATCTCTTCAGTTACACTACTGATTTAACCCCCAGCATCGTTCACTGAGTATATCCACACAAGCTAATTTTAATGGTTTCTACGCACCCACGTTATTAGAGAGGGAAGGCAGAAAAGAAAGAGCTGGCATTAGTGTGAGCATTACATGGCCGCCAGGTTACTGAAGCAAAATCTAAGGGGACTGCATAGCTAAGCACATCAGCATTTGCTATTGCTGGCTTTGCCTTATCTCCTCAGATCCACACGTGCTTGCACCGTGACTACCTGTGTGCTTTAAGTATGGACACAGAGAGCTTGAGACCTGTTAACCATCTCTGTAGAAATTAATACTGCTTGCGTGTCATTTACACTGATATTGTGTAAAATGCAGAAATTTGCAGGTCTGAGGTCTTAACACCCCCATGGTCCCACCTGCCGTTGACCTTATATAATATTTTGTAAATATATTCTGGCATGTAACAATATGCATCTGATGAGCAAGCAGATAAAATATTCAGGAGAGGCAATTAACCATAGCACGCACAGTAGTGCTAATAGAAGTTACATGCTTTGTTTCACTATGGAGCTCTGAAAACACTACCCCAAGTGACAAACACTGTATTGTCATAGAAGCTCACAGGCATACATATGTTTCTTTTCCTAAAGGTCCTGAGGGAGTTGTTCCATTTGATACTAAGTAACCATCATGATTGTAATCTGTTTACTGTGATGGTTACTGTTATCATTATTATTGCTTTAGGTAATTCTAGGAATTCTACTTCCTCCTTCAATCCTCAGCTTGGAGTTCAAGAACAAAGATGATATGCCTTACATGTCCCAGGCCAATGAGATCCATCTTCAAGAGAAGGAGCCAGAGGAACCAGAGAAGCCAGTGAAAGAAAAAGAGGAGGAGGACATGGAACTCACTGTAAGTGCCAACAATAAATCACCAGCCTCAGTGCTGTCAATTTGTTATTCCCACCTCTGTGGGCGTTGCAGGCTGTCTGATGGTTAAATTTAGCAGGTGATAGGATACCATTCTTAACATTCCCTTCTTTTGGTGGGACTCAAACCAGACAACTTGGCATCATTGTGTCTCGATGTTGCAGCAGTGCATGGTGATGCTGAAGCATCATGTTGTGATGTAATATCCTCATGTTTTGATTCAATTTGATACCATGTTGTCTGAAATAAATTCATGAGATTACAGAATTGAAGGCAATCAGCCATGATAGATGACTGGGCCTCACTGGTAGAAAAGAAGCTCACTAATTCTTCTGGGTGGAAACGTCCAAAGATTCATAGAAGCTAGAGGTTATTTTTTTTCTTTTGGTTACCTTTGTTAGAGGGCAAGTAAATGTGCAAACAGGCAAGAAAAATGATGAAAACGTTTTTCAAAATTCTTTATAAATTTGTGGTCATTGCCTCTCACACATACACATATGCAGTGTTTAATCCACTGAAGACAGTAGCAAGCAGCTAGACAGCTCAGCTCTTACTAAGAGCTCAGCAGAATTGTGAAAGGGAGGACTTGTCTGTATTAGTAACACAGCCTTAGAGGAATAATTTGCACCAAAAAGAGAATCAAATAGCTAAAGCTCTGAAAACCATACAAGTCATTTACTTCAAGTCTCTTGTTCTCAGACTTGTTTGAGACTTTTTAATTTGGGCAATTATCATATGAGCTATCAGACCTGCCTTAGCTTAATTTGTTTTGCTTTGGTTTGGGTTTGATTATGGTGTTTTTGAAAGGCTTAAAACTCAACCCTAGTTGGTCAAGGTCAGGATAGAGGTATAGAAGTAAAAGGGATTTTCCTGGTTAATTTAAAAAAAAAAAAAAAAAACCCAGACTGTTTCCCACAGGCAAACAGCAGGAGCTGCCCACAGGACCCCGTCTGCAGGCAGGCAGAAGGACCTGCCTACAGGACCCCATATGCAGGCAAGCCGAAGGAGCAACCCACAAGACCCACCTACAGGACCCGTTTGCAGGCAAGAACCTGGCCGTTGGGAAGGACCAGAAGCCAGAATAGCAGCAATGGGCCATTCTCTGCTCATTAGCTATTAACTGCAATTTGCTATCCCTGGCTTCTGATCCACTTATGAAGTGCCTATTCAAATCAAATAAGCACTTTGCAAGCTGCCTTTTTCTTGGCAATGGGGAGAAATTTGGGGAGGCAGTCATTTCCATCTCTCTGCAGTTATCCCAGCTCCTGGTTTCTTGTCTACAATACTGTGTTTCCTTTTTACCTTCTGACTCCTGCTACAAGGAAATGATGTGTGAACCGGATCTGCTTTTCCAGATGAGTCTTAGATGTTCCCTCCCTTCTCCCTTCCATGTGCTGACAGTGCTATTGCTCTTTCCTGTCATTGACTCTGCCCTTAACTCCTTCAAATTTGATGCATCATTCTAGTGAAGTTTCAGACACTTACAGCCTTTCCTGTAAAATAAGAACTGTTTCTGTGGGGTCCAGCAAGTTTAGAAACAGTATTTGTGGTAAACTACTGCTGACTTAATATTTCTACATATAATCTATAATGTGCTTTAGGACTTCTAACACAGCTTCTTCACTCAGATGCCCTTCAGGGCTGAGGAGAGATAATTTGCTAGCAAAGAGACCTTTGCCTATATTTCTGTGGTTACGTACCATAGCCAGTTATATTTAGTCACCTTCAGGCATGAACTGTCATGACATAGCCACCGTGTCAGGGAAAGTGTTCCTACCTGACATGTTTTAAATATAAGAAAATATTTTAGATTGAAGTTTTGCGTTGTTCCAGCCTTAGTCAAATGGTCTGGCATAAGTTAGGTCGGGTGTCTTCTCCACTGATGAGAGGATGCCTGCAAGACTCTGGGAAGTGCCTTTGCAAAGTTTCCCTTTAGCCTTAGTTCATTAAGGTTAATAATTGTTTGTGATGTGATATCACAAATGTTTAATCAATTGCTGAACTCTGGCTCAATAGATCAGTCACTCACCCTAACCATAGTTTGCAATTATTGTACTCAGAATGACCTGCATATTTTTCTCCACATTTTTCTTGTCAGGACAAATAGATTTTTTTTTGTGATTACCACAGTTTTCTTTTATTCGTTTACTTAATTGGCACATGATTGTTTAAAATATTTTCAAAATTTTTCCATGGTTTGGGTTTCTGAGCTTTGTTCAGCTTAAAGCTTAAACAAACAAAATTGATGAACTAAAAATAATTTTGGTCACCTCAAAAGTCCATTTCTGGCAGATAATGTATCATCCAAACAATCTGCCTATCTTTATTTCTAATCATTCCCAATGAATACTTCTCAAGTCTCTGTATTCCTATAATATTACACCCATACGCATTTTTATAGAAGTACTGCTGAGATAAAGAGATCGCATCTAGTCAAGGTCTGTTCATTGATTTCTCATGAAGTCTTGTGTGTCCTGCACTGCTAAGCCCAGGTGACTAATGACAGGCCAAAAGAGTCAGTTTCTTCCTCTGGACTGCACTTGTACAGAGTGGATAAGGTACAGGGCCTCAGTGATTTTTGCACTGTTTTACACCTCATCTGCACAGAATAATGTAATCACACAGACTACAGCAACAGTGAAGTAAGTCTCCGCATGGGTGCATCTGCATGCGAGTATGTATTTGTTTTATGCTCTCTCAAAGAATCTGGTGGGTAGCTGAACATTTGGATATACTATAAAGATGTAGTGTTTATTCACTGTAAACTACTTGTTACTCACACCTGCTTTTAACTTTATAACAGATATATGAGAGTGCTGGGCACACATTTCTTTAACACCTAGATGCTAGGCAACAGACTTTCCTTATAGTAGCTACTCACAAAAATACGCCTGAATACTACTCTTATCACCGCTCCCTCAGCAGTGAGGAATTTACCACAATTTATGCATGGAGCTGCCAGTCATTAATCCTGAATATTAGACATAGAGGAGTAGAAGGGCACTAAAGACTAAAGGCCAGGGACATTTTGTATTTGTACAATGTCCTGATCAGGGCCTTAATTAGTTGCTGATTTTTAGGTCAGTCAGAAGCCCCAGCAGTCTATCCTCTCAAAATAACACTGATTCTGGAAGCCATAACTAGGAGCATCCTTATCCCTATTCAGTGCCTTATTGTTTGGGTATTTGAGTTCCTCAGCAAATGGTCATATTTCAGAACACTGAATAACTCATCTAAGTCCTTTAGAAGATGTTTCAGTTGTTGTTTTGCTAATTTTGTTCTAATTTTCCACATCAAATAGAAAGTTCGGACTTCTGTGGGCATCACTAAGAGTCTGAGCTAGGACTTTTCAGCAGAAGCAAAGCTAGTTCTGTTGGCCTCTGGGCTCACATTATCTCATCTGTAGTATGTATGCTTAGCCTTTTCTCCATGGCAAGAACTAACCAAATATTATATCACTAAACATACAGTTCTTAAGATAGGAAATGTTGAAGACTACTGTCCTCGTGCCCCTGGCCCATCTCACCCACCCTATTGGGGGAGGTGTTTGCAGCATCTCACATGCCAGCAGCAAGGCACCCCTTCAGCTCATCTGGAAAACGGCAGTGGGAGACACTGCTGGTGGTCACAAGGCAGAAGTGCTGGCCCTCTCCATAAAGAGGGATTTCCTTCCGTTTCTCCAAGGGTTTTGGAAACCCCCCATACCGCCACCACACAACTGCCCTGGCACTCTTCGTGTCCTTCACTGTGCTCAGCAGACAGGATGACTGAGCTCCTGGTACTTTAGCCCTGCTCCTCTGTATTCGCCTTAAAGAACCACTGAGCACATGCGAAATCCAATTTTACACACCTGTAACTCAAAGGCATTAAGCCTTTTTCCCTACCAGTATTTCAAGGCAGAGAACGGTAACCCTAGAACAACTACCCAGGAGGCAGCATTCCCATACATAGCATAGGATACAACGGGGTATGCAGAGAGAGGTATAGTATATCCACCCAGCCATGTACCTTCTCCGTACCAGTTCTGTGTGAATACAGGGTGAGTCTATATGTAGCATGTAGATTTCACTACAGATAAAATTTGAAGAGCCTATGATCATTCTAGCAGGACTGAAATTCCTGTTATTTAATTATAAAACAGATAAATATATTATAGGATCATTAACATATATTAATGCAAAAATGCACAACCCAAAACTGTTCTGGTTCCCTATCAGTGAACGGTCCTCAACTACAAAAAACAAAATCTGGCCATGAAAAAAACCAACAACAACAAAAAGAATCCTGATTAGAAAAATCTCCATGTAAAAACTATGCACACATCAATCCTCTCAGGCTAAAATGATGCAGTTGTACTGTACTTTACAATGTAGTTGAGCTGCTGTCAGGCTTACCTTGCGTGACTCATGGTGAATCACGGACAAAATTGTGTATTAGAGAAAGAGATGCCACCCACACAGAGCAATGTCGAGTTATTCCCACCCTATTGCTTCCCCCTCCAAGTGAAAACACGTTTGTTCGGCATTGCAGCTATTCTGTTAACACTATCATTAGGTTATTTCTATATGTTTCTAATGGGGAGGCTTTTCAATTTGTTAATACTGTTAATATAATTAACAGTCGGGGACATCAGGTCAAATCTAATCCCCAGCCATCTCAGAGCAATTCCCCATCTGTAGCATGAGGAAGGGGAGAGGTTAGTATTATACGATACAATTAATTCAAAAATAATTATCACAAGATAAAATTACAGCCACATTATCAACAAGAAAGCAATAGCAAATAGGAAATCAGCATCCATGAGATAAAGCATAAATCCAGGTACTGAAGGAGCATTATCCTAAAAAAATCCGCAACTCACTGATTCCAGTGAGAGCTAAGGGTGTCTCAGAATTAGTAAATTTCTAAAATTGTGAAGGATTTAAACTCTGTAAAATAATCCCTTTCACTAAAGCACAGCACTGCTCGTTTGTTAAAGCTGCCAGCATTCATCTTCACTCTGCTGCAAAATTCTTGAGCACCAGAGGACAGCAGAGACAAAGCCTTGGGAAAAGCTATAGAAAACTCTGTAGCACCAGACGGCAGCTTTCCCTGAAACAGCGTCAGGAGGTAGAGAGAAGCAAAGCAGTGAGTACTTTCTTGGGCTATAATTTTCCCAAAGCATTCAGATCGTATTCCACTTTTTTCCCCAAATAAACAATCCCTGATATAGATCAGGGAATCCCTTTGGTTTTGTAGACTTCAGGTAGCAATACCTGGGGTTCTGTGAAGGTTGTGTAATCTCTGCTACTACAGTTATATTCAGTAAGTCTCATGTCCTTGCAGACTATCTGCTTATCTAATAAGAACCCTTCTCCTCTGCTTAACAGCCACTTCATCTTTTCCCTTTTTTATGAAACTCTTGATGGGCTTTTAAGGGGGCTTATGTGCTCTGTGAGAATCACAGGAGGTATATATAATTTTTAATAGGCATTGTTTTATTTACATTTATGGCAATGAACTTAGAAATCTACATGCATAAAAAGGTAAAGGAAATAGATAACTTCATCAAAGCAGGCTACAGTTTTAAGGAGATCTCAGCAGGTTAGTTTCAGTGCAGTATACTTGTGTCCTGAATCTTTGTTCTATTTTATTAAAAATGTGCAGGGCAACATCTGTGCACAGTCGAATTCAAGACTATAAAAGACCGTATGGAAAGTAATAATACCAGAGGAAAAAACTAATTGCATAAATGAAATTAAAGAGAAATATTAGGCAGGAGCCATCTAGGACCATCCATGGTCCTAATAATGTTACAAATATCTACACTGACTGAAAAAAAAAAAAGTGGTCATCAGTTTATCATTACAGATTACTATTTTACAGGATCAAAGACCTGTATGAATAGCTGCACATGAGGCCTAGAAAAAGGAAGAAGAGGAAAGATTGTGATTCTTACTTTTAAATATGTGAGAAGTGCGTCTTTTATTCCTGCAGGTCACTAAAACGAGATCAAATAGCTCACATGAAACTGATTAGTTAGGTATGTGCTGAACATCCTGTTGAATCAGAGAGCACAGAGACAGATAAAAGAAGGATCTCTTTATTGAAAGACAGTATGTCTGGCATCTAATTGTTCTCTTTAGGGGCTTAGTTTTCCATGTTTTTAAGTTGCAGATGAGGCCAATGAAAGTTTGCTTCCGTTAACATAGAAGAATGGAAGTGCTTTGATCTACTTGCAGAAAAACATTATAGAAGCATTTAAATAAAAGCATCATCGTGCAATCCCTGCATACTTAGATAGGACAGTTGTATCTCAATTCTCACAATTGCTTTCATGTGCAGGAGTGCTACAATCTATAGGTGCTGCCACAAACTAAACAGTAAGAACTTGCTCAGGGCACAGTGACTTAAAATCCGCTCTTACTCTACTATTCACAAAAGAATTGTTTCAGAAAGAACATTTAATAGATCACGCTGTACTCTAAATACAAAGGAACACCTTCTTTTAAGCATTAACTTCAGTGAGTATGTAGTTCAGTCACTCCTTCCACCTCTCTGCAGCTGACCCTGAAGAGTAAACAAATATTTTGTCTTTTGCCTGTTAGGTTTGCACTTACAGCTGAGGACTTCTTAAGTATGTGTTTCGGGAGCTCAGCATAGCTCTTCAGTGAGTCTGAATTGCAATGGTAACAGTGAGATCAAGCCTAACAGAGGGAGTGCATGAGCAGTCTGGAACTTCATTATGGAAGAAGCTACAATCATGTAGAAGGATCTTTCAATCCAAGGCCTTAATGCTGCAGTGAACTCTACTGGTCCATCCTCTACATCCATGTGAGGTTCACTGTGGGATCATCGCCTGCGACAGATCCGGTGATCAACGTAAAAAGAGTCACTGGCTTCATTGCTTCCAGTCCAGCAACTGCCAACTCATCTTTCCCCCTGTGGTTCTCTCTCAGTCTCAGCCTTATGAACTTCTCTTTGTTTAAAACCAAAACTTACCTGTTTTCTGTGTGCATCTGTTTATTGTATAGAAGTATACCACAAAAAGCTGTTGTAAGGTAAAAATTTTGCTGTCCATACAGCAAAAAGGAGAAATGTTCTCCGCATCTCATTTTTGGTTCACCAGTCAAGGATTTCACCCTGGTGCTGACAGCTACTGCCAAAGCATTGCTTTTTCGGTTTACAAAGCATTAAACAGCAGCTTCCCTGCAAAAAAGATAATCTGAGAACAAAGTATTTTACACTTAGCTATGGTCACCTGGTTTTGTCTAAAGATCAAGAAATCAGAGAAGTTTTGAATAGTTTCCTTTTGACATTTCAAAAAATAACTTAATTTCTCTTCCACAAAGAAAGAAACACAAAAATGTCCTTTCTTGTAGGCAATGCTGGGACGAGGGAATGGAGAGTCCTCAAGAAAGAAAGAGGAAGAGGAAGTTCAGAGCAGGCACAGACTGATCCCTGTTGGAAGAAAGATTTATGAGTTCTACAATGCTCCCATCGTTAAGTTTTGGTTTTACACAGTAAGAAATCTTTCCTGTTATATTACTAATGTTTGGACAAATACTGAAATTGGATTAAGGTCATCTTGTGTGTTTTACTGAAAGTCTGCATCTGCATGCATTGGAGGGCTTACCCATAAATAGTTTAATAAAAACCTTTTGTGGAGGTCAGCTAGCACTTGCATACCTGTCTAAGACTTTTGAAGACTACAGTTTCATTCAGGAAGTTAATGGTTAAAATTTCAATGACTGTGTATGTTTTTCTTCAAATACAACAGTAAGAGGCAGTTTGCTGCAGTCAGTGGTCCCAAGGAATTCCCTATAGGAGAATTCCCAATAGGAGAGTTCCCAATAGTAAGCCCAATGGGAGGCTGGGCTGAATCAGGATATCGAATTGTATAATAATTGATGAAAAAAAGAAGCAGATAGAGCACATCTTTTCTTAAAACAATTTTTCTTTGTTCTGTTTTGACTAGTCTGCAGAGTGTCTCTCAGAGAAAGTGTTTGTGTAAGTACCCACAAGATAACAAAGACATGAGTAGCAGCTAATGTACATTTTTCAGGGACAAATTATGTCAAATCAGTATAATCTCCATAAGTTATAAAGAAACAGACCTTGCAGATGGAGCAGAAAAAAAAATATGTTATATATTTTGACTAAAGTAAGACAATGTCAAAAACTTTACAGGATATTCTCACAGATAAATTAATAACTGCTATATTAAAATTACTATATGGATACAAACCTTTTTTGCAATTAGTCCTCAAG
Source organism: Calonectris borealis (assembly GCF_964195595.1). Taxonomy (NCBI): domain Eukaryota; kingdom Metazoa; phylum Chordata; class Aves; order Procellariiformes; family Procellariidae; genus Calonectris; species Calonectris borealis. The sequence continues at coordinate 46,380,181 of NC_134352.1, read as the reverse complement.
AGTAGATATTAATTATTCACTACCAAGCTGGAAGCAGGGATTGGAAAGGATTCCATCAGGGTCTCTCCTACATCAGGTGCTATCTGATATTTCATTCAAAGCTTGGATGATGGAGTAGAAATCAGATATTAAATTTGCAAATTGCACTAAAATGTAGAAGGATGAGATCAAAAACTAAAATGAACACAGACAGTAATCTTTTCAGTCTCCTTGGCTGGAATATTCTATCCCAGTTCAGCTTCTGCATCATGTCACAAGTATGGACTGGTTTGAAGGACACAAAAAAGAACAAGAAAAATTTTTCAAGAGGTCTGTAAAACATGAGTTAAGGGGAAAGATTTAAGGAAGTGAGATTGTTTTCTCTGGAAAAAAAGAAGTCTGCAGAAGGAATGTAATAGTCTTCAAATATGTGTAAGTAGCTGCAGAGAGGAACAGAATGGAATAATCTCCAAATCCTTTCTGAATAGGACAAGAAGTAATGGTTTAAATTGCAGCAAGGCAGTTCTAGGTAAGATGTTAAGAACAGTTTCTAACTGCTCTGAGAAATACTGTTATAAACTGTGTAAAGAGATGGTAGATTTTCCATTATTAGGGATTTCTAAGTTTATCTTATCAAAACATATGTCCACTGTGGTACACTGTAATTAATCCTGCCTCAGCACCATCGAATTGGCCAGATAATTTCAGGTGGTCCTTCCCAGTTATATTTTCCATCATTCTGCTGAATGCACAGCAAATCACAAAGAATGCATCCTTCTGCAGATGACGTCTTATAAGAAAAATTGCCTTGCTGAGATTCATGCAATACGTCTACAAGCAGCAGGAACAACTCTCACATCAACAGAGACTAAACTGTGGTGGAGAGCTTATGCTAGCCAATAGCTCCTGTTTGGCGACTTGCAGTAACTACTTGCTGTGGCCACTGAACATTAATCAGGCCGATGAGTCTAGAAACTGCACATCAGCAGTCTAGTCTCATTATCAATTGTATTATGTATAACCAGAAAAGTCTTTACACTGTAAACAGAAAGAAGCGTCCCAGCTCTTCCTGTTAGTTCAATTCTGAAATGGGAGAAAAAGATCAATATTGCATTTCCATTTAGACCTGTTCCTACAGTTTTATGTCCTGAGGCAGGTCTCAATCAAGGTCACTTATTAAAGCTGGATCTTGGCTACACTGAACTTGAAGAGCAAATTAATGTGGATTATGGCTGCAGTGCTTGACCAGTTGGGTATATAAGAAACTCCTGGAGACAAAAAGCAAAACAACTTTCAGATGAGGGTTAAAATTGCACAGCCTATCACATTTTTTACAAGCACACAGGCAGAAATACTAATCATAGATTTCAGAAAAATCCTCCAAATTTTACATTCCATAGTCCAAAAAGGAAGAAAAGTGACTATACTTATGGCTATTGCATGCCATTTAAAATAATTTGATTATTCTACATCTACGTATCTGCTACTGCTCTATAGCTATATCCACCTTCATTCTTAAAATACACAAGAGTGGGTTAAATGTGGGGATGTTTGAGTAAGTAACATGAGCAGTGTACGTAAGCAGATGAGCCAAAATAAACAGCTTTTTCTCAACCAAAAAACCTCCAGCCTTTCTCTCTGGACATGCAGTAGTTTCAAAAGTCAACTGCTCTGTTCTGTCTTGTGGCTGTTGCATTGAAAACCATGACTCAAAGGTTTCATCTCACAGATTGCTTGAGGAGAAGAGGACGGCCTTCCCCTTTTAACTACTAGTTTTAGGCTGAGATGCTAGCAGGATGTAAGAGGCCACATTTCTACCTCATCTGAGGAGGAATAGCTGCAGAGGGAATTGAACCCCGAGTAAGAGTCATCCTCTACACATCAAAACAGCTTTGCCCTAAGTATTGCATTTTGGGACCATGTCACTTTATGATCATTTAATTATTGCAACCAGTGAGAAAAGGGGAAGATAGTCTCCCTCTTGAAGCACTCTCCTGCTGGTAAAATTTCCAGGTTTGTCCCTTACCATAATAAGTATTCAAGTATTTTCTATAGAATGGGACAGCATCCATAGGAGGGCAGGGAGCAGCCCACCCTAGAAACTTCTTAGCAGGCATTCTTCTCCTTAGTTTCTTCAGGTTCTACCCTCAAGAGTGAAAATGGCAGCCCCTAGCTCTTTGTCAAGCCTTGCAAAAGCAAGAAAAAGAGGGTTCAGTTACTTGTATAGTAGCATTTTCAAAGAATCTTGAGTACCAGCATGGGCAGCTGTACTGAGGTTTGACCACAGTGTGGGGTCAGGACATCCTCCTGGAAGGCAGGAGCAAGTTACAGGTCCGGGGCGGGAGAAGGAGGGTGTCACTTGCTATCTGAAGGTCTTGTTTCTTGGGTTAAAGTGGTGCAGTTTCAGCATCATTTTATTCTTAAATCAATATTTTGTTTTTCCTTTTCTTTTTTTTTGGCCAAGCAAAGATTTTCAGCAATTTTCAGTAAATTTGGGTTGACAGGGAAAAAAAAAAAAAAAAACAAACCAAAAAAACCCAACATCTCAAAAGAAAACCAAGAAGAAGTAGAAGCCCCGAGTTACACTGAGACTCTCGTGGTTTCTGTCAGCTTTGTAACCTCAATGTCCCCATTCTTTTGCCATACTAAATGCAAATGCTCACCAAAGGCTGCTGAGTCAAACCAAATTAATAAGATTTGCTGATAATAAATAATCAATAAGTTCTAACAGGAGGGGTGTTAGATGACCAGGTATCACCTGGCTTTTTGCACTATAGTAGAAGGTGTTGTTTCAGCTAGGGAGGTGCATGTCCAGTTCTGCCTGCCCAGACAGAGTTTCTGCTGACTCAGCTGACACCCTAGATGCTGACCTACGTCAATATTGCTCTCCGTTTCCTTTAGGAGTGTTAAGGGAAGATGAAACTCTAGACCTGATCATTGCAATCCATCATCACGCACAAACTGAAAGACAAATGAGATCATTTCCTCCTCTGTTTTATGTAGACAAGAAGCAGTGGTTCAGCTGGCTGTCTTCTCTGTACTGATAGTTACGGCCAATGTAAAGAATTCTCTCGAGTGTCCTTCAAACCAGCAGCTATAAGAAAACCTAGAACCCTGTGGCGTTTACACAGAGCAGATGTGATATTCTCTAACAAATACAACAGGACTATAAATCCTGTTCTGTGAGGTGCTGAACACTGAAATAATCCTACCCAAAAGTCTCAAGCCCCTCTGTAGTTTCTTCATGTCAGGTCTGAACCAAGCACACAATAGTTGTTAGTAACATGCAGTTGAGAGAGAAAAACTGTATTGAAATACAGATGTATGGAATAAGCTTTCTGCCACAATGACTAAAATGTTCATGCACAGAAGTGAATCATCTTTAAATTTGGCTTAAGATGCATTTTCTTGTAGGGCTGCTGTTTGAAAGGCAAAGTAGACAGGCAGTTGGATTCTGGCCATCACAGCCATTCACTCTTCCTACAGTCCATGCTCCAGTGTGACACTCAGGTTTCTCTGAGTTTTATGAACTTGATGATGCAATTTGCCTGTCTTGTCTTTTTTTAACTGATCATTTCATTATATTCAGCATGTAGAAAGAAAGGAAAAAGAAACTAAAAACATAATCCACACTTTCCACTGTATCAAAAATTAGGCCAGAAGGTAGATATATTAGAGAAGGAAAAGCAAAACGGTTATAGGTAAAAACTTGCAAAAAATGTAAGGCAAATGAATGCGTGGCTATGCCTGGCTACTTGCTGCAGCAATGTGAGTAGGAATAGCAGTGCTTTGGGGAGGAACCATGGTATAGGTTAGCTCAGTACTGGACTGGGTAGGAAGACCTCTAGCAACACCTAGGACCTTATGGATTTGGAAGGATTTGGAATGCCAGAGTCAGCCTAGGCTGCGTGAACAGGGGGAAAAAACACAGAGGAGGAGTGTTAGAGGAGTAAAGGGTGTTAAAAGCAGACGAGGGAGAAATCTTCACATAGGAAACTTAGTTTGGTAGTTGACAAAGTGGTATCAGAGTTCCCATCACGTGGGATGATCCAGGTGGACTGCATTAATACAATTTTGTTGGGGAGGCAGATGTGGCTGGAGGAGAGGACGTGTGTGCATGTATTTTGCAGATTCTACACTGTATCTGATGTAATGTGAGCTTTTTCAGACAACACAGAACACTGTCTGATTGTTAGTCTGCTTAATTCTGGTTACAGTGGAATTAGGAATATCAAATCATACCCAAGAAACTGTCTCAGTCGTATAAATACAGTGACTATTGATATTAATTTTGTTTCTTTACAGCTTGCATATATAGGCTACTTGATGCTGTTCAATTATATAGTGTTAGTGAAGATGGATCGCTGGCCATCTACACAGGAATGGATTGTCATCTCGTACATTTTCACTCTGGGAATAGAGAAGATGAGAGAGGTAAAATCACCCCAACTAAGAAAGACAGAATAAAAAAGAAATAAGCATGGGTTTTTTTCATTTTAATATCTGTTTTTATTATTCTTCTTAGGATAATTTTTGATGAACAGGCTTATCATAAAATTGTGGGGTTTTGCAGAAAAGCAGATGGATTGTTCAAAACACAGCACTAAAAAATCTATCTTCCTCCATTTTAAAATCAAGAATATCTCTCTTTCGTTCTTTTTCTCCCATGGAATATCTCTGTTCAGATTTCTATGTGATGCATGTTTAATAGCATTCACAAATATGGGGCAGTCTTCTGACATATCTTAAAGCTCAGCTATATTCCTTGACATGTGGCCCAGAAACTGATGTTTCAGGGAGAAGAAAAGATCTAAGAGAACGGACACGGGGACATGGTGATAGCATGACAATCGAAAAGCCCATGTTCAAATTCCCACCCCACCCCAAATAGAGTTCATTCAAAATTTATAGCTGTTCTGTCTGTCCAAGTATGTCATGCAAAGGCTTTAAATAAAACCGGCCATAACTGGGGGAAAATTTAGATCCACTTTGAATACTGCAGCACATTTCTAATAGGATTTTCCCCCTTTTAATCTTGAAAATTCTGGCTAATTATGTCAAGCAATAACATGCATCTCCCTAAAGATGCTAAAGCAGACACATAGGGCAGAGACAGAGCATTTAAGGTGGCGCTCAGTCTATAGGCAGAGTGAAGTTGTTCCACCATCCTCTGCCCCTCACGGTCTCTCCCACTTGCACCTACCGCTGCACCCTTTTCACTTGGCCAAATGTGCATTTATTCCACATAGGCCATTCAGCGCTGATGTGAGTGGGTGCGAGTCCCGTTAATCTCAGCTGAAACAGCACATTTGTACCCTTGGGCTGAATTTGTTACCATCTACATCTGTATTTTCTGCAGCAAATGCTTTTGCGGACTAGACTAAAAATGGTCTTGCAACAGCCAGTTAGGCTTCAAAGACAGATTTCAAACACTGTATGGTAAACTCTACATCATAAAAAGGACGGAGGACAAGACACTACTTGTGTGGCCTATAATGAGTGTACTTTACTAACCAAAAGAAAAAGGAAAACAGTGGCAGTAGCCACACAAGGACTCTGCAACACCGATGGAGACAAAGCACCGCTGGCTCAGTAGGTGGGAGGCTGCTGGCAGGAATCGTGTGTGCCATTTTTGTCTAATCATTCACCCTAAATTGTCCTTTCCACAAAAGTTTATCAAGAACATTTGTTGGAATGGATTTCTAAGGAGATGTTGGAGATTGTTCACAGAAGATGAGCCTAAAATGCATTCTGAAATGAATTATAAGAAAATTATAAGAATGGCATTCATCTTTTTAAGGAACTGTATGACTCTGCTCAAATGTTCTCAGGCTAAATATAGAAAATTAAAACAAACAGCTTGTTAACTCACTAAAAGCTAGAAATTATTCACAGAAATCACTTGAGGAATAGTTTCAACAGTAATTCAGGAAAACAATCAAGTCTCCCAAATGATCTTACAAATAGAACGACGATAAATTCAAAAGGTAAAATTAATTATTTTTGTTAATTATATTCTCAGCTGTGGAACTTAATTTCCAAAAACAGGTCCAAGTAGTAGCCAGTATCTGTTTGGATTAAATGCCAAATCCAGATCTTTATGCTTATTAATTATTTCTTGACAGTTTGATACACATTTTAGAATAATTCTCTCTAAATCTACAGCTTCTTTAAATGTGAATTTCTGATTAAATATCTTTCTGTATTTCTCCCTCTATTCCAAGACTCTAAGTAGGGTCTATAAATTTGAAAAACAGAAAGATATACATGCATTTCTTCTGATTTCATGGGGATTTTAGACCGAGTGAAGTTTTCGTCCTTTTTCTTTTAAGTATCTTGCACATAGATACAGGCTAAGAATGGTTGAAATGGAATATTCCTCAAAAAAATCAGAGAGTACACAAGATATTTATATGATAGGAGTCTATCACCTTTGCTTTTGGCCTGTGTGGCATATGTCTGTTTACTATAGATTTCTGCAAGCTTAAATTAAGACAGCTCAGCTCCTTTCCTCTCCATGTCCTCTGTCCTTCAGATATTGATGTCAGAGCCTGGGAAACTGTTACAGAAAGTAAAAGTTTGGCTTCAGGAGTACTGGAACGTTACTGATCTCATAGCTATCCTCCTGTTCTCCGTCGGGATGGTGCTCCGTCTGCAAGATCTGCCACTCCGGAGTGATGGCCGAGTGATATACTGTGTTAACATCATTTACTGGTATATACGGTTATTAGACATCTTCGGAGTAAACAAGTATTTGGGACCATATGTCATGATGATTGGAAAAATGGTAAGAGAAGTTGGTGTACTCCTTCTGTGTTTTACCAGCATGTTCTTGACTCAATGGCTTTGGCCAATGACATCACTACAGATTTATCGCTATTTTTATTACACAGTAGCATTTTCATGTAAGCTAGAAATTAGTGCCTTACTGAATCAAAACCTCAGCATAGACCCCCATAATTGAGGATTAGATTCTCCCTGTTCTGTTAGATGATGTATTGCTTGTCTTTCTCTGAGATCTCTCCTCGACAGCAAAGCCATCCATCCTATACCTCTGTGCCTCATTTGCAGAAAACACAAAGGATGCTAGTTCTCAACCAATTGTAAAGGAGGGTGGTTTGTCAAGGTAAAAAAAAGTGTTTGGTACCTTGAGACTCTCAAAGAAGTTGTGTTGTAATAGGCATGGTATGTTCAAAACTGTGACATTTCTATAGTTTGCTCCATATCCATACGTTCTTCCATCTTTCCTGTTCAGGTGTGTCCTTGTGAGATGAGAAATCCATTTGCATAACTGCAGCCTCTGTCCCCTGGCCACATCACATGTACACAACATGGCAGGAGTATGAGTAGTTTATGTAACAGCAAATGCATACAGGAGGAACTGAGAGATGTTTCCTGCCAGGCCAGGTGTATATCTTTTGACTTTTTGACTTTTTCTTTTTACGTTTCAGTAGAAATGTTGCATTAAAGCAGCATTTTGCCCGTATGAGTTAAAGAAAATGGCTGAGTTTACAGATGCACGTGCACACGTCCCTGATATTTGAGTACCTGCACATGTAGCTAATACACATGCTCACATTTTATATGCAGTTATCCAGCCTTTGTTGTGTAAATCATGGCTGTTTCATGCATTCTGGGGTTTAAGATTTTTTTTTTCAAAATAGAATAAAAAATCCTTGAAACTGACATTCAGCAAAAAAAAAGTGACTTTTTTTTCTTTTAACTTTTCTAAATACAAATATTACTGCTGTCTGATTACTGTATGGACAATAATTAGCAAGTCCAAATAGTCTGTTGTGTTTGCCTTAGCATGGTCCTTAAAGAAAAGATCCAGCCACCGTCCTTCCTCACCATCATAGGAAAAGGGGACATATATGAATGCATGGACTACAATCCCACCTTGACATTACATTAGTCACAACAAGCTCAATGATTCTAAGCAGGTATAAAACTGAAATGCAAAATACATGTGCAGTTAGGCTCCCTACCCAACAGGTGACCGGAGGACCATTGTCTTATCCCTTCAATTTATGAGCTTTCAACTCCAAACCCATAGTGGTAGGTTTGACAGAGAAAGAACAGCTTAGTGGAAAAAAAAAAAAAAAAAAAGAAATAGAGTGAAACACAAAAGAAAGTGGTTGTTGAATCGTTATGTCCTGCAAACAGGATTTTGAAGTGTGTTACCTTCCTTCAAGGAAGCCAATAGGCTATTGATGGGATGGATTTTGCAGAGCTCCAGAGTACAGAGGTGAAAACACTCAACAGTTCTTGCTGGAGGTTATTGTAAAAGGACAAGAAAAAGGACCAAAGACCAAAGGGAAAACACTGCATTATCATGTTTCTTTCCTACCCCGCCTGGACTATGTCCCTCCATCCAGTGGTCACTAGGGCTTACACAATACACAGTGTATAAAACTCCTAAAAAACAACCCTCCTACTCTGTTGTATTTTTCACAGGTGCCATGCACGAAAAGTTTCAGAACTGTGGTGCCAGCAGTCTGAAAACCAGTTCAATAATAAACAGATTGACCATGAATAACAAACTTCTAGTAGTCAGTGTTATGGATGGCTGATCGCAGCCCAGCTTCACCAATAGTATAAACAGTGGTTTATTTTTCTCCTGGGGTCAACACAGAAAGGAAGTGGTTGAAATCAGCAAAATAATATAATTTCCATTTCTTTGTCATCCTCACATGTGTACAACAAGCCCACTCCACCTTCTGTGGAAAACAAATGCAGGAAAATCACTAGCCTCTGTAGGCTCAGCACCCACTCAGAGGGTGTTGAATTTAGCTACCAGAGTACTCTGAAGGTGTGGGCAACTGCTAAAGGAGGGAAGTTCTTTTATTTTGTGCCTTCCTGTTATTTGATTTTCATACCTCATCCAACTTTCCATGCATTCAGCAACTCTGACACATCCACTTTGCCCACACATGCAATGCCCAACTGGTTTGAGTTACACAAATTTGCCTCTCACATCTATTTTCTGGCCAACTTACTCCCCTGTGTAATGGCCAGCCCATTTATATCATGCACAGATTTCCCTGGGATTTGCACCTGCTTGCTCCAGGCTGCAATGGGCTCCCTTGTGTATTTTTGTTTAAATCACATGTCCATTTACCCCCTTGGGTTCTGTCTTTTTCATTTCATGGTCTTGCAAGTACCATTCAGTACTATGGAGAACATCAAGCTGGTTATACATATTTCTACAGAGTAAGCCCATCACAGCTATTGAGTTCCTCAACAGACCATATTTAACGCCTGAGCTTTTATCCTGAGCTTCTATTGTGAGTAAGTTTTAGACTCAGGAGGAAAAAGATTACTTTCTCCATCATTCCAATGTTAAGGAATTTTCTCTTCACCTGCCTCTACACTGTATCCAATAAAATAGGTCTTCCCTCTGGGCACTGTGAACAAATACGCAAGTGAAATTAAGCAAGGGGCAGGAATGGGCTTGAGCAGTTTAAAAGCAATGGGCTAAAGCAAAGGTGAAAATAGGAAGAGGAAGCTGAACAGCCAAGTTCATTATTATCTACTAATTTCAGTAACAGAATGTGCTCATTATAATGTCCTTTTCTGATCTCTGCACGGTGATAGATTTACTCCCCTCTTATTTGGGAATGAAATGAAATCACTGTGGAATGTCAAGAGAGTCAGAGGTGTATCAGTTCCCTTACTGTGTGGGAATGGCTACATTTTCTTAGCTTCTCTGCAAATAGAAAGGGGAAAATGGAGCCAGTTTGTTTATAAAACTGCACCAACAGTTCCTCGTTTTATCACTTTTTTAAATAGGTGACTAATGAGTTCTTCAGAATGATTGAAATGTCCACTGCCTTGTTAAAAAAGCAATTGCAATTTGACCCTACAGGCCAAAGGGCCTGATACAATGCCCATTAGAGTCAGTGGAAACTTGCCCATCTGTTTCACAGGATTTCAGACAAGCTACTGAGGTTTTAGAAAGATACCCAGCTGAAGGAGCAAAAAGCTAATATGCAGCTTGAATAGAGAATAGCACTGAAAATTTTATTTCTTGCAACATGAGGTCAAATCTGATCTGATTTCTGATCAAAGACACTGAAAGCATCTACGAAATTGTCTTAAATTGCCACCAAATACTCATTATGTTTATTTGCTTGCATGACATTTTAAAATAGATATTATATTACATCATATCACGTTATATATTTCTACCTGAAACAAAGTTTCATCAGAGAAGAAAGAAGGAACCAGGTTTCATCTCCAAATTCCTTCCCTAAAAGCAGTAAGAACTAAAGGTAATTATGCAGCTTTCCCATTTCAGGATGCTCCCTGAGGTACAATGATCTGGAATTCCTCTTCATTCGGGTTTTCTTAAGAGATTAATGCTCTGAATAACATAGGAATGTCGGCGATTTACTTGTCTGTTTTTAATTCTTTAAGGCATTTATTTTCCTCTCTCGTGTCCCCAGGTTTTTTTTCTTTCTTTCCTGCATTTTTTATGGACCTCAAGACTTTTGTTTTTCCCTGCTTTTTTTCATTTGTCCCCAGTTCCTTCTGTCCAGCTCCTTGAGTCTCTCATACCAGAACCCTGCCCTACAGGTGTCTTCCTCCTACAGCCTCTCTCTCAGTAAATATGAGAATATACTTTTCTGTTTGCTCCTCTGTATACCTCTCTTTTCTCTGTTAGATACTTTCCCAGACTTTGACCGCAGGTTTCTCTCCTTGTGCTTTAAAACTGAAGAACCCCCACAGCAGTGCCAGATCCATCTGCTGCAAATGAGTCCCCTCTTCCACCAGCAACCCTGCTCTTGAGCTGCAGCAAGTCCCCATGGAGCGATACAGCCACTGGTTGGGGTGTGGGATGGTTGCACACCTGCCTCGCAGGGAAGGCAGAATGCAGCTGAGCCAGAAAATGCAGAGGCTGAAGGGATTAAAACTCATAAGGTTTAGAGGAGTTTGGGTCGAGTTTTGGCCAAAGACAAAAGTTACATCCAAAGCTGAGAAAAACAGCTCTGTCGTAACAAGATTTATAACTATAAGTAAACCTGTAACTAAAGGTTTTAAAGGGATCTTACCAGGGACCTTACAGGACTCCCGTTTTTTTCACACTCATTTTGGGATATAAGGCATCTCTGCTGTACCTGCTTGATGCCCATTGCTCTGCTCTCTGGAGAGTCTTTTCTAGCACAGCTCCTCTTCTAATCTTCAGCCTCTATTCAGCACCTCCCAGGACTCTTGTCCCACTTCTTCCAGGAACATTTTGAATGTGTAGGCACTGTTTGCAAGCACTAATTAAACTTGTACATATGCTAATGAGGCCTTCAACAATAGAGAAGAATAGAGTTGAGTGTCTGTGTTATCTGCATTTTTTTTTTAAATATGGTCTTTGTGAGACTCCCCTACCAAGCTGATTTCTAGTCCAGCCAGTATCTCAGTTTTCCTTTCTCGCTGCTTGCCACCATGGTGTCCCATATGTTGCAGTAACAGGCTGTTCTGCCACCCGTTACTCCTTATGTCAGATGCAGCTTCCTTCCTTTACTCCAAGACAATGACTACCAGTGAATAAAATAATCCATGTCAGCCCTTTTGTTTTGGTACAGTTGCCACTAGGTGCCTATAAACAACACACCACCTCGTGACCCAGTGAACCTATATTCTTGTTCAGGCAACTGGTGTGACCAGATGGTATCTTGCATTTTCAAGCCTATTCGTAACATTAAAATTGTTTTTAAAAGCAACACTGGGTAAAACCAAGGACAAAATAATACCACTTCACTTCTTTAAAAACGAAGTTTGTTATGTGTAAAACTGAGAATGGCTTTTCAAAATCTGTTATTGAAAATTCTGTTTCTAAGATTTACAGACTTTTTTTGCAGCATATAATAATAGGAATATGGACAAATAAGTTCCTCTAATTCTTGTCCCTTCTCTCTCTTTCTCTCTCTTTTCCTGTCATTACATTCAGATGATAGACATGATGTACTTTGTCATCATCATGTTGGTGGTTCTGATGAGCTTTGGTGTCGCAAGACAGGCTATTCTCTTCCCCAATGAGGAGCCTTCTTGGAAGCTGGCGAAAAACATTTTTTACATGCCTTATTGGATGATCTATGGGGAAGTGTTTGCAGACCAGATAGACCGTAAGCAAGTTTATGATTCTCATACTCCAAAGTCAGGTATCCAACTTTGATCAGATAATGTCCTATTAGATCATGTGTATGTGCTCAATAAATGGCTCAGGATAGAGGAGCTCCTTCATCACAGAGAATGGTCACGAAAATATTTTTTCAGCTAATATTGGGGTGTCAGTTTCAGAACATGCTTCTGGCATCACTTGGCAATTATTTAACAAGAAATCTGTAATGCTAAATTATCTTGCATATGAAGAACGTTTTAAATGGTTCCTTTTTACCAGTTGGGTGACAGGGATACCTTCCCAAGTATCCACCATGAGTTCGTTGGTATACCTGGGAGATAAAAAGCCCCTTCTTCTCTTCTTATCAATTGGTTTGATTTTAGACCTGAATACTTTTTACCTAACTTCATACTGAGCATCAAGTCTAATAATACTGGGTTAGACCTTCAGCTCCTGTACTTCATGAGGATCTAATCCAATGTGTTTTCTTTTCTCTGTTACCTACTCACCGCCACCACTTTTACGCTAAACCATGTGATGCAATTCTTTGAGGACAATAGATCCATTACTAGAATTTTGCTTTATTTATTTATTGGAAGGCAAGACTGTGGTTACGTCAGTGCAAACAGAACAAAAGCCAGTATTTCATATACTATCTCCTCAGGATTCATTTGGCTGGTGATCCGGAAAATGCCAGTTTTCTATTTAAATTAAACCTCCTGGTGCCACCCGGTGCATTACGCCAAAGGAGAGGGGTGGTCATGAGAAATGATGCAGTAGATGAACAAACTAAGAATCACAAACAATGTATTTTTAGCAAACACTTACATGCAACCAATGTTCATCATTCCTACTTAAATATGCGTAAGCCTTGGCAGCATTTAGAAGTATCTTTTCTGGTGGCAGATGGCATCCATTAAAGCTCTGTTTAGGATATTCCTTTTTATCCTATGTACCACCTTAGGAAAGGGCAGTGTTTTCATAATTTATCTTCTGCTTGTTCAGTATTGACCAAGTTTGAATGGAAAAAAGGTGTTGATTTTTCCTAAGCTGGTTAAGGTAATAAATGTATTTTTTAATATATAAATCACTAATAATCCCTCCAACTTAACGGGGGACAGACGTATACATATTACACGGCAGATATTTCAGCAGTTCCATGTTCAGTTCTTCTTCCTGGTTAGCACAGAATCATTACTATGGATAGAGATGAAACCTCTTTTTTGTGTTCACTTCCCCATTTTGTTTTCAGAGGCAGCATGGAATGCAAGGAAGTAAATAAATACCTAAAATCACAAAGCTTCTCACTGAGTTTAGCTTTTTACCCGATTCCCTCATTTTTAACTTCTCCTTTTCTTTTCTTTTTAAAAATTCATTTCACTCCAAAGGCATCACAGCTGGGGTATAAAACTTCATCTTGCTCCAAAGGCATAACAGATAAAGGTTTATCCCCTTAAACTATGACTTCCTTCCACAAGCAGAATTCTGTCTGTCCCTCTACAAGTGGCCATTTATTGATGTTGTACTAAGTAACTACCACAGTGCAACGAACATGGCAACTGGCTGAATAAAAAGTTCTTGGTATTTTTTTAAATGAAGTGCTAATTATAGTTTAGAACCCTGAAACCTGAGAAACTAAAGTATCTTTTAATGAAGCATTGTTTTTAAGTATGAAAAGAGGGTGGCAGGCTCCATGCCCTTGCATGAGGATTTAGGGATAGTCTTGCCCAATATTTAAACCTTGCAAAAAGATGCAGAGTAATTACTTCTGAGGCTTAGGGAAAGCAAAATTCCTGATGGTTTCAACTCCAGCTATAAGTGTAGACATGTTGTTCTGTCTGTGTCAAGGAAACTAGGAGTTGCGGCAAAAGTGGTGATGCCAAAATGAAAAGCAGCACCTAGTTCCTCCTTCCTGAGAGACAGATGATGTAGGGAATTAGAATCTGCCACTCTTTCAGCACAAAATTTGTGCAATATGTCCTGTCTGTCTGAGGCTTGGTTGTCTCAAAAATGTTACCTCTGGAATAGACTGGGAGCATGAGCAAATGGTTGGTGATGTTGTTATACAATCAAAATGACCTGACAGGCACCTAAAAGATTTTACTAGCACACTTACATTTTTTCACTATTTGGAAATTTGTTGTTATATATATTTTCCAAGTTCTTTTAAGCTAAATCAGCCACTGTATTCATGTTAAGAGTACTACAGTGTTTGTACTTTCTCAAGTAAGATAAACCTGTTCTAAAATTGTTATGCTACATCTAAACTGCAATTGAACTTTATAGCTTGGAGCAGATTTTTTTTGTTACTGCTATTTTAACAAACCAAAAGGGTTTCTTTGTGGTTTTCTTTATATTTTGGTGTTTAATATTGTAACATTATTTGCAAGTTTGGGATTCAGCAAAAGTGCTGATCTTGGAAGTGCATATACATTTGAGCCACGCTCCTGGAGATTATCCTAGTGTCTGAGAAATGTACAAAAAAAAAGTATGCTACTCTAAAATTTCTAACTTACTTTTCTTTTTTTTTCATTTTGTATTGATTTGTGAAGCATGCCATTAAGGCTGACCAGATACAATATCTGGATCCATCTCATCAGCTGGCAGCCTGTCCATCCACTGGATCTACTCTGATTTTTATCTCAACCACACTGTTAAAACATTAGCTAGATGCCTCGCTTTAAAATGATGCATGTTATATACATTTACATTTTTTACCCATACTTTCTGTATTCATTTAATTTTTAAACACATATGTTAACTGAAGTGTGCATTAGTGTCCTGTTGGCATGTGATCTCATCTTCAACTCAAAAGTGGGGACAGAATTATATCCTCACTTCTGGGAGTATGAATACATTATTCAATGGTGCCATTTATTATCAGTGATGTACATAAATACTACATTCCTACCAATTCCTGACTATCAACCAATTGTAAAGGGGAAAAAAAAAGCAGAGTAGATCTTTCAGAACTGTGTTCAAATTTTCAGGTCAATTCAACAAGAAGAGCAAAACCAGTCTCAAAGTGATTCCTCTCAGATTGACAGTTCATCACAGATGTGTTAGCTGGGGGAGAAAGGGGGATCTGGGTCAGGGAACCAGCGATGGTATACGCAACTGTCTCACTTTTAGGTTGCCTTTCCTAATCCAGCTGAGCCTTGTGCTGCCCGACGGGATCCATCTGGGGCAGCAGCGAGCCACTTAGCTGCTTTAGTGAATGCCTGTCCGGAAGGAAATCCACAAACGCTGTAAAACCTCTCCCTCAGTTCACCTCACTTACTTTGGCACTATTGCTGGCAATTTTAGACAAAAAATCACAACACAGTTGTCACATGCAAAGAACTTTGTTTTCACCTTCCCAAGCTATCTGCCCCTCCAGAATACAGTAGATACAGAAGTAGACAAGAAATACTGAAGAGGAAAGGATTATTCAGGGAGTGAACTTGCTTGGTAAAAAATGTAGATAGATGACATAAATGGCAACTTGAGAAATGACAGTCACCTGTAGAAATCAGCAGCAGACTTCACATTTTCCTATATTCAGAAGGCAAAGCAACTGAGAGTGCTGTTAGCCAACATGGGTTCAGGTTTTTTGGTTTGGGCTGTTTTTCAAATTTGCCTGATGTCTCACATGTCAGATTTGCAACTGGATTTTCTTTCCAGCTGACGGTATTTCAAGTGCCATCTGGAATCTGAAGATCAATCCGAGTTGTGTTTGTTCCCTGTGCCTACTTATTGGAAAAACCTACATAGTTCAAGAGAAAAAGATGGGCCCTCCTTCTCTTGCACTTGTATTGGAGGAATGCCAAGTAACCAGAATGCAGTTGTTTCAGAAGATGAGAGATGATTATATACAGGTTTTAACTATGCAATGAACTTAAGAGGAAAGTATAATTACTACAAAAGACTTTTTAAAAATCCTTTAAATTCCTTAGTCTATTAGATTTATTTATTTTTTAAAGTTCTTGAAGGTTTCTTAGTGTAAGTGAAAATTTTATACTAAATTCTATATGATCTAAGGGGTTTCATGCTTTTCATGTCTTCGTAGGAGCTTCCTGTAAGGGCTGTCATTTGCGTGGATCATTCTGGAATTAGAACAAACAGAGCAGCTTTGCACAAAACACAATAAATCATAGCATCATACCTGTGCGCTTTTTTTGCCCCCTTTTTTTTTTTTTTTTTGCATCTGTATTGCAGCTCTGCAGCACAGGCAATATTTTTAGCATTGTTAGACAAAGGCAGAGGATAAAATTTGTGCAAAGCCTACACACTATTTTGAAAGTCTCTCTGGCCTGAGTTGCAGCAGTATTCCCCTTCCTAGCACTCCTCTGAGGTTATATTTTGGGTTTCATTTGGTTGGTTATTTTTAGTGGCTGGTGGGGGAAGGAGGGAGAAAGCACTCCTGTAAGAGTCCTGTAAGAAAAATACAGGGATTTACTATAAATTATGATTAAAATACCAGCAGATTGGAGAGACGCTTCGAAGTCATTTTTAATGTGGCTGAGGGCAAGAAGCAACATGTAAGGTCACAATCTTGTAGTTAAAGCAACTTTTTTGAAGTAACGAGACACTGTTCAATTCCCTGGATGTTTCTGCTGATGAACAGAGCAATGGTGTGAGACTCAGAGTTCCCAGAGTTCAGTATTTTCTCCGTCCATGAAGAACACTGGGACAGCCCTAGGCAGCTTGCTTAGCTTTTTTTCAATATTTCCCAAGTTGGCAAGGTCACTTAGGCATTTGATTAAAAAATTATAAAATTCTTTCACGACCTTTGGGCTCAGTGCAGATCAAAATTGGAAGGTGCCTATATACTCATAAACAGGAAGATGAAAGTGCATTTAAAACGTCCAGACTTGAATTAAAAAAAAAAAAGATGGATTCGTTTGTTAGTTAATATGCACTTATTGGTTTCCTTTAGAATTATGATCATATGAACCCATTTCGCAGTTTCTTGTGATTTCAAACACATCAACTTGCATTGTAAAAGTGGTATCCATTTTTACATGAGACGTTTTCATCAAAAGCAAAAAGCTATTTGGTAACAAAGCTTTCAGTTATGCACTTTCCTCCCTCCATTATTTCCCACAACTACTTTGGAAGGGTACAGCTCGGGGAAGAGTCATGACGCAGAAATTTGCAAGCGTTGTTTCCCAAGCCCTCCACCCAACACACAGTAAAAATGAGCAGTGCCCATTGCTTTGCAATTAGTTGCTGGCCAGGAAAGAGGAAGGGTTAGGTATGTAGCAGGAAATGCCCATGCAGGAAACCGTAAATGGGAGCCAAGAAGGAAAAACAAGCATAGGAGGAGATTGTGAAAAAGGAAACAAGAGATGCAAAAAATATGTACATCCACAGATGTCAGGATGCAATATTTGAAAGCTGAGTGAAGTTAATGCGTGTAAGTGAAATTAAAACTCCAGCCATTTATTATTTTTTAAAGCCTGAGTTCAGGACTTAATGTCCGGCCTTTATCCACTGGCCTGTAGGTATCAGTTTTCAGCATGGGTTTTTCAGTTACCTGAAATAGGCATATAGTTATACTAACAAAATTTGCTTCAGCAAAACTTTTCACTAGAATTAAGTACTTTATGTATTTTTTGTTAAAGCAATGCTGTAATGTAAAAAGGTGAGTGTGTTTTCATACATGTTAAAATTGTGCTTTGAAAAAGTTTGTTATCACAATACGTTACTGCATGTACTACAAAAATTACCGCATTTCTCCAAACATAATTAAAATGGTCAAACCGTGTTACAGGTGAAAGGCGTGTGTGGATCCCCCAGGGACAAGATACAGCACTCAGGAAGTGAAAGCTTTGGCTTTATGGAAAGCGTAGCATTAACATGGTGGGAGCCCTGGGACACAACGTTAGTCAAATGGGGACCCGACGCAGTGGGGCCCTGCTCGGGAGTGAAGCTCAAGGGAAAGCACCGCAGGGGTGGATAATAAAACTTGCGCTCGTTATCATATTGTGCATACGCAATGTCCTGTTTTGCTCATTAGCGAACTCACTGATGTAATGCAGTGCTGTTGTCCGAATTCTGAGATCCACAGCTGGCCATCATGTTGGCGCCCATGGAGGGGTATGTGCAGACGGGGGGAAAGCAAACTGCCCCAGCACACTGTGACAAGGAGATAAAACGTGCTTGGGACTCTACATTCTCAGATGGGGGAGACAAACTGTCCTGGGTTACCGTTACAAAGTCTTCTTGAACCCTACAAACAGAATTCTAATTTCTTAAATGTAAACAAGTATCTTCTTATCTAAAAAGAGTATCATTGCTACTTTTAGCCTCCTGCCAGAGTCCTCTGTCCTTTTTCAGAGAGAGAAATTTCTGTTTCTAGTTTCCTGGGAGTAATTATTTTAAACAAACAGTTTATTCAGTAGTGGGGAAAAAATCCTTTAAAATTAATGTTATAGTTTAAAGATGGAAGAAGATGGTCAGTGATGTGAAGTGGAACACAGGCTTCGGCATTTTGGACACACCGCATACATTTTCTCATGCAGCTGAAGATGTGAAGATTAAGTGGTGCCTTAGTTCTTCATAAAGTAAGGCATGAGATTTGTATTCCCTTGTTATTTAAAAACTGTTCCAGTGACAGAACGTGCAAAAGAGACAAACTTTTGCTAACCTTCATGACAAGCCGAACATCTATGCATGTGTAGAAAAGACTATGGGAACTTGTCTTTGTAGGAAATCTAATTTGGCCATCACTGTGTGGTATAAACCAACAGGGATGCATTAATGGTATTCTAAATACTCTGTTGTAGGCAAATAAAGATGGAGAAATAATTTTTGTCTTGGTAGTTGTCAAAGCTGATTTTTTTTTTAGATTAAATTATCTTTTTTCAATAGAAAAAAATGGGATAATAGAATTGCAACCAGACTTTGAGCTGAGTTTTGATCTCATTGATCTAAGGTTTAAAATATGCTTTCCACCAGTTTCTCTCATTGCTACAAAAGACGTTATTTCTTCTGTTCTTCAGCACACAAAAGGACAACAAGGTTTTATCAACTGATAGTGATTGTTGCGTTACTGGTGAAATCATGATGGGTTTCGGTACTTTGTTGTGTTGGATTTTGTAGCTCTGAATCAACATGTGAGCAAATTAGTGTTTCCACACAAACAGAAATGTAAGTCTCACATTGAGTGCTGATACCAAGAGGTATTGAATGTCCCGATTTCTGCTGGGTGAAGACTGAGTGCACATAGCCCCGGCACTTACAGCAGCTCTCAGAAGGCATTTTGAATGAAACCACTGCTTGGAGCAGTGCAGGAAGCATGAAATCAGCACTAACTTTAAATGATCTGCAAGGTGATGCTTTCTGAGAAATAAAGAATTGCATACTCTCAGCCTGTTCCCGTAATAAAATGTACTTTTGTAAGTAGGAAGGACTAGTGACTCCATGGGTCCAGACACACCAGAGCTGCTTGTAAAAATAGTATTGCTTGTATTTGGCTTTGCCATTTCTTTCTCTGTGAGTTGAATATTTTGGGAGAGTTCTTGTTTGAAGCTGATGTATTATGTATTCTTCTGTCCCATATGGCTATAATATTTCTATATGTAATAGCTAACAGCTATATGTAGTGCCCAAAACCAAGTACCCAAATCACACATATCATATGATTGCCAGTACAGACACCCACAGCTGAATCCCGTGCTCTGTAAACCAAGTTCAGAAGGATACTTTTGAGAAGAAGTAACAGTTGGTATTGGAAATCATGGATTTGTTGACATAGAGTGAAATTTTAAAAAAACATAAGCATTGGCAAACTTTGTTGTCCACGAAGTCCGTGGGAAACTCTCATTGATATCAGCAGGATCCGAGACAGTCCTAAGCACTTTGAAAATTCCTGGCTTAAATTTCTTTTTGATGGGGACAAGGGGAAGCTAGCTGTAGTGCCGCACAAAATTTACTAAGATGGTTTGCATATGTAAGCTGCTTCTTCAATTATTTTCTTGAAGAGCTGACTACAGAGGTACTTAGAACCACTAGGACTGAGGCTAGAAAGACATAAACTGAAGCCATGCTTGCAAATGCAGATCACCCACCACAGCACATGAAGGCACGTAAAAAAATAAGCAGGGGAAACTATTTCACAATGTTTTCTCTCCCCTTGCTTCAGTTCTACAACATTAACACTGAGGACGTTTTGGTTCCAAAGCATTCAGGGAAGAAACAGGTGGCAACTCTGCTGCCTACATGTCCCTTTACCTGGTACAGTAAAGACTTGATAATCTCCCCCACTGTTTCTAGGCATGCAGTCAAAAGTCTGTAATAGCAGAGGGTCATTATGAGTACATCCCACAGGGGCTCGGGGTGGGGCAGTGCACAGCAATAAACGTCCACTCTTTAATTTACTTTCACGTACTTCTTTTTCCTTATGCCATTTATCACATCCTTCTCCATCAATCAAAAAGTTCAAGCTTTCACCATCAAAAAAAAAAAAAGTAAGCTTTTTTCCAGGATTAAACATTTTGATCATTTTATTTGCACAAACACTAATTACTACCAGAGTACCATGATATTTCAGCTGTATGCAACCAGGCAGCTTACCCGCGCCAGGCATGTCTCCTGCAATTTCTGAGGGGAATGTCTTGATATTCATGGCAAATAACACACAATAACAAGAACTGCACAGTAAAATCTGTGATAGCAAGTGCAAACTTCTTGGGGGAAGCATCAATGCCACTGTTATTTGGAAGATATTTCTTCAGCAGGCAGGCCTTTATAAATATTTAAATATTTCTGTAAAAAACACTGAAAAAATAAGCTTTATTCCCATTTTGCACTTTTCTGCATTTTTGTTCCCAGCTCCTTGTGGTCAAAATGAAACCAGAGAAGATGGCAAAATAATCCAGCTACCTCCCTGCAAAACAGGAGCATGGATCGTTCCTGCCATCATGGCCTGTTACCTCTTGGTTGCAAACATCCTTTTGGTGAACCTCCTCATTGCTGTTTTCAAGTGAGTGACACATTGCAAAGTATGGACTTGGGCGGCACGGACATTATTCACGGCCCAAGAAGGCTGCCAAGCTGGAGACTTTGACTGAGACCCATTTTCAGAAGATGTGAGGGTGAGAGGGAAAGAGGCAGTAGCTTGTCTCCAGGGAATGAGGGAAATGCCAAGTTCTTCACATTGTCTCATTTCCAAGGACAGACACCCGATGGGAATCAGGGTAGAGAAGGCAAAAATTTTACAGTTCCGTTATGGCCCCATTCACTCCTGATATGGAAAACAAGAATAAAAATACTTTCCTGTCTCATTGGGTTGTTGTAAGACTCAGCGGTTGTACAGAGCAGATGTACACAGCAGTAAGATACTTTGAAAAGGCTGATTGCCACTGTGCTTTGCTGAAGCATAAACTTACTCATTTTTTTTGTTCATCCTCTTTTTGCAACACGGAAACATTTGCCGCTATTAGTGAAATGTGTCTAGTTAAGGTGCTGCTACATCATCTTCAGCAAAGTACCTAAACCATTTCAATCTGATGTTATTTTCCTCTTCTTGCCTTCTAGCAATACATTTTTTGAAGTCAAATCCATATCCAACCAAGTATGGAAGTTTCAAAGATATCAGCTAATCATGACATTTCACGAAAGACCTGTTCTCCCACCACCTCTGATCATCTTCAGCCATATGACTATGATATTCCAACACCTCTGCTGCAGATGGCGGAAGCATGAAAGCGACCCAGATGAGAGAGACTATGGATTAAGTAAGCCTTAGACAACTTCCAGAGTGGGACTTTCCAATGCCTTTGGTAATATCTAGTATTTGACATGAATGAAGGCTATGTCCAGCACCTTGATAACCTTTCCAGCACAGAACTACTTTTAACTGCAAAAATCTTACCTGAATCAGTTAGTTTTACCTGCACTGCCCAACCCTTAGTTCTCCTCAGAGCGTTAATGAGGTTATGTTTTTCTGGGACTTTCAGGGGTTGTTCCCCCCTTTGTTCCTTCAGAGCAAAAGGGTTTGTTTTGCTGTTGCTAGAGGTCTGTTATTGCTGGAATTCTTCTTACTGCACATCGCACTTCCAGATCGCAGTTTTATTTCTGAAAATATAGAGAGAGCATTCCTACTTTTTGAGCAAACAGCACATACTTCCCCAAAAAACACTTTTTGCCTAGATAATCTGAAAGATGGTGAGAAGTAATTGTGTGGTAGACACATGTTCTCTCCTTGACACTGACTCAAACTGGAGGAGTAGTTTCTCCAGACACTTTCATACGAACTCCCATAAGCATGATGGAAAACCTGTCAGATTATTTTGATAACACTTTCTCTCCTCTACTCTATCTAGTTCTTCAAAGCAGAAGATCTCCATCTTCCCCAATGTATATGCCAGAGGCAGGGAGCTAAGGGATGTGCATCTTTTCCCAACATTAGCCCATGCCACAGCCCACTTCTCTATGAGGAGGGAGCTGGAGCCATGTGGTGGCACTGGAGATGCAAGTGCAACCAGACTGCTCTCCTCCCACTCACATCACACTGTCTGCCACAGCCCTTGCTGCTGCCTGCAGATATCAGCTCTTGCCATGTCAGATAGATCCTCTGTACTCTCAGACTCCCTTCCTAGCAGTCTGCTAATTTGATTATATTTATATTGGGTTACAGGTGGGCTTTGGCTCCCACCGTCTCTCTAGGACCTGACCAGCAGCTGTGTTTAGATCTCATGCAATCAAAACACATTCACGTTTGCTCAGCGTTTGCCTGCTTAAGTGTTTCTGTCTCCAGAATCATATATACTTGAAGTCACTAATTTGGTAATTAGTTGCATCTATCTGCTTTCATACCAAAACACCAGATAAATTTGAAGCCTGCTTTTGAAAGTCTAGTCCATGAATTCCACAATAAGAAGAATGTAGTTAATTTCATGTGTTAATCTTTGCCAAATTCACATTTTTCCATTGTTTCCACAGAACTTTTCATAACTGAGGATGAATTGAAAAAAGTCCATGATTTTGAAGAGCAGTGCATAGAAGAGTATTTTAGAGAAAAGGATGACAGATTCAATTCCTCCAATGATGAAAGAATCCGCGTCACTTCAGAAAGGTGCACTTTTTTCCTTTGTTCTCTCATACGTTGATCTGGAAATATGTTTCTGATGCCATTCTCACCCTTCCTTTCTTTTTCTTGAAAAGGGAAACATTTGAGGTATTTTTTAATAACTCTTAACTAAAAAGTAGAGTGATAAAAGATGGTGAATTTCCTTTCTCTTTTTTTCTTTTTGCTAAAGCAAATGTTCCTCAAAGTTTTGAAAACGTGAATCTTTAACCAGTTGTATTAGAACACAACTGACGTAGTGAGAAACACAAATTATTCTTGCATTTCAGTTCTTAAAGCAGAACTTTAAGGCCCAAGTGGTCAGAACACAACGGGAGAGTAAATGAGACTTCTCCAGTGAAAACCATGGCTTTAGCACTGACCTGCTAGCCATTCAGATAAAGAGCGAGCCTTGTTTCAGGATGGCCTTGCTAGGTAAGCTAGTTTCATTGAGAGCAACAAGGATCTTGTCATTGATTTAAAAGAAACTAGACATTTCACCTACAGCAATGAAACGCACAGAGGACAAAGGTAATACGTTAATTTAGTGGAAGTTGCCAGTCCTCAAGTTCATCAGTCCTAAAACTTCATAAATCTGTTCATCTGCTGTGGTGCTTATATGATCTTATCACACAGCAGCTGAGCAACAGAGTTAAATTTTGAGGACAGAGTTTGTTGTTTGATTCATAGCACTGTTACCAATAAATATTTTAAGGCAATATCCTGTCAGATATTCATAAAACTTATGAATCACTGAATACTCCATTCCCTGAATACTCCACTTTAACTTGAATAACAGAGGTCAGGTGAGTTGTCATTGTAATAGATTACACAGATATAACACTCTTCTCCTTATACATAATTTTCTAGCGCTGCCCCTGATGCAGCTATACCTAAAATGTTTTCTCTAGGCAAGGAAACACGCTTTTAATTTGGTTTTGAAATAAATCTATCCCAGAGCAGGATGAGCCGATATAATATCCTTTAATCATCTGCATTACTGAAAATAGCACCCCAAAACCCATATTTTAGAAAAGGATATTAGAGTGGAAGTATGGTAAGGCATGGAATGGCTTCCTCATAAAGAATGGCCGAGTAATCCAGCTCTACTTGGTCTGGAAGAGACAAGTGAGGAATGAAATGATAGAGATCTATACAATTATGAGTGCAAGGAGAGGGTGAGTAGAAATCAATTGCTTGCTGTCTCTCCCAGAACAAAATATAGGGCAGCAACAGATTAATCTAGCAGGAGACCAGCTTCAAAGTAAACAAAAATAGGTGATTTTTTCATGCAGTAAGTAGTGGAGCAGAGCAAATTCTCAAAAGCTGATGAGGTCTGAAAGAAGATGGTGATGTCAGCTAAAAGTCTACACAGGTTCAAACGGAGACCAGACAAGCTTATGGAAGAGAAATCCAGTAAGGACTGCTAAATACATAGAGATCTTATTGAGCCCATGAAATTCCTGAGCAGAAAATGTTTTAGAGACTGGAGAATATAAGGGGGAAAGAATTACATATGCTTCAAAGTAAGATAGTGGGCTAAATTGATCTGTGGTCCGAGTACCTTTTTTTCTTGTACTCTGATAGTCCAGTGGTCAGAGAACTAATCTGAAAATCATAGATGCAGGTTCAAATCTCTGTTCAGGCATAGCTTTCCTTTTGGTGGCCAAGGAAAGAAGAGGTATGTTTGAAGCCTCTGTAAATAAGAAGTAATCCAGCTGGGACGTCCCCTACATTAGGCAAGTGCTCTAAGTCCTTGAAAATACATATGAATACATAACAGTCTGCCTTTGCACTCTGTGCTAGCCCTGTTTTATAGGAAAAGAGTCCTTATCTCTATTTTAAGTGAATGGCTTAAAGCACCTCGTTCCAGAAGAGAGTTCATGATTATGAATCCTAAATGAAGACAAGCACCTGAGCCCCACAGAGAAATAGTGCTTTAAAAATCCATTTACCTTAGCCAATAGTGTAATGTGGAAACCAGCATGCCCCATTACCAGCTCTGTAAGGGAGACCCAGGTAGCAACCCCATGGGGTACAGAGGCCACTCCTGGACCCAAGCACACTACTAGGACCTGCAGTAACAAAATCCCACGTGAACGCAGTTCTCATCTCATCATAGCTTTCCTCTCCTTGCCAAACCAACTGCAATGCTCTACCACACAAGGCAAGTGCAAATACTTCAAAGATCTGAGGAATACTTTAAAGATGTTTGAGGAATCAGGGCCATCTAAGTATCTTAAATAACACACATTTTAAAAACTGGATGCCCAGGTCTGCAATTATGGCCAGGCAAGTATCCCTTGAAGTGTTCTTAATCTAAACCATCAAACTTCTTTTTTATAACCTGTGGATCATTCAAATATTTAAAATCCAGATTGCACTCTACAGTTTCTATATAGAAACATTTTTGTACAATTAACAAGAGGCAAAGCAAAGCAAACAGAGGAGATGCAAGACTATACAGTTTCTCTTCCAGTGTCCAGTCATTAGCCTGTAGTAGTAGACCAAGCACAATACCTACATTATAGCCACGAGATATCAGCTTAATCATCTGTCCAATTAACTCAGCTATACATGGTATAAAATTAAACCAGAAAGCCCTGCAAACATGAGTAAAGTTCCCCTGAAGACCCTCCATTTACAGGAAACTGAGGATGCTGCTCGGGTCAAGGAGAAGCAAGGGCTGGGACAAGCCCTGTGTGACGTACCTGCACCTGGGCCTGAACCGCTCACTGTATTCCCTCTCCTCCACGCATCTGTGATACACTCACCTCTTGCTTGAGCAGCTCCTACTTGCAGCTGGATTTATCAGAGTGCTCCAGGTCCTGCTTGGAGGAAGAACAGCTGCACACCGTAGGTGCAAAGCCCAGTACACCTGAAGAGGGAGTAGGGGGCTAGCACTGGAAGGAAAACGGGGGATGGGAACAGAATCTTGCTTTGAGGCTCAGTCTAGGTGGGTCCCAGAGGCAGGTTAGGAGCTCAGGAAAACAAAAGAATAAGGGATCCTGTTTCTTGTTGCATTGATCTGGGTGTAAAGGAACGATTTCAGCTAAGCGGTCAGTGGCTGTACTGGGTCAGGACCACAGCCTCATGTCTGACTCACCTACAACAAGCTGCGATTTATACTCTCACCTTGGAATAGTCCACCCTGGCATCCTTTGGGGCCTGTCTTTGTTCAGCAATCACCTTACTTCTCCTGTAACAAAGAAGACCACAGAGGTGTCCAGATTTGGTGTCACCACACAGAATCTCTCCTTTGCCTGATCCTTTCACAGTCAGAAATTAAAAGCATGAAACGACACTTGATGTTTGCCCTTCCCTGACCCTAGGTACTAAGCAACTTGGAGGAGTAGCTCACTAGCTAGGATCTCACACATGTACATGGAAGTAGCAGCAGGTTAGTGATACACATCAGAGGAAGTGATTGACTAAGCCAAAAAATACAAAGCAGTACGAAGCTGAAAGGTGTTTCCCTTAACTGCACTTATCAGGTTACACAAATCTTAGTGAATCTCCTGGGCACCCGTGAGGAAAGCAAAGTTGGACAAATTCATTTCATTGCAGCAGAAGAATCGCAACTTTTCCAGGAGACCCTTCCTTTCTAATCACTGTGAAATTTTCAGTGGCACAGTTTGACCAGCACAGCGACACGTGTAATATGATCAAAAAAGACTGCACTATTTTTCTTGATCTGGCATGAAGCCACTAAAACAATCTCTTCGATAGGTATTTTTTCCATATGGACAGGTCTCAAGTCTTTCAAACCCAATGCAAAACCTCTTGTTAATTCCAAAGGGAGTAGGATCACATCCTAAAAGTATTTAAAAAGCAGATAAGCTGGTTGGAGTAGATATTACTACGTCATCTTTGGTACTATATGGTGTCCTTTACTACAGCACCTTAACACTTTATAGTCTGCAGTGCAATTACACTAACAGCATCCATGTGAATGAAAACATCGTTATTATCTTGATTTCAGAGATGGCAGGCTGAAGTGCACAGAAATAGGTTTGGGTTGGTAAAAGGGCCGCTACTGAGCCTACCAGATCTGGCCACGCATGCAGAGCAACAGTAGGAAAGGTCTGTGAATCTGGCGGCATCTCTCTGTGGTCACACAGAGTTAAGTGGTCTTAGGCTTCAGATGGGAACGCAGCCAGGACAACCCAACATCCTTAGCCCGCAGAAACTACCGCGCCTAGGAAAATTGTCTGGCCACTTGCATCAGCAATGCTTTACCAAAATCAAAGTACCAATAGCCTGTTACAGGCGTGGGAACTGCTGTCTATGTTTTATTTAAATAAAACCATTCTGCAGTCACCTATAACAAGCACGGTGGATACGCCTGTAAGTGACTTTCAGCGTCTACAGTCTTTGCGGCAGTTGAAAAGGATTTTGAAGTATAAATGATGCCTTAAAAATGGACATAGGTCCACAAAGGGACTTGTGAACCTAGTTCTAGCATTCGATTAAGATCTCTACTTCTGAAAAGAGTGCCTTCCTCCCATTAAATTATTACTTCAGTTAAATTATTGATGAACTGATGTGCAAAGGTTAAAAAGAAATATAATCAAAATGAATGCCAGCAAAAGCCATCATCTCCCAAACCATAATTAAATAGGCTTGTGACAGGTAATATAAAATCTTTGCCAGGTTGCAAGTTCTGACCTTTTTTTTTTTTCCCTGGTTACTGAATATTGTCCTCAGATAGTCCGTGTTTGTTTCACTATTAGAAATTTCTGAGCTTCAGCAGAACACACTTGATGCACCTTTTACATGTAGCCTTCTCTTCTTCTGTTCTCATTCCCATCTGTTAGGATGGCTTGGCACTTTCTCATACGGTGGATAAATCTTGCTGTAAGGAAAAGCACAGGTGCAATGGAGGCGTCATACATGGATATTGTGACATTTGCCAAAAGGTTTATACTATCTCCAATACACATGGGAAAAAAATCCAAAGCAAAACTTGGGCATTCTTACTTTGAAATAGTGTTTTAATTCAAAACTGTTCCTGAAGGAAATACAGCTCTTACTCTCTATTCACTGAGTGCAAGATTATCCAACACTACAGGAAAATAGAAAATTTCACTTATTAAAACATTTTAAGGACCAGATTATGACTGTATTTCTCCAGAACATATCCTCTTATGTCCACAGTGTTTGGCTGATGTGATTTTATCATGTTTCTAGTAGGATTACTCCCAGAGCGTGGTGCTGTTCTGTGTGATGAATGATTGCCGAACTGAACATCAAATTAATATAAGAGAATATCACTAATTAAAAGAATAAAGATCTGTTAAAAAATCTGGGAGTGGCCATTTGCAATATATATGAAAAAAGGTGGCTAAATCCAGCTAATAGCTTTAGGTTTAGAGGAGATCATCATCACTCAAGGTTTCTTTTTGTAAATAAAATTATGCAGTCAGGCCCCATTCAGTCTAAATATATGTATGTACTTCTCAGTTATCTATGCACATCTCTGGTTATCCCTGGTTTCTGAACCCAGACTGCACTATCCTTATCTTGTTGAGTTTCTATATAAATTTCCCACCATTATCAATGCAGTCACATCTGTGATTACTTCCATAGCAACCAACAGCCTATGTAACTCAAAAGTCGCTCTTCGTCTTGGCCAGCAATACCACCAGTCTTACACCCTGTGCCTCTGGCAGCAGCTAATAGATCATGTTCAGGGAAGGCAGGACAAATATATGAACGTGTACCCACAAGGTATGACTCTAGTTCTTTTTGGGATGCATTAGTTGCGTTCAGTAGCATTGCATAGCCTTTACATGAATGTAGGATGCCAAATTTATCTCACTATGGACAGTTCTACTCATATTCCAGACACAAATATGTAACCAAGTGCAATAATTCAACTAGCTATGTTTGTATTAGAAATTATTTCACTTGTGTACATCTCTCAAAGCAAGCAAAAAAAGAAAAAAAAAAAATCCAAGACTATCCAGTTAGCTTCACAGAATGTTATAAATTCATTCCAGTTCTTGGGTAACAGTTGTTGGGGTGAATGTTTTTCATTGGTCATAATCTGAGCATTCTCAAGTAAAATCTAGGAAGTTTCTCAAATTGTTCTATATGGCTGACAGCCCTAAATTTGTGATGTTATATCTGTTCATCATCTTGGAGCAGTTGTTACAGAATCTGAACATGTGACAAGGCACTCAATTATTAGCTGATAAATATTTCAAAAGTATAATTGTTTTTATAAAATAGCAGTTCAGATAACTAATAACATGAGGGAAAATTCAACTGCTTCCCATATAAACTGCTCTCTCACTAAGGAATTATATGCTGTGCTTGCAATAACATTAATCTGTTTTGTTGGAAAAGTTGGTAGAATTGCAGGTAGACTGGTGCCTAAATGATTATAAGATGAGTAGAATGAGATTCTTTGAAGCTAGCGGTTCATTTCTTAGCAGTGATTACTTGATCATTCACCTATTGAAATCTGATGACAGCCATACAGTTACTGCTTCATATTTTATTTGCTGTGCTTGCACTTTCAAAACTCACGATCTTCAACAGAAAAAGCCCATATTGCACAGGAATGTGAGACTTACTGTAGGGAGTGGTGTCACACTCCTCCCTCTCCTCTCTTGTGCGGGCGGGTTGCTGTTGCTCATCACCACGAGGTAGTCAGACCTCAGTGTTTCACCAGCTAAAGTTCTGTGCATTAATTAACAAGGCATTAATGCTCAAGGCCCAATACTCATTCACTGCTAAAATTTGGTTTCCTTCTGGGCAAGTATGACTGTTTATGGTGTTGCCAGTTCCAGATCACTCGTCCTGTTGGTAATTCAACTAGCAGTAGTTGAAGATGATATTGACCTCATCAGAAATCCTGGCTATGATTGACAGGGCACCTATTAACATTTGAGTATGAATTGCACTAACAGGCAGAGAATAAGAGACTTGTGAAGAAAAAAGAGTGGAAATCCTGCCATTTGGTATTTGTTGCTTTCTGTTCATTCTTCAGTATCTACAGGAATGGGGAAAACCAGAATTGTAACCTTAAAAATCAGACAAAGATAACTATATAAATGTGTTGCTTTTAATACTTCTTTGGCAGATAATGGAGGTCCATGGTCTAGCCTAGGGATTACAACCAGAGAAAATAATTATGAGAAGAAATTTCATATGTGCTAAAGGCAATTTCATTGTGTAAAATTAGAGGAATCCATATAAATCCTTCAGTAGAGACGTTTTAGAAGCCAGAAAATTTAAATGGTTGAAAGCCACCAGCATAAATTAGTACACAATTCACCTTAAAGTCGAAAACGTTTTAAAGTGACAGATCAACAGAACAGATATACTAAAGTTTAAATTAGGATCACACATTCAATTATTATCTCTTAATACTTTAATCTAATTTTGTATTTATATATTATGATAGGTAGCTAATAAATAACTTTAAAATCCATCATTTCAATCCCTAAACTATTAACACAGACTACCCAAAGCACAATCACAGTAACGGAGCAGTCTTAGTGTGTGTACCCTATTGTAGGCTGTATTTGGTTTAATAAGTGTTCTCCCTGCAGTTTTCATGCATACTTTACTTGTTATTACCTACATTCAATACAATAGCTGATACATTTTTCTTCTATATATCTGAGCTAAAAATTAATCAGAGAACAAAGAAACTATCATCTCCTTAGGTCCACATAGCACCAGCTGGTGCAAATCTGGGGTGAACACCGGAAAAAAAATGGGATGTTACCCACCTTCTATGGCATATTGCCCACTTTCATTGCTTCCTTTAGTTCTGCAGTTAACTGCAGTGGTCCTGCCTGTGGCACAACTGGGGACAACGTCATGTGGCATCTGCTCTAAGTGTTATTCATTCATAACAATCTAATTAGAAGTTTTGGCAGCAGAGAGGCAGCAAATCATAGTAACATTTCTGTAATAACCCTTCTCCCTGGGATAGGGCACACCCCAAACCCCCTCTAACTTACGCAGCAGACACCCCTGGTTTAACCCACTGGAGCAGTTTTCTGAGCGAGTGCTATTTGTTTGCTGAACCTCTTTTAGCAGGGTTTTGAAGCAGATGAGGTGGTGTAGGTTGGCTTTGAATTCTAAGACCTATTTGTTCCCATTTGTTTTGGTGACCTATTAGCTGAACATCACTGCTTTGTAGAAATTAACCTGTTTAACTTTTCCCTTTTTTAAGGGTAGAGAACATGGCCATGAGACTGGAAGAAGTAAATGAGCGAGAGCACTGCATGAAGGCCTCTCTGCAGACTGTTGACATCAGGCTTGCTCAACTGGAAGATATGATGGGACGAATGGTGACCGCCTTAGAAAAACTGACTGGCATAGAGAGAGGTGAGACGACCAAGATACGATCCAGGACCTCATCCGACTGTACTGATGCAGCCTACATTGTGAGGCAGAGTAGCTTCAATAGTCAGGAAGGAAATACTTACAAGCTTCAAGAAAGCATAGATCCCACGGGAGAGGAGTCCATGTCCCCAACGTCTCCTACGATCACGCCCCGCATGCGAAGCCACTCTTTCTATGCAACAAATATGAAGGACAAGTGTGGGTTGGAAAAGTTTGAAAGCATTTTTAAGGAAAGATCTCCAAGCTTGCATCGGGCTATCAGTTCCCACTCAATAGCAAAAGAAGGAAAGGTTCCCTTAGCCCCTACCAGCACTTTGTCGATTGCCCCAGACTCCAGAAGGCCTTCGTCTTGTATAGACATCTACGTTTCTGCCATGGATGAGATGCATTCTGACACAGAGCCTCTCGACAGCTCCATAAATATTCTCGGTACTGGAGATGCAGCTCTGCAGGCTCACATAGCCTCTTCCATTTTAGCTAACAGCGCGTATATCAGCAGTACACCTGGCGAAAAAATTTCTGGCAGGAGTCTTGATTACGAGGAAACCTCTGGAATAGAAACAAGAGCATTTTCTTCAGACTACTCGCAAATCACAGATTGTCAAATCCCCTGGGATTCAGACCCTCCCTTGTATCACACTTTAGAGCGATCTAAAAGCAGTCGTTATCTGGCTACAACTCCATTTATTCTGGAGGAAACGCCAATTGTGAAATCTCACAGCTTTATGTTCTCTCCATCCCGAAGCTACTTCAGCAGTCTTGGCGTCCCAGTCAAAACAGCAGAGTACACAAGCATTACGGACTGCATAGACACGAGGTGTGTGAGCGCTCCGCAGGCCATCGCAGAGAGGGCCAGTTTCCCTGGAAGTCTCGGGGGCAAAGTGGAGGACTTGGGATGCTGCCACCCAGAGAGAGAAGCTGAACTAAGCCACCCGAGCTCTGATCATGAGGATATTGAGGCCAAAGACAAGAAGGGCATCCCCTTATCTCCTCAAGACGGCAATGCTACAAGAACTCTGGCCAACAGCATCCCACTTCCAAAAATAGAGCGGGCCAACAGCTACTCTGCAGAGGAGTCCAACATGTTGTATGCACAGCACACGCGGAAGAGTTACTCTATCAGCGACAAACTTGACAGACAGCGAAACGCAATAGGCCTGCGAAACCCCTTCCAGAGGAGTAAGTCCTCGAGGCCAGAGAGCAGAGGGGACAGCCTGTCCATGAGGAGACTATCAAGAACAGGAGCCTTCCGCAGCTTTGAAAGCAAACACAGCTAGGCGTAGACAAAGCTCACCGGCAGTCTAAGCGTCATCTGCTCTCCAGTCAAATTTTCTTAGCAGAATAAAAAAAAAACTTCACATCACCCCATGTCAACTCCCGTTGGCATTAGCCACTGGTCAAGGGAGCGCATTGTCAGTCTCAGCATCACCCACTGAGTTACTGCATCTTGACCCAGTTGACAATTGCACTTAAGGAAAAAGGGAGGGATGAAAGCTTTACAAAGACTTCAGTAAACAACAGGAACAACAAGCCCCCTTTATGAAGTCACAAGAAATAAATGAGTACGTTCAAAAATCTGCCTTTTATTAGAAGGCATCTTAAGATC
Source organism: Calonectris borealis (assembly GCF_964195595.1). Lineage (NCBI taxonomy): Eukaryota > Metazoa > Chordata > Aves > Procellariiformes > Procellariidae > Calonectris > Calonectris borealis. The sequence goes on along the minus strand of NC_134352.1, from coordinate 46,347,061 downwards.
TTTGATCATTATTCAAGTTTTTAGGATGCAGGAATTAACTGGCAAAAAGAGATGTACAAATTAGATGTTCTAAACTTCGATCGTGACTTCTTTTTCATCTGTTTCACCTTTGTGATGACTGATGAAAAGCATTTGTTATATCTGTAGGAACTGGCAGCAAACAAACCTAAAGTCTCCCAAATCCCTTGCATCCCACACTTGTGGAAATGAAGAAAGATGAACAAGATAACCACCATAACGTTCACTTGTCTCTTTTTGTATCAACTTTTAGTGCCACAAAAAGTTTATATTTTCAAGAGCAGAAAGGGAAATGAAATGCCTTTTGTACTGCGACTTAAATGGAGGAAGAATTTATGTTAAAATATCAGGTGATTTCCTGTATAAAACAGGCATTCTAGATTCTAGCACAGCTGAGCAAGCTCAGGATGAATGTAATTAAGCGGAATAGTATATATTTATTTTTTTACCACATTTGTCATCAACATGTTGTCTCACTAAATCAAAGGATGTGATGGAACAGTAAGAACAGGGTGATCAGAGCAGAGCACCGTAATATTGTCAGGTTCTCACTGCTCTGTTTAATTACAAACTGTGGAGATTTATTCACCAGGCTGCTACCACGTTCTTCTTGCTGTTCCATTTGAGCTGCCGATTTTTCACATCATTCCGTCACCTAAAAATATACACCTTTTTTTTTTTTCATGAGGACATGGCCATATTTGAACATTTTAAAGTATACAAGATTTATACAAGATTTATCTGAATCCAGATTAATGCAATTAGTCTGAAGTTGCTTAAGGGAAAATGTTCTTGGCAGAGAACTGGAAAACACTAAAAAGTATATATGCTTTTAAGGTAAGTTAAAGAACCAAAGTGAAGCTGCAGGTATCTATAAACAGCAAAAGCCATCAGTTGCAACTAGGCTTCCACCATTCAGCAGCATATCACACAACGTGCATTTTAGTAGGAGAAAGTATATCTGAATGGTAGTGCAGTTATGGGTTTTGGTCGAAGACAGTCGTAACTCCACTGACCCTACCCACACTCCAAGGGTCCACAGTGTCAGCCAGAGTTTCAAACTTCTCATGAGAAGATACCACAGTGGTCACAGGTGGAAGGGTATGCAGAAGATAGGAAAAGGGTGGAGAAGTATAAACTGCAACTGGATCAAAATTGCACATCCTTTATGAAGGCACAACTTTTAAGCTTGTAAAGAGTTGAAGATAGTGCTATTAAAAATTAAAACATCTCTACAATGACCAACATCTGTGTTGAACCAGCTCCTTTTTGTTATTAAAATTGAACACATGCGAGTGGGGTACATACTTCCCATTATTTAAATGGGAATTATCTTCCAAATCTCTAAGGCAGCTTTGAAAATGCAGGCTGAGGTTTTCTCACTGGGATCTCACCCTGGGAGACTCTGAGCACCAAATGAAAGCTAAGTCTGAAAGACGACAAATCCAGACATAAAAATAATCATCAGCCTCAGGAAAAGAGGCAAAGAAGATGAAAACGTTTAGGTACTGAGTCACTACGTTGGGAAGTTCAGGAAATAAAGAAATGCAGCATGGGGACTTTAAGCACAATGTGTTTCATACTTCCTGCACCGACGTGTTCCTTGTTTCTTCTATTTGATCAGGCTTTCAACGAGCTAAACTCCACCAAGACACCGTGTTTATGCAATTGCCTTGCAGTCCATGTGCAGCATTACAGTCACATGGCAACACCGAGAAAGGTCAGAACCCTTTCTGTGCATTATGAAGCATGCTTGTGACAGGTTGATTGTTGAACAATAGCAAAACGCCCAGGGGCGAAGGAACTTGTGTTTAACAATCTGCTTCAAATGTGCCAACTTTTGTTAGCAGCCTTTTCCTAAGGCTTCTCCAAATCTATCTATCCTTGGTGAGTAGAGGGGGATATTCTCACTTTGTTTTCTTTGCTACTTTTACGAATGTCTGCTAAAACTGTTCATGGACTCTTCCACCTTCACCATATTACTGGCCTACTCTAGAGGAACTTCAGATTCATTAGAAATTCCTCAACAGTGCTTAGTGAATTAGTTCAAGGCATAGGGCTCTCCTCTGGGGTAGATTTCATTGCTTAGTTTGTCAGGGTAAAGGAATTTGCCAAACCCAGAAGCTGTATAAATGTTTAGGATACAGCACTTTATTGATCTGGAGCACACAATCCGGGTAAAATGAAACAGGACACTTTATTTACCTCTTAAAATTTGCCATTATATATAAATTGTAAATTCAAATGTTAAAAGTGTGATTGCAAGATGTCAGAACACTACTTTTCCTGAACGTTTCCCATTTATTCTACAATGTGGTGTCTATAGAATATATTATGATGGATGTGAGATTATTTTATCTTCACCTGTTTTTACACATTGCATCAAACCGCTCCTTTTTGAATTTGATGGTAAAACACCCATTCCTTGCAATGGGATCAGATTTCCCACTCCCGATATTATTATGACCATTTAGTGAGAGTAGAAGTCTTACCATCCATCATCATGTAGCTATAGCATGTGCCATATGACATATTCTGTATCAAAAGATAGCTTATGAAATAGAGATATATACACACATATATACATATCTCCCATATATAAGCCAGTATAGTTGTGACATGTGGTAATATTAGTGAACGTTACAGGACAGTTTTAATATCACGTTATAAGGTCTTGTTTGTAAATCTGTAACATTCAATAAAATAGCACATGTTGCATCAAGCATTAAGTTCCACTATCCAGTTATTAGCTTACATATGGAATAAGCATTTCTGGTCACAGTGTGTAAGTTTGATATGTTTCACACATTTCTCTGTATAGCTCCACTTAAATGTCTGTATGAACTGATGTCTAAACCTCTAACGAGCCACTGTGGGCCGTGACAGGTGAGTTGTGATAGTGTGAAAGATGAACTGGCATGTTATGCAAAAGATTATAAGATAAATGAACTTTAATAATATTTTGAAACTCAACTGAACTTAGCTGTTTGTTTACATATGCTGGCCGACAGAGGAAGCGGTGTACAGTATTTTATAAATATTTTCCTATAGTAATCTGTTCTGTTGTTTCCGGTTTAAGTGATGCTATTCTACAGTTGGGGTATACACTTGTCCTAGGTATTGGATTATAGCACATTATTCTTTCACAATAACAGTGCGATATGACTGAAGTAGTTTCTCTTCCTTACAGTCCAGTCTTTTTTTGTGTCAATGAAAATGCATGCATTGTTCCATGAGTTTCTTTGGACTACTATGAGACTTAACATTTTGCTATTGCCTGCCTGTAAAGATGAATCCAGTTAGGAATGAATTCAAGTTTTTGGATGTTTACATTATTTCCATTATGTTTGATCTTTAGCAAAGTAAGTGATTTTTTTATTATTTTTAAATGACAATTGTATTTTATGAAATTGAAATATTCAACACAAAATGCGAACCTACAGCAGTGCTCAGACATTTGGCTCTCTCTTTTTTTGGAAGAGATAAGGTGCTACATTATTGTTCTTAGCACAAGTGCCAGTTAACAAATGGCAGTGAGGGGATAATTTGAAAATATAATGAAAAACCAAAACATCCATTCATCCACATAAGGAAATCCCTCTGGGTTCCAGATATAGATTGCTTTTTTTTCATTTTCCATTTATAGATTTTTTGGTAAAAAAAACTGATTTGTACCTTTTGTGGAATGGATAGCCTTTTGTCAGGGGATAAATATCTTAGTTAGGTATATTTTTTGTATGAGAAGAAAATGATTTGTTTCTTAGAAACTCTCAGTGCATGGAAAATGCAACTACACAAATAACTGCTCAAAAAAAGTGCTGGTAGCAGCACACAGCCTTAGTCCAATGACTGCAGTCGGAGCAAACAAGTATCTGTCCTGAGAGCAGAAGTTATCAAAGGTATTAGTGTAGAGTGAGCCAGTGAAACAAAATTCTCTGTAAACTCATGGTGCGAATATTCAAAACAAGCATAAATGTCTTGTTATGTTGCTCAGGTTATATACTTAAAAGATCTGATAATCACCAGAAGGGAAAATGTGAGCTGGTCATTCCTGGATTTCCCTAGGAACACTTAAGTAGTTGTGATGTCTCTCCCCTGCTTAAAAATAATAGTACATTTGCATTTTTGCACGAATATGCACAGTTATTTTAACAAAGGCCACATTTTCAGTTCTGTCAAAAGATACCAGGTATAGATCACCTTCTTCAAAAGAAATGGGAAAGCTTCTTAGCGTGAATTTTCGCTTATCCACCTCAAGTAACAGCACAGTCCAAACTGGGCAGAAGTAAAGCGTTGGGGGTGTCTGCTTACCTAATGAAACCCTTCATTCCTCTAGGTGGTATTCACTGGCCTTGCCACACGTGGGCACAAAAGCAGTAGTGCCGAACGTGGAAGGGCTGAGCTTCTGCACCCCAGTGAGAGTTACCCTGCTCTATAAGCCAATCACAGGGTGAACGCTACAGGTCACACAGGCTTCTCTTCTCCGAGACTGACTACGATTATGGTCTTACTGACGCTGGTGCAAATCTGCAGAAAATCCACTGATTTCAATGGAGTACTCTGACTTTTGTCAGAGAATGGATTTATTCTGCGTTTCTAACTCTATATTACTTCGAGTCATGGCACAGATTATCCTAAACCATCATCAAGTGGGAAGTCTAATGACTGAGCCATTGAGCCAGGCTGGTTGTGAAACAGTCTCTGACCTTTTAGTTTTTGCTGTATGCTTTCAGATCTCTCGTAGAGCCACACAGTACTTATTTCAAAAAGCTATTAGGAAAAAATGTTTGATTATGAAATTGCTGCTGTTTCTGCTGCAGGGAAGTGATAACACTTGTTTATTTTAGTATTTGGTAGGGAGGGGGAAGGGACAGAAGTGGGAATTGGCTGTGAAATACAATTTTATGCCTGCACAAGAGTAAATTGTATTAAAGTTATATCCTTCTTCCACCACTGCGGTTGTTGTACATGAGGAGAGTCTATATGCTGCTACTGCTGTCTGGAACAGTGTTTGCAATATACTATACTAATAGCTATTTAATCGTTTATTATTTGGGCTATCATTTGTAAGTGTATAACAATCATTTATAAAGGGAGAAGAATGATTAAAATGTCATTTTAAACAAATTCCTACTAATATGAAGCTTTTCAAGTATGATTTGTCTAAATGTATAGCACTAGGGAAAATGGTCCTTTCCAAAGGTCTACTGGATTCACAATGCACTTTTAGACTGTGTTTAGATCTGTAATAAAAAGCAGAAGTTGGCAATTACTACAGTAGAACTTTCTGAAATTTCTGTAACAATTGTTTTGCAATAAAAAAAGATGTAGTTCAAAACACCTGTTCTTACTGGAGCATTTATTTATGGTCATTTGCTTTCAAAGCAATAAAGCAACAATGCAATGGCAGCCGCTTTTCTCTAAGGTCTCTCACTGCTCTAGTTCTAACTTTACAGATTTAAAGAAAAACAAAGGGTTTACACTATTGTGCACAGACTTTTTGAATGTTGTAAGTTATTTCCACCTCTGAGATCAGGTGTCGTTCAGGTGTCCCTTATTCTAGTCAACATCGGACCCCAGTCTGAACCAAGACACACATACTTCTCGGTGTGTTTATTTAAAAGGAGGGAATAGATTATTTTATTTGTAGCTACCATTTCAGCAAAGGGGAAACATAAGCATTGATTGCAGATCCTCTCTAAATTGCTTCCACATAGACTGGAAGAAGCATGCTCCTTTGCATGGCAGTCTCCCCAGATGGGTGGCGTTGCTGGCTCTTGTAGCTGAAGAAGGTTCATTAAAAACAAAGGGCACCAGGTAATCCACTAGTACCTATGACCTCCTCTGAACTGGCATCTCACCTTCCTCAAGAAAGAAGTCATTGTCTCTCTCTTCATGCAGCTACAACCAGCTCTGATATACTTCTTCACAAAAGTGTTGAAAAAGGGCACTGACACAAAATAAGCCAAGGTCAAGATCTGCTGCCTCCACAAATCAGCCTTCACTGAGATAATAATGTCTTTTAGCTAAATGCAAAAGAAACACAGGAAACAAATATCCGATTGAATAAGAAAGATATCAGATACTCAAAACAGTTCTGCACAGATCAGTCACACTTCAGGAGAGGAATGGTTCAGAGAGGTGTTCTTTATTTCAGATTTCTGAGAAGGAAATGCTAAATTCCTTAATCAGATTTTATCTAATCCTTTCTCAGGGACTGCCATTCAGTGAAGACTATGGGAGCTTTGAAGCTTTAAAAAAAATTTAAAAAAAAAAAAAATCTGTGCCAGAGAGTTGTCATTATGCTTCTTTCCAGGTAACACTATATTTCTGGTCTCCCTGGGATTTTTCACGGTAAAATTTTTCACCTAAATTCAGCCAATTAGTAAGTGCTGGAAAAAAGCAAAATCACCAGCCTTGATTTTCATTCCCATGAGCTGCAGTCTTGTAGCTTTTAGGGCAGTGGTCTAGTCTCTTTTAATCTCATTAACACATAATGTCAAAGAACTCCATTTAACGTTGACCATGACAGTCAACCCTGATTCATTATCCTCATGACTGAATACAGCAAGAACTTACAGCTATGGCAACCCTCACTGTCTTTGCATATCAAGCTCGAATTTCACCCTGTTTATATTTCTGGAACAACAAAAAACTTATAAAACCCCAGGATTTCATTATTTTGAAATTTTCAAATAACTGCTTGCAGGCATAAATATTGTATATTTGGATTACACTTTCGGGAGGCAATAATGACAAGCATTATCTGAGAGAAGGTTACTGCAGTATGTTTATGTGAAATAACAATAGTAGCCCAAGAACAGTTACAGACATCCCACTGCAGATGATACAGGCTACTGTTGTAGAGAACTATGGGTGGAAAAAGAACAGCTATGAGAGGAACTGCCTTTGCTAGTCTGGATTTCAAAACACGAAGTTCAACAGCTGTACACACAGCATATCAGGAGAGACTGATATGCTCCTACCACCTTCTAAAGCTTAAATTTTTTGCTACACCTTTCCTCACCTAAACATGTAGCCAAATGTTAAACAGTCACAGGCAGACCACTGAATCAGCCTGTGCAGGTGATAGAATTATCCTCACAAAATATTCCAGTGGCTTTTGTTCACAGTGTGCAAAATGAGAATTTTCTTAACAAGCTTGGAAAAATAACATATCAAGGCTCTAAGGACATTACTGAAAATGTCTTTTTTTTTTCCTTTATTTGAAAGGTAATAAAAAATTCAACTACCAATGTAGCATTTCACTATTCACTAATGAAAATTTGAAACTAAAATTGCATCTTTAGCAAAAAATCAATCTTCTTGAAATATCAGTAAAAAATAGTAAATTTGACTGAAGAATTACTTTCTTCAACAACTCTTTAGAAGTTTTAGTCACAAACCTGAATTCTAAGCCACAGCTGCTGAACTACAGTAACTGTTCTGTAATTCGGGGAGGAGCAGGTGCAGGCAAGGGGTGTGCAAACAGAAAATGGGGAAAGTTAGTCCACTTAAAGGAAAATATGAACATGAACTCTAAAATTCACATCTCTCTTACACTACATGGCTAGATCCCACTTTTTTCCAGAGTGGAAAGTGCAGTCCAGCTCTGCAATTAGTAATAGGGTTAGTTTATGATGAACCCATTGCTACCATGCTATCTATTTTGCTAATACTGTAGTATGCCCTCAGAGAATCATAACTTAGACAAACAACTTACAGCAACAAAAGTTAATCTGCGCTTATTATGGAATAAATAGTCCCCATCTCAGTGGAGCTGTTGAGTGTTTTTTCATGAATATCTAAAACGACATTCTATCTCTTTGCTCCAATCTTATCTGAGGGATGGTGGATAGCTGTCCTGTTGCAAGAACAGGCCAAAGATTCAGAAAATGTAGCCTGGTCCCCAGTTCCCTAGAAGATCGCTTTCTCTCTGAAGCGTTTTGGCTTTCTAACCAGAGCAGATTGCCTTCATCTCCACCCCAGTTCAGCTATGTCAGAGAGGAGCAGCAGCCGCCATGGGAAGTACACAGCAATGCAGGGACATTCCTTTCCCCTTCCTCACTGTGCAGAGGCATAGCTAGGGCCTACATTACCACGGCAGTCCTTTAAACGTTTATCTGAAACTTGCATATACTTACTCAGTTTCTCAATAAGTCTAATAATAAATTAAGCCTACTTTAGTCCAAACATAATCTCTTCTAAAATGCCTGGGTATTCTCAAGCAATAAGGCACTGTGGACACTTATGGGGAAACAAGTTCCCCTTAGCACTAGCTGATCCTACTCACTGACCACTGATAACCATAAAAAATTTCAACCACGTCCATTTTGTTTGAGATGATGGAGGAAACAGTGCCTTGCAGCACCTCTGTAGTTTCAGAGTGGGGCCCTAGCCCTAGGGTAAGTTGAGCTGGCCTTACGCTAGCTCTGTGTAATGCATGCTTCAGTTTGCCTGCACCAGCACCAGGGATGGGTGCAAGCCGTCCCGTTGGGGGATGGACAGGTCCACTACGTCTATTAACTTCAGCATTGAGTTGGCAGCTGACAGAGGGAGGAAGAAAAGACGTGGACAATTTATCACCAGTTTACTCAAGACAGGCTTGACAGTAAGGTTGGGAGACAGAGGATTATCTGTATCCCCATTCTCTTGTGTTCATTCCCTCCTGAGGTGTGGTGGAACTATGTCAGTACGTGTGATATAACATATAGATCTACCCTAGGTAAGTCCAAACAATACATTGCAGTCCGAGATACAGATTGAGGGTGGGATTGCAAAAAAAACTTGAGTGCTTTAGGCTTACAAATCCCATAGTAAAATAATATCTAAATAAATAAAATCAAGTGCAGATCTTTATATACTGAAGCAACATACACGAGAGATTTTAGTGGTATGTTGGAGTATTCATTCCAAGTAATCACTGGAGGACAAAGCTGATCCCTGAGTCTCCCCTTTGCAAGACAAATGCATGAAGCTGCTGTCTCTAAAGCCATAATTTCTTCCCCTCGTCTCCAAGAAAGTGTACACATTCATGTCCTGCAGTTAAGGCAAAGCAGATAAGCAGCTAATGGATCCAAACAAGGCTTAATGTGAGGCTTAATGTGAGGCAGACACTGAGAACTTAGTTCTGGGTGCACCACGAAGTTAGGCATGAATTTTTTAAGTTCAGAAGAAGTTGCACAAAATAATTATACATTAAAAACATATTAATCAAGAAAGGAAGACTACCAACATGAGTTGCTGTTCTATTGAAACTTAGCACTGGAATTTCTCTTTTAAATAAGCATTTTCCAAAATGTGTACTACAATAAAATACAATACAAAATAATGCACAGTATGCGTTATTTGTTAAAACTGTTCTGATAGTGCTTTCATGTGTAAGAAAGGACCAAGAACTTTATCCTGCCTGCACTAAAAGGGAGACATTTAATAACTGCTCCTTTCTGTTCTGGTGGAATTAAGCCTACAATCAGAATGCTACATGTTTTAACATGTTTTAATAGAAGTTATGATCTAAGATAATTGAGGGAAGCCACTTGTTCTTTGCACTGGATGCTGAGATAGGTACAGAAACTAGCCACACACCTGACCCGGGGAAGGTTGGGCTTATGTGGTGCCATATAAGTCCTGGTTCCCCTATGTCTATGGGACTCCCCTCCTTTAAAGATACATTCAGAGTTGATCACCGTGCCTCATAATGTGACATTAAGGGCTTGCTCACCTGCCAGGTTAGTGCAAAGCAATCAGAACATCTCTACCATACTGAGTACATCCTAGGATCCCAGTTACATTTTTGGCACATTAAGGACTGCCGCCTGTGAATTTAGATAACTTCCTGATTTGAAAGGGGCGTGTCGGTTAGCTCTACCTATATCTAAAGTTATTTATGCTGAAAGCCAGAGGCATTCAAAAGCTGAAATACTGGAAAACATGTGTTCTGCATGGTAAGGAAACACAACATTTCAAACCTTTTTCCACGGGCATCTGTCCTCCCCCAGGCAAGGGTGAGGCTCGGCCCCTGCAGGCTCAGGCTGCCCTTCGCGTGGAGCGCTCTGCCTCCAGCCTAAGCTGCTGCCGCGCTGCTCACCCACGCCCTGCACGCATCAGACCGTTTGCTCTCGTCGAACATCGTTACACCGGCATTATGACGTGATGTCATTTTTGTCAAAGTGGCCGCTGGATGTCACTGTTTCATCTCCGAGAGACAGCCACACAGACACATTCCTCTGGCTCGAAATAGGGGAACTGGGGTCCTTAAGGTCAAAAAAAAGACAGAGCGTCCCGGCCTGCTCCAGGACAGCTGTTTGAAGCATCCCTTATTGAAAGAACAGGTGACACAGCAGCACCGGGGGACAAGCAGGCTCTCTGCAATAACAGAGGTGACACTGCAACCCTAAGATTGCTGACTGAACCACAGTGAACCTCGGCTGAGATATACCAGCAATTCAGGATTATGAACACCAGCAGGCTGAAGTGGGAAGGCCTCCGAAGTAAATTCTTGGGTCTCTAGGTGGACTCTAGACTCTCGGGTGTACCACTATGTAAAGCAAGAGGCTTTGCAGGAAAAAGTGGAGTGCCTGATCTATGTGCATTACCCATGCTCATTGCAATTTTTCTACCACCAGGATAAAAAGCATTGCATAAGTATCGTAACTGCTTATATGGAAATCATCTTCAATTTGAAACTTAATTATCTATGGGAATGGTAACATTAGGGAAACATCAGGAAACCTTGATCTTGTTTTAATTGTTCAGAATTTTGCTAAACATTGCAGTCTTTAAGGCTGAAATTTTCTAGGCTGACTCCTGCTTGGAGGTAAACGTAACCAGGGAAACAAAAGAAAGTTTTGTCTGTGCTAAAATAATAATAATACTCATACTTGAATTTTGCATGCATACACTAAAATCAACAAGCAGCAATGTTTTTTATTTTAGCAGCTAAAACCTGTGCAGATTTCATAGAATCATAGAATATCTCAAGTTGGAAGGGACCTATAATGATCATCGAGTCCAACTCCCTACACATGGTACACATGGAGAACTGATGAGGACTTATTTACACCCACAGCATTGGGATATGGTACATCATTTTTGGACCAGCCATCAAAAGTAGAAACAGGAGGTTTCTCACCCAAGTCCTTTATTAAATTATCTCCCATAAGAGAAATCTGCGTAGCAGATACACAGGTTTCCATCTTGCTGGTGAATCTCCCTGCTAGAAGGCTGCAGTTGAGCATTCAAAGTTTGGAAGTGCTAGACTAAAAGTAGGTCCTACAACCTTGATTTGCTGCTCTGAAGTGTGAGATGTAAAAATTTCACACAATTGTACACTACTCGAGCCACAAAGCTTTCCCCAGCAAAGACCTGCCCTGGCTTTAAACTGGGCCTGGGCACAGAAAGCCTGAAAACTGAAAGGTTGTCTGTATGAAAAGTTTTTTCTATCAAGGGACTTTTGGACATCTGATGAGACAGGGTGCCACAGAAAGTGTTGTACTAACCATGAACTGGGCAACAGGCACCCATCTTGCACAGTGGCACGCTATGACACGCTGTCCTTGGGGATTGTTAATCAGAAAACAACATCCTTGAAGAACAACAAGGTGATACGATAATTGTGACCTTCTCATTTTCTGAATTTTTGGCACCGTCTTCTTGTGTGCCATAAGGCTGAGCACTCGGGATGGATGGAAGTCAGTGGGAGCTGCTCTCTGAGCATGTGCACTGCTGTATAATGCCAAAATTCCTGAGAAAGCATGTCCCTAATCAGGACTTAGATCTCCTGACAGGGCATTTCTCTGCCTGTCCTTCTGCTCCCACATACAAGAAGTAGGAGAAAGTGTGTTTACACTATATTCACCCTTTAGGACTAAGGACCCTTCTTTTTAGAATATTCATCCAGGACATGGAGAAATTGGGTACAATCCCTCCTCTAAGTCAAATTTGCCTAAGACAAATCCCTCTCTCGCACCTCCCCAGAGAGCAGCTAATCACTTTTCCGTCTCTTGGGCAAACCACTCTCAGCCAGGAGACTGACTGAAGCTGTTCATTGAGCCAGAGGGCTCCAAAGCCCAGAGCAAAGCTAGGTTAAGGCATTCCCCTGGTGCAATCTGAAGAGTCTCAGACAGAGAATAGATTGTAAAATGTGGGAAATCTTCCAAACTTCAGAGTGCTTTTTTATGCTGTATAATAGAAGGGGACACCAATGACATAACCAGCTGTTTCTCCTGCTCCCTGTTTGATTACGCATGTTCTGAGTTGGCCTATTTTAAGCCTCTTAGGCTTGGAAAGCAAAAGAAAAAGGCAGAGGGGGAAAAAACTGTTTAATGGTTCCTTAATGGACTTCATATATCAGCCAAGTTCCTGGCTGTTTGGGAAAATCACGTGTAGAAGGTACTGGGTACATCTCCCCCAAGAGACTTCGGGAAAACTGAGGCAGTTATGAACTTTAGGTACCTACTGCATTAGGCAACAGCTAGGCAAATATATCAATCTAACTTTCGTGCATAGGTGCTTCAAACTGCCATGATATTACATTATTCTGAAGATCCAGTGCTAAATCATACTCTCCTTCAGTTCCATGTCTGCCAACAGAAGCAGAAGAAAGGGCTGCAAACAGTGAAGACTACTATTAAAGATTTTAATCCCCTACTGTGACAATATCACGCCTTCAACCAGTCTATTAGTCTGGAATTTGGGAGGAGTCTTCTGCTACCATCTTTCTGTTCATATCCATTTAATGCAGTGCAAAAGCTGAACCACAGGAAAACTTGACTACTGCATCCACCTAAGCAGTCGAGCTATCACAAGACTCCCAGGTTTGTTTCCCTCAGGGCTCTGAGCAGCATAGGACCACCTGTAATACATCTGCTCCTGCATCCAGAAAAAAAGGGGACAATCCAGGATTGCAAAGAAATCCTGGCAATTCCTGGCTGCCAGTCTATCCTTCTGAAATCTTTATAGTCAGGTTAACTCCAGCTCACTCCATTTTACAGCAGGGAGTTGGATAGCCTAAAAAATACCGGTTCCTCTGCTTCGCACTTTGAGGTTTCCTCAAATATAAATTAGTCAAAGCAGGGAACCAACTGCCAAAGCTCTTCTCCTCAATATTCTTTACACCTCATGTCTTTCTCCTTTTGCAATCAAAATATTAAAAAATAATACTAAATGAACATTCAGAAACATTAAGCAAGCAACACCTGTTACGCTGCTGTGAACCAGTTCGTGTTCCCACTGTGGTGAGTGCAACAGCCATAGCTGAATGGAAATGGGAGCAGAACGTGCATGTCCGGGCCAGGAGTCGCTGAGCACGGTGAGTATACAAATAACAAATAAATCTTGCTGAAAGCACCCACCTGACAGGAACACAGAGATCAAAATCAGTATTTTACTACCTAAATAAAACAAAATTTTCAGAAATAAACTCCTCAAAAACAATTGCCTTCACATAGCAGAAGAAATATCAGTGTTTGTGCTTTCTGAACAGAGTATCAAAAATGCAAACGGAAGGAGAAAAACAGATACTTTGAAGACCGAAGTCTGACCTTGCTTAAGCCCAAACCGGTCAACTGTCTGTTCCACTGAAGCAACCAAGTTTCTCAAACCGGGCTCTTAAATAACTAGCAGCAAAACTTGGCACAACAAATGAAATCAACCTGATCAGCAGTACATAGTGTGATCAGTGATGCTGGCTCTCTGTTCCAAATAAAGCAGCACCTAAATTCAGATGAGTAAGAGCGGCCTCAAATTTTTTCTTAACAGGATGTATCAACCTTACTTTTCTTAAGGCTTTCTACAAAAAACTCATTTCAGCCCACTTCTCGTATATGCTGGTGGTTCATAAACCATGTGGGCTGCAATGATTCATCAGAATTTACATAGTAGCTGCATGAAAGGTTTTATCTCCTTTCAATAAGGCAAGCCAACTCAACAGCCCTGAACTTCTGTGTAAAAGCTATTGTTAGAGTATCAGGGCAAAACATTGCCCCAGCTGCCAGCACTACAGTCCCAGTAATCGGGGTTGAAAGAAAAGGATTTATAATTATCTTTTATTCCAGTTATAGCAGCATACCATAGGCATATATTTCTATTACTGCCATTATTACTGATAGCCACATTTCCAAATCTAACATCAGTCTCCTAAAGCCTACTTGTGCCCACAAATGGTAGTGATTCACAGCTGATGATTAGTCAGAGCTGTAATCAATGAAAAGTTAAGAGTAAGTAAAAGTCCCTTTTACTCCCCCTTTCAGTCAGCATTTTCAAGGGATTTCCCCAGCCAGATCTTGGAAGTAAAAGAACTCAAACATTTACCTGTTGGCACCTGCCAGCCCACTGCTGCCACACATACACAGAGGGCACAGTAAGCCAAAAAGCAACTCATGAGGCCAGTGCGGATGTGCAGGGGGAACTCTGCTAGCCAGCTGCCACCTTTTCTCCTGGCAACTTTAGGTGATGGGGGCAGTGGAGGGTGTCTGATTAGGCAACCTTTAGATGAAATTGCAGCTGTAGCTAAGCACCATTCAACACTACAATAATTTCAGATCAGTATAGCAATGCCTTGATACAAGACTGTAACTATCCACTTAACACACATCCCAGCCATCCAGCTCCCAGCAAGGAAAGGTTAGGTCACCCCAGAGTAATGGCTCACCGGCTATGCAGGGAGCAGCGCACGCCACAAACAGGCACTAAGGTGCTGTAGGGTGCAAAAAGACTTTGCTACAGTAACCCAGAACAGCTCACCTCCCCCACCCGAGGATGTGGAGTCCCAAGCACATCTTACCTCCTTGTTATGGTACGCTGGGGTAGTTCAATTCCCCCTTACCTGCATGTACCCCTCCACAGGCACCAACATGACAGCCAGCTGCGGATCTCAGAATTCGGACAACAGCACTGCATTACATCAGTGAGTTCACTAATGAGCAAAACAGGACATTGCATATGCACAATATGTTAATCAGTGCAAGTTTTATTATCCACCCCTGCGGTGCTTTCCCTTGAGCTTCACTCCCGAGCAGGGCTCCACTGTGTCGGGTCCCCATTTGATTAGCACTGGTGTGCCAGGGCTCCCACCATGTTAATGCTACGCTTTCCATAAAGCCAAAGCTTTCACTTGCTGAGTGCTGTGCCTTGTCCCTGGGGGATCCGCACCTGCCTTTTGCTCATAACAGGTGTTGAAGCTGGGGGGCTTCAACAGGTGAGGCTCTGAGGAGTTCACAGGCCATTTGCTATAAGCTATATGGTCACTGCTGTCCTAGATGTGGGCATAGCACAAACCGCCATTGCCTTTCAGTGGGGAAGCGCCTCCAAGAAAAAAAGAGCAACTTCCAAACCAAAGGCCCAGAGGCAGCAATGGAGATCCGTAATAGAAGGGCTGAGCACTTGCTAAGGAGGGTGCTTTAATATGACCTAGCTTATAGGTACACCCTGAGATTTTAGCTTTTATCTGCGACTAGAGTCTCATTGCTTCAGTTAGAATCATAGAATCATGGAATCATTTAGGTTGGAAAAGACCTCTAAGATCATCGAGTCCAACCGTCAACCCAACACACCATGCCCACTACACCATGTCCCTAAGCGCCTCATCTACACGTCATTTAAATACTTCCAGGGATGGTGACTCCACCACTTCCCTGGGCAACTTGTTCCAAGGCCTGACCACTCTTTCAGTAAAGAAATTTCTCCTAATGTCCAATCTAAACCTCCCTTGGCGCAACTTGAGGCCATTTCCTCTTGTCTTATCGCTAGTTACTTGGCAGAAGAGACCAACACCCACCTCACTACAACCTCCTTTCAGGGAGTTGTAGAGCGTGATGAGGTCTCCCCTCAGCCTCCTCTTCTCCAGACTAAACAACCCCAGTTCCCTCAGCCGCTCCTCATAAGGCTTGTGCTCCAGGCCCTTCACCAGCTTCGTTGCCCCTCTCTGGACACGCTCCAGCACCTCCGTGTCCTTCTTGTAGTGAGGGGCCCAAAACTGAACACAGGATTCAAGGTGCAGCCTCACCAGTGCTGAGCACAGGGGCACGATCACCTCCCTGCTCCTGCTGGCCACACTATTTCTGATACAGGCCAGGATGCTGTTGGCCTTCTTGGCCACCTGGGCACACTGCCGGCTCATGTTCAGCCGGCTGTCAACCAGTACCCCCAGGTCCTTTTCCTCCGGGCAGCTTTCCAGCCACTCTTCCCCAAGCCTGTAGCGTTGCACGGGGTTGTTGTGGCCGAAGTGCAGGACCCGGCACTTGGCCTTGTTGAACCTCATACAGTTGGCCTCGGCCCATCGATCCAGCCTGTCCAGGTCCCTCTGCAGAGCCTTCCTACCCTCCAGCAGATCAACACTCCCGCCCAGCTTGGTGTCGTCTGCAAACTTACTGAGGGAGCACTCGATCCCCTCGTCCAGATCATTGACAAAGACATTGAACAGGACCGGCCCCAGTACTGAGCCCTGGGGAACACCGCTCGTGACCGGCCGCCAACTGGATTTAACTCCGTTCACCACAACTCTCTGGGCCCGGCCGTCCAGCCAGTTTTTTACCCAGCGAAGAGTGCACCTGTCTAGGCCGTGAGCCGCCAGCTTCTCTAGGAGAATGCTGTGGGAGACAGTGTCAAAGGCCTTACTGAAGTCCAGGCAGACCACATCCACTGCCTTTCCCTCATCCACGAGGCGGGTCACCTGGTCATAGAAGGAGATCAGGTTGGTCAGGCAGGACCTGCCTTCCATGAACCCGTGCTGGCTGGGCCTGATCCCCTGGTTGTCCTGCACATGGCTTGTGAGCGCCCTCAAAACCAACCGCTCCATGATCTTCCCCGGCACCGAGGTCAGGCTGACCGGCCTGTAGTTCCCCGGATCCTCCTTCCGGCCCTTCTTGTAGATGGGCGTCACATTGGCGAGCCTCCAGTCGTCTGGGACCTCCCCAGTTAACCAGGACTGCTGGTAAATGATGGAGAGCGGCTCGGCAAGCTCCTCCGCCAGCTCCCTCAGTACCCTCGGGTGGATCCCATCCCATAGGGCCCGTTACCTATCTCTGACCACAGGCAATCTTTGCAGCTCATTTCCTACCATGCTGTTAAGATGCATTCATTTGTTCTAGAGCCACTAACATGAACCACCACTTGTGGCCCACCACAGGGCCTCAGTAAGCAGATTGCTGATTGTCTTTCTTGGCACAGATTTACTTGTATTTTTATGCACAGAAGGAGCACAGTTGCTTCATAGGCCACTAACAATGTTATGACTGTTGTCATCTGCACCAATACCTGGTACGGGTATGGTCATGTGAGTTTTTTGAGCTTTGTACCTTTTTCTGTACAGATGGTGGATTATGAACACCAGCTGAAAGGGTCATACCACCCTCAGATCTCGCCATTCTTCCCTGCAACTTTCTGTTTTCATGTTAGAAAAACATTCCGCAGTGCACTCAACCCAGACCTTCTCCATCTCCCCTAAAAGCATTGACATGCTCATGCATTTCTGTGGGCTTCTTACCTGTGTTTGTACATCACCCCCCCCAAAAAAAAAACCCAAAAGTTAAATAGCGTAATAAAATTGATCCTACAGCTTGAAAACTTCCACTTTATTTTTCTACAAAAAGCACTGAAAAATGGGCAAATAACTAAAAGACAGGAAGAGCAATGTCCTACAAGTAAATAAAAAATTCTCAAGTAAGCTTTGCATGATTATAAATTTTGAGGTAATTTTTGACCAATATTTTTCATTAATACAGTAATTTATTTTTATGAAGTTCACCTCTGTTAGCAAACATTACATGGACTAGTATTAGTCTTTTCAGAATCACTCTCTGCTTGAACGATCTGTCAAGTACCTGCAAAATGCTTTCTTAGTTTTTGACTATTTGGAAGCAGCAAATTCCGTCTGACCAGATAATAAAAGAACAGGACATTTAGATTCCCTGACAAACTGGAGTATATGCAAATCCTTTTCTGGGAAATTAATTCCTGCACGTATGAATTTGAAGCATGTTTTGTAAAAGAGTCTACGACTAGCACTTGAAACTGCTGCTTCAATTAAGGCTTCCAGGAATATATACGGAAATATATAAGGAAATAAGGAAAATCCACTTCTTACAAAACACACAGGCTTTTAGGTGGCAGAAAAAAAGCCAGTCTTCTCCCCACTCAGCCTAGGAAATCAGAAATTAATATTCCCACTTCTATTTAATTAGACTGTGACGCAGGATCAGATATTTGAAGGTGTTTAGCACTTAATTCTTCATGAGTAGTTTAATAAGAAAATACTCAAAGAGCTGAGTTTTCTCCTTCAGCCAATAGTCTTTTTGTAAATGAGTTATCAAGGTTATTCAAAAGGGTCACAGACTCAGCTGCAGTAAGTTACTTAAACTGTAAATAGATATTTATTGACATTCCTCAGCTATCTGTCTAGCTCACTATGGGATCAGCACAATAAGCCTGTTTTAATACGAGCAGTTCAACGGTTCCTACACAGCTTTCAGATCTTTCAAAACTGTAAGCAGTAAAATGAACACTAGACTTTCTTTCATTGTATTTTGAAGGTACAAGGAACTCTAGTTACAACCTTTAGTTTCTTTGTATCCTACATTAAAAAGCATTATTAAAGTTGCAAAGCCCTAAAAAGTTAACAATTGAAAGGTCACTTATGCATTCTCTTTCTGCACAAAATGACAGACTTTTAGTTACATATTCAAATACTATTCCCTCCTCCCCCACCACCTACCCATAGGATTGGTTTAAATTAATGAGCAGCTATGCTGTTTTCTCATCAATCCCTGCACATCTTTCTCAGCCTGCTGTTGAAGATCAACTTGTAATTTCATTATGACTTTTTCTGTGATAGTCATTGTTAGATTATCAAGTGTTCTTGCATATTTATGAATCAATTTATTTCCACAACAACTTTGACATCACTAAGTGTTGATAATCTCAGTTTACAAAAGGGTCTGTAATTGTGGAAACCCAATTTGAAAAACTTGTCATCCAAACTTCTAGCGTGTTTTCTAATGAATGTTATCCATTTTAGGTATTCTTGGAGGCTTTTTCTACAGCTGTAAACATATATTGCCTTTGCAAATGGCCTCATATCAGATACCTGGAAAACGAGGGAGATTTGGTGACTGTGAAAAGTTTAATTGAAACGACTTAATCAAAACCATCAGAGTTTTGTGGCAGGAACAGGGAAAGAGCCCAGTCCTTCAGAGAAAGACTCCTCCATCAGATTTTCTCTCCTTTTCCTGGAATCCCCTATCTCATTCATGACCACTGACTGGAAGGTATTTTGTGACAGAAAATGTCCTTTTAGAAAAATGAAATATTCCTTAGGATGCAGAAAAACTACAGAAGCAAAACCAGCCCTTCTTCAGCAGCCCACCCAAAACCAGACAATTTTCCTCTCTGCCTGAGCATGCTGACATCTCTCTGCTCAGCTGCCACAGCAGAGCTCCCCCCCAGCCTCCTCCACCTCCTCCGGAGCCAGGCAGGGGAAGGGAGGCTTCACAGTCCCCCGCCTAACAGCACCAGGGCTGGAAGGGCCTCGTCATCATCCGTTTGTGCCTGCGGGAAAGGCGTCAAAATTAAACTCAGGCATCCAGGAAGCCAAAATTATATTTCTGTTCCCTGATAACGAAATTATTCTTAAAAAAAAAGAAAAGAAGAAAAAAATCTAATACCCATCCGAAAAGAAAATTTTCTAAAAAACCACACCAAAATCCAAATGCATTTTTCCCCACATGAGGGGTTGTTAGATACTAATCAGCTTTATTCAGACTTCAGAAAGAAATGAAATTTGACTCCTGCAGACAAAAGCCTCCTTTACTGCAGACCTCTTCATCCCCAAAGCAATTCCATCCTGCGCACAGACCAAGGCAAAATCCTGTGGATAAGGTGGTATATAATCGTATGATTAAAGACTGCTGAACACACAAACCTCAGGGGTCTAACTGAGGCTATATGGGCACCTCCAAGTGTAGCCTTTCTCAACTTGTGAATGTGCAACTTCGAAAGATTAATATTAGTAGTTTGGAACATCTACATTATTTGCATTTTTCTTAAAGGAAGAAAACAACCCGCCCACTCACCCCCGCCAGATATTCCTCATGTGTAATTATATTGGACCACAGCAGAGATGGAGCTTGCAGCGTTGCGGCTTTGAGCTTGAATTAATGGAGTGACTGGTAGCAACTGATGTCACCTCCAAGGCCGGCAGCCGGGAGGGGGTGCCAGGCCTTCTCCTTTCACAGCCAGCCACAGACAGGCTACCAGCTCCCACCGCCAGCTCCCCCCGTGGCTGCCTCTGCCCAGCTCCCAGCCCCACCTCTCTCCTCCACTGCCCTTCATCCTTGTCCCCACGTCCTGCCTCTCGGACATCAAAGAAGGCCGGGCAGCTGGAAGATGGTTATCTGAGCAATAGTTCTGTTCCCGAGTCTCAAGCGGTTTACTTAAAGTGAAGGCTCTCCATATTGCCATAAATATGAAAGGGAATATGCCTAAAAGGTCTCTTTCTTACCTTAACTTCACATCAGTTACATTTCATTTCTCTTCAGCAGTACTAATCCTGGCTTACCCTCAGATAAAAAGAGCCCACAATTAGGCCAGTGTTTTAATTTGCGTGATACACAGACTTTAAAAGGAGATTGACAACTCAAAGTCTAGTTTTTGAACAACTGAAATTAATTTTAAAGACTTTCAGCTTTAGTCATGAGTGCCCCTCACTCCTGCACTGCTGTGAAAGACCCACATAAAAGTCAACACACTACCCTGAGGAAAAAGTCAAAGGGAAATTAATCTAGACGCTACACCTAACACAGAAATGTTAACGAAGCAGTGCAGCTGCTGCTGCAACTGAAAGAATCTTGTCTTTTATCTGCAGCACTATGGAAAACTATGTCAGAAAGAAAATCTGACTTTCAAGTTGATTGTGACCCCTTTAATTTATGACCTGGTTTTAAAATTATAGCCTGTACTGAAAGCATCTGATCTCACCCATCAGCAGAACTGGGGGCTGCATTCTCCTCCGGTTACTGCTGTACAAAATTATAAACTTCAGTAGGAAGCACCAAAGTGGATAGGGAGAGAGTTTAACTCCAGACCTTCTAACCAAGCTGTAACCTAGCAAACTCCAAAATCCAAATGGCCACAGTGGACAACAACCCGTTGGACGGAGCCACCTTTGCCTCACTGCCAATACAGACTCTCAGCATTGACCAACTCCTCCCCAGAGAAGAGGAACATACGTTGTGGATATGACTTCACAGACATGACTGCCACCTTCTCCTCTGGATAACGCATTTGTTTTCAGTTTCATGCCCCTCCTTGTTTTCTATTTCTCCAGTCTGTCATGATGTCAGCCTCCCTCATATGCTGCTTTACATGCCTGGGAAGGACTCCCAAGGGTTCTCATTACTCTACCAGAAGCCCTTTAAAGTCCTGTACAAGGCTCAACGCCTGCAGAAAACTCATCCGGTCGGATTGCTGATGGGGTGGTATGGTGCTGTCAAGTTGCTTCCTTCTACTTGTCTCTCTGTTTCCTACGCTCCCTTATAATATAGGCTTGTAAAGTCCATGTCTGTTTTTTTAGCCGGTACCTGCACAGCAGCCGGCACGGTGAGGTCCTCCTCCGTGCCTTGGGCCCCTCACCTCCGTGCTAACACGAGCACAGAGTAGCCACAGCAGCGCTGCTTCACCCAGCGAGGTGGCTGTGAGCAGCAACAGCCTGGGATGCAGCTGCGCCTCTCCCCGAGAGGACTCTGCAAGAAGCGCAAGCCCATGCAGTGTTTATTATCCACAGTCGGGGTGAATGACCTCGTATCTTGTTTTTGTCTTCGTGTGCTGTTTGAAATAGACAGGGATTTCTATTCTCCCTGTTTGACAGCTCTCAGAGGAGTTTAGTACAAACTGTCCAGTTCAAGCGGTACTGGAGAAACCCGGGAGTTTAAAAAAGCAGCTTTGGCAGGAACACGAAAAAGAATATCCAAACGTATCAAAGTTAGGCATAAATCCATTAAGCATCCTATTCTTTTTCAAGCCTACTTTATCACTTGCTCTGTTTACTGAGTATATTTGATTCATAGAAGAGCTTTCTCTGTTGTAGGGTATGACTATAATAGAGATCTTAACAACTCTTCTTTGTTCTTGAAAAAAAAATACAAAATTAGTTTCATTTTCAGGGACAATCATCCTCTTATCTGCAACTGCAAATGATTATGAAGTTATTGGACTCCACTACATAGCAGGCAAAAGAAGGAAAATGGCCAGAGTTACTTTTCTGCCTTCTATTCACAACTTCTGTGAGGCTGCCATAAACATGCCCTCGAAAAATATCCTTTACAGTGATGCTAGATGGAAGGTACCTTCCACCTAGCGTCACTGTAAAGGCATGATACAAATCTAGTAGCCAGGCTTGTAAACTAATACTACTTTAACATCAGCTTGGCCAAACTAATTCTAAAAAATATTAAAACTTCTCCTGTGTGATCTATATCCAAAAGAAATTTTGTTAAAAAAAAATAGTTCCAGGTGATTGGAACATGATTTTTTACATATATGGCTTTGCTAAACAAGTCAAAGATTATAATCACCCGTAGTCAAACATCTTTAGTTCAAGGTTCACACAATACTACTAATAGACAGCAGTGCTTGTCAAAATTCATAAGCTGACAAACTCATGGCCAGGGTTTCAAAAATAGGCATGTAAATTCACATTCAGACATTTGAGTGAGTTCCCTGATTTCCAACACCCGCTGCACCACCACCCCTAGCAGTTCCTACCGGTTCTTTTGCAGCCTCTTCTCGGGATGAAGAACTCGTCACAAGAAAATTCTGCCTTGCCAGACTTGTTAAGTCTGGTTTCACGTATATTTCACAGAATATACATTATATATTCAACAAATCTGGCAGAGACGAAAAGTGTCCCTATACTCACATCCAGGAGTTTAAAAAAAAAAACCAATAAATGTATTCAGATGAAAACATTTATGTCAGAAAATCTGCCAAGAAAATGTTACTTAATAGTTTTTTTTGGAGTACAGTTTGAACTTTCAGGCCATCAGTGATAGCAAGAGAAGCCTACTTAGACGTTTCATGAAAAAATTCTACGCTAATTTAACTTTTAAATACAAATACAACCATTTTAAAGTAAGGTTACAAGCGCTGATGTTTTAGCAGTACTGATCTGTCATTGTAAATATACATAACAGTTTGAAAATCAATAAATGTATGAGTCAAGAAATTCAACACAAAAGTTCAGAAAAACAGCCTTTGCTCTGATACATACCCTGCTACCTTCATCATTGAATACACACGTATTCCTAAAATACTCATGTATTCTCAAATCAGAGATTACATTCCCAACATGAGTCATATCTTCCGCATGTGAAAAAGCTACCCAGAAGTAGGCCCACCTCCAACTCGACTCCTTTTAAACAAGCAAAAATCAAAGTACTCTTTCTTGGCATCCAGATCTGTCAGGGGTTGAATGTCCTCAGCATCTAGTGACTTCCCCATCCTACCAGAAAACTTTCATAGCCATTCCCACGTATAGCCACGGGTCTGCAAAACCCCTCCACAACATACCATTGTAATACATCCTCATGGCAATGTGATCTGCTTGCCTTCCCACTCCAGACTAGAAAGATGCTTTGTTCAGTTTATTTACCCTTTTCAATGAGCTCCTACCACTTCCATTCAACTAAATGAAAGCTGTTGAGCTGGAGAAAGGGAGAAGTCAAATTTCATCAAACTGCCAAACTCAAAGCCAGCCTTGAAGATTTCTGAACGGGATCCCAAACCAGACATACATTTTCTAAGTTAGTAGCCAGCAACATCTCACAAAAGTAGGTATTCTTACATCATTTTGAGTTTAAAAGTTCAAATAACACAAGTACAACCTTCAATCTTACAAAACCAGTCCACAAGCTTGGAGTGTGGTAGAACACAGGTCCCCTGTGGAGGGTCTAACCTTTAGCTTCTAACACAGGCACTAAACCCAGTTCCAAACGTATTTGGGGATCACACTTGAACCCTAGGTTTTGTTCTGTTCTTCTCCGGCTGTAACTTGGTTATGGGTACATTTGTGCATCATGCTTCCTCGGAGTGAAGTGCTGTAATGCTGCTCAGCCTCCTGATGCAAGTTTGCTACTTATTCAAATGACAGATCACAAAAGAAGTTTGTCTATCTTCTGGAAAGAAGGGAGAAGACTTCAGCCAGACCTATACGCTGTCATTAAGGCTAAAGATCTTACGCAAAAGCTAAGGCCTAAGGATGACTGTAGGGAACGGGTGCAAGAACTGGAACAGTTCTGAATAAGCAATAGGAATAAGGATTAGCGAGCCATTCTGACAGGCTAATTATATGAGAAGCTTTGATAAAGTTGTCAACTATAGTCTCTCAAAAAGCACATATATAGAGAGAGATATGCAGCTCTTTTATACCTATATATAAAATATATGTGTGCACACATATGTTGCGCATATATATATATATATCATATATATTTAACATCTTAATACGCTTTTTGTGGTCCCAATGCATATATTCCCTATTACAGAAATGAAATTTCTTACTGTCAGATCTTGGGGAACTTGTTTCTTTGGTTCCTCAAAAAAAAAAAATCAAGGTGGAGGGGGAAGAGCTGTAGACAGCCATCAGTGCCTCACTTGCCCCGACAGCAGACAAGGTTTCAAAGGATGGAAAAGCCATGAAAAGGGGTGAAGAACGCTATTATTGATGGAAGCGCGGGACCCCCACCAGGAGGGAGGCAGGAGATGACAGACCAGAGCTATGCTGGGGGAGGAAGGACACAGCGCTCTCATCTTCAAGTGGCATCAAAGGAGACCACACTGTGCACTCCCCCAGGATTCCCAGCATCTGAGTTCACTCTGACCACGATGCCTCTGTCTGGGGACTGCTGACAACATACAGCTGCTTCCTTCCTAGGCACAGATGAAAGCCTCATGTTTGAAACAGGAAAGAATTATGATCTTTTCATTATTTTACATCTGTGGACCTGCAGATAGAAACAGGAGGCAAGAGCAGGCATTGATCATCTACCCTTTTCTACAACTCTCACTGCTGTCTGGTTATTTTTTATTTATGCTGTAATACATGGAAGGCAGCATCACCCTCTCCCTCCCTCAACGATCTGGAGAGCATCAGTTGTCATCACGATAATGATGACTAACTCCAAGTCATTTTCTACCCTGCGAGCTCTACCTCCAACAGGGCAGAGAGCAATGCAACCACTGAGGAGGTTCTCAGCCCACCCGGCTGGAGGCCCTGCCATTGGAAAAAGTCACAGCTTGTTGCGAGCCATCATTATCATCATTATCATCATGAGAACTCCCTCTGCCTTGTACAGTAACCTTAGTCCATGGTAGGCACGGGGCTATTCTCTTTTTTTGCCACCTTAGTAACGCACAGTCCCAAAGACAACTGAAAATGGAGAAAATAGAGTTGCCTGAAACTTCCAGACAGAAGGAGACTTGAAAAAACTGCCCGAAATAGTTACAACACTTCCCGTTATTGCACGATAAAGCAGTACTGAAAGAAAATAATTTAGAATGAGATCTTCCACACTGCTGCATGCAGCAAGCCCAGAGATGTTGGAGACCTACAACCTACTCCCATGGGTGCACAAAGAAAATCGCAAACTGCTGGAAAGGATTATTCAAAAAAATTTGAGACTTCTGCTGCCCATGCCAAAGAATTCACTTGGAGAAGGAACATTTTCTTTGTGAGATCCAGGTGTCACGTCACCCTAATGAGTAAGACTAAGTCTTCTGAATTTGAACAGCTATCAAATAGAGTAATTAGGGATTAAATTGGTTTGTGGTGTAGCCATTGGTCAGGTCAAAGCAAAATTATTGTGACAAATGGCCTTGACTCTTTGAAGAATATTAAATCTTTGCAGGGCTTGTGGAAATTGAGATTCTAAGGGGAAAGCATTAGTGAGTGTTGGAAAAAAGGAGCCCGTACAGTTAGATGTGCACAGAGGGGTAAAGAAATATGCATCTCCTGGTACAGATGCGAAAGCAGTCTCTCCGATGCAATAAAAAAAAGCTCATTGCCAATGGCAGGAATACCATGAACATAATAAAACAACTGTTTTGCAAGGGTATAACCCTGTTTTCAAAAACTACAAAGAAGCACACAAAATAAATAAATACAGAAATAAATCCCAAGATGTAGTTACATATATGTAGCTAGCGGGCAAGTCATGAAGTAAAAAAAAGTCATTCCTAATGATACAAAAAGAGAATTCTGTGTCAGAGTAAAAGCTGAACTTCTGGAGAGCAGTTGCAGGCTGCTGGCTCCAAATGCAACGTTACCACCATCACAATCACGTCATTTTAGAACAGAAATCCCAGCTTGTTTCACAAAGTGGCGTAAAAAGCTGCAAAAAACCCCTAAGCTCTTGGTCTTCATGCCAAGTCTGCAGCTCTGTTACACACACTGCCCTGCTTTGCAATGCATGGAAAACCAGGAAGCTTTCATAAAAGCCAGGAAGCTGTGTTGGAAGCCAGGCAAGTAAGATTAATTAGCAAACACTGAAAAGACAGGTGCGTCTTAAACCCTGCCTTTTTGTCCAGGGCTTAGATTCAACACTGCCTAGCAATAGAAACCCAAATTTATGGCCTGGAGGCCAATGTGTCTCATCGAAGAGCCTTATCCAGCCCACAGATTCATTCCAAGTAGGAATGCATGCGTAAGATAGGGAAAAAAAGGCTGTCCCACCTCTATTCACCATACTTCCAGCTCCTCTCTCCCCCACACCCTGCGGTCTATGAGCTCAGTCAGATCACTGACCCAATCCAACACAGTAACAACCCAGAAAAGACCATTTTTCAGACAGATCAACTCCCTGATCCAAATCAGCTGCACAGATGCTAGAGCAGGAGTTGGTGTACGTCCAGAAGAGGGAGAACAAGGCTTTTGTTTTTTGGGAACGTCCAAGACGCAGCTCAAGGTTCAAGTGACCACTGGCACAAAAAGCCCAAGCAACTTCCTGGAGCACTGTGCTTCTTGAGAACCTGCAAACTTGACCCATCCACCTCCCCCCCCCACCCTGTGAAATTACCATGCCCTGCTGCTCAGGGTGCGGTAACTGTCCATAATCCTGGCCCTCAGCCTATAAAAAGTTGCTTACCAGTTTCACAGAAAGCAAACAACCTTGGATTACTTTTGGATTGGTCCTGTACAGTTATGGCACAGCAGCTTTGCAGAGTATGAGGAAAGAGAACTAAAGTAGCTCTCAAGGGCTGTGGATAAGATAAAATGCACAAGGCTGTGAAACAGACACATTAGCTGATAAGAAGCAGAGGCCAGTGCAGTGCTAGGCGCCAACGTCTGAGAAAAGCCAAAAAGCAGGGCAGCTGGAAGATAAACGACAAATAGCAGAGGAAGAAGAGTATCGATGGGACGTGGGACAAGGATAAGGGGTGTCTCGCGGTGGAAGGAGAACGAGGAAAACAGATGCGTCCCAACAAGGGTCCGAACTGGGAGTCTCCTCCTCTAGCAGGCGAGGAATGCATGAGGAAGGGCCAACACGCATCCCCCACCCGTGCACAGCCTTACAGCCTGTAACAAGGCTACACAGCCCCAGCGTCTTACCCCACCCCCATGTGCCTCCTCTCTGCCTACCCTCCTCCCGATCCATGCGGTGCTACACGCTCCCAGCACGCTGCTGGGCACCAGCTGGCAAAGGGTGCAAATCAGACCAAAAGTGTGCTGCATTTTCGCCCCCTTTTGGACCAAGGCCTGGAGCAAGTGCTACCTGGGAGGTTGCTCTTGCGCTTGCTGGATGCATCTGCCAGGAAGCAACCTGCACAACTTTTAAAGGGGGCATGGTATAACCTTCCTCACAGTACAGAGGGAATGAATTGCAAAGTGAGAGTGGTGGGGTTTTTCTGCATGTTTTCACATTTCAGAGGCAAGAGGCTTATCTTATATGTGGGGCAATACAGTAGTAAAACAGGGGAAAAAAGGTCCTTGCTCATTGGGGTTGAACCGCAGACCACAAGAGGATGCATCATTTAGCTATTGAACAAGCTACAAAAAATAGTCTTAAAAGGATTTGATGAGGTGCTTAATGGACTGGAACACACCAAGGATATAACACATCATAGTGATATAAATCCCAGTTTGCTACCAAATACATATATGCAGATGGCATCCAGTCAGTACTGAGAGATAAATTAGAAGTCAGTTGAATGGGACTAGGTGGAGAGATTAGCTACTGTGAAGAATACACAGACATTGAGTGAGTGGGTTAACCCTATGATCTCCATAATGAAACCAAATTAGAAAGAGGCAGAAAGTCTTTCAAAAGCTGCCTGAGGTTTGCATGAAATATAGGAAATTATACAGAAGAGCTACCAAAATCTCCTAAGATTCCTGATTCATTTTGATCTGATTGCACTAAACAAAAAAAAATGCCTAAGTGTGCTGCTAATCCGGTCACTCCTTTTAATGAAGCTTTTATAGAGACAACCCGCAGTAATGCAGTGCCAAGGAACATGCCCATGATGCCAAGGCACCTGTGCTCCCGGGCCTGCTGATATGTTTACCTGCTGCAGGCTGAAACTGCTTGATTTGTTCCTCTACACCTTTCACAGGGAATTTTGGTCCTGACAGCCCCACACAGCCTTGCCTGTGAACTGCACCACAGTAGCTTTGAAGACATACTCTTAAAAAAAAGAAAAAGCTTGTGCGGGTGAGGTGTTTGTCAAACCTTTGGCCTTTTCTTTCTCAGCTGGGGTCAGTGGCCCTTTCAGTTTCCTTTGGGAAAGGAACTGAAGTATAATGTTCAGGGCAGGGGGAAGAGTAAAGGAAAAGTACTTGTTTAACAATGGCAGTCAGTCAAAGAAACAACAGTGCCACAAATCTATTTCTGTAAAAGCAGGTTTGCCATGTCTTTTTCTTTTTCTCCATCTTTTCTCAAAGTACATTTGTATAGGGATGCTGATTGCGTCGCAGTTTTTTGTTTGCCTTTTTTTTACTGAAACAAAAAAAACAACCAACCAAACAAACAAAAAAACACCAAAAAAAACCCTCCCACCCAACCGAAGTACTTACGATGAAACAAACCCTTTGGGAGCTTCCTTTTCTCCACCCCTCCCGCTTTTCTTATGCTCTGTCTCCCCCCGCCCCCCGGGGTGTATTTGTCCGGTCCCCAGCGCACGGCGGGCTGGGGAAGTTCAGCCCCAGTTCAGGGGCGGGCAGGGAACGTTCTGTCCTCGGCGCGGCAGCCGGGGCGGCTGTAGAGCAGCACCAACAACACGATCCTAGCGGGAGCAGGAGCAGCAGGAGCAGCAGGAGCAGCAGGGGCAGCAGGGGCAGCAGGGGCAGCAGGGGCAGCGCTAGAGCCGGTCTGTGGGCAGCGCTTGAGCCGCCGCAGCACACCCTGCTTGGACCCACCACCACGAGTCTTCCGTTTTCCCTCCTACGATATGAACACTGAGATTTTTTCCCCCTCACTGTGCAGTGGGTGAGGAAGGTCCTTTCCTTCTCCACCCCACCCCCCGCCGAGTTTAATTACAGCAAAAGAATTTCCAAGGAAAAGATCCTGCCCTTCCCACTTCCCTGTTCCCTCAAACGCGGCTCGGCCAGGGACCGGAGAAAGTGTTTTTGCGTGTCACCAGCACCTAAACTCCGGGACCGCAGCCTGGATCCGTCACTGGCTTTGGCTGGCCTCAGGGGGACGTCACAGAATAAACAGGGAACACCTCCTCCCCCCGCATCGCTGCGGGTTTTGCTGGAGCCAACCAAGCCCTGCTACATCTGTCATGGGGCGAGGGTCCCTGTGTATTGTCAGGCCTCCTCCCAGTGATGAAAAGCGTGACCTCCTCATCTCGCAACCTGTTAGCTGTTCAAAAGGATCATTAATAGCAACATATACATTATCGGACTGGATATGCCAAGGGGCAGATGAAATGGGAGTAGTAAAGACGGGTGTTGATTGAAGGGATGTTTTCAGCTGTGTGTGGATGTCCTCCACTGACCTGTATATGTAAATCACAGTGATTCATTACTTCAGCAGTCGCTGGATCTGGTTATGCTTTAAATATAGAAAAGTGAGACTTGTACTATACTCTCATCTAATCTGGCTTTTTTTCCTGTTTCTGAAGAAATGCAGAGAACTGCAAAAGCCACAAGCATTCCACATATATAAGAGCACTGAGGCTTATCCTTGCATAATAATCTGTAATGAAACCTGGGTATGAAAAAATGTATGAGTTCTTGCAACAAAAAAAGAACCCAACACTAACAAACTCCAACTATTCTGACAGTCAGTTCCTAGTGTAAGGGGATGTCAACAAAATGAAACCAAAGGTCACTAGAGTGAAGTCTGAGAGGGAGGAAAAGCCATGAAGAAGGAATGCTGCTTGTCTTTAATAATGGAGGTAATAATTGGAGGCTAAAGCCAATTTAGCCTGATAGGGCAAGGCAGGCAGGAGATGCAGCCCAGGCCACTGTACCATGGGGATCTCTGTACGGAAGCAGGCTCAGGCAGTGGTACCACGCTGCAAGTTGACAGCTCCAGGGCAAAGAGACACTTTCCAAGGTGTGTGTTGAAAATTTTGCAGCGCTTACTGTCTTTTCAATCATACAGAGCCTGCATGTAAGCAGCTTCCGTATTGGCTAGTAAATGGAGCACGCTGGCAGACAAAGTTATCTCCAGCTTTACCAGACTTACCAGAGTCATTGGCAAGTTAAAAAAAAAGCAAACATTACTCATTCCTAGTATTTCCTTCTCTAACAAAAATACATCTCTGCGCCAAACACATTATTTCTTCATTCCTTTCCTCCAGGACTGAACTTATGGCTCATTGGTGCATGAGCTTCAGAAAGGGTGGAGAGAAACTTTGAAATGAATAATGAAATTTACAGCCAAAAGAAAATATGCAAAGTCCAACTGCATAGCTCAAGCATTGGCTTTCTCATTGAGCGAACAGGCCTTGGCCATTGTTACCATTTTATTGTACGTGTGTTATTTTTACACTGTGCTATTTTTATAACTGCAGTGCTGGAAGCTGAAAACAACTGGATTCCCAGAGTCAGATGGGAGATTATAGGGAAAATGAGAGTTTACTATTTTCTACAAAACCGTGCAAGTTCCTTCCATTTTTTTATATGTTTGTTCCATGTTTCATCTGATATCATTATTTATTTTACACTGTCATCCTTTTTCCCCCTGACTGACTGTCATCTGTCTCCACCAATTTCTGCAAATATACAAAAAGACTTTGATCATTTTAAGATGGAAAAATACTCCTCCTCAATTCATCCGTGCTTCCCTCCTTAACTGAATGGATTAAAGTCTCTATGCATATTGCCAATGCATTAGTATCCAATTATTCATAATTAATCTCTGGGTGTAACTATGTTTTTATTTCAGCTTCAAAGAAATGATTTCACAAGGCTTTTTTCTGTATCTTTTATTTTTTATAGTTAATATTCTGCCCCAATTCTACAAACAGTGGTGAAATACAAGGAGGGTTTTCTAAACATTTATGTGTTGGCAAAAAAATGCAGTGAACATGAAGGACAAGCACCTACTCTTAAAATGCTTTGAGTTACCTCTTTCACATAAGATAAATTTAGAGATCAATACTTACCATCCTATAGCAAATATTCTCCATCATGTATGTGTCTGCACACAACACACACGCACACACACGTATTTTCCATGAACCTGCACAGTGGCTAGAATAGCTTTTGCAGTGCTGCAAACAGAAAAGAAATGTATGGCCTACAGAAGTTCAACAAGGTCTCTTCATGCACATTTATTTTTCAGCCAGAAATACAACTATTTAAAACTCAACAGGAAGCAGCCTATACTTCTCAGGGAGGATTTTGTGAGTCTCTGTGTTTCATCACTTTCATTTTCTAATTCTGGCTTTTAATTCCAGTGGTTCCCAAACCATTTGATGTGCTACATGCTCTACTGTTGTTTCTTTAAATCCTAATGCTGAGCTTTGAAGGCACAGGCAAAGCTGTTGCACATTTGGCTCTCACCCTGAAATGCAGCTGAAACACGTTGCCAGCCTAGAAACTGCAAGGTGCTAATATATATGTGTAGCTAAACCATGCTATTACAAAGGGGGGAGGCAATGATAGCACAGCATAGTTAATGAAAGGGAGTGTAAGAGGCTGAATTACAGAGAATGATGAAAGCGAGCAAGGGTGTTTGAACTTGTTGTGGCTTGAAACAGCAAAATGGTGGAGAAACTCAAGAATGAGCTGAATTGTTCAGAAGTATGCTTGCACTGTCATGCGTTGAATGGGGCTGGACATAAAGGAGGAAGAAAGAAAAAAAATGTGGTGATTGCCCACAAAGCAACATCAGGACTTGTGTCAGAGCATTAGCAATAAAAGCAAATGTTGAGATTGGAGAATGCCCATTCCTTTCCTCTAAGAGGTGAGGCCAAACATTTCAACTTGCCTTTCATCCAGCAAAAGAGAACAGGGAGAATACCTTCTTCTCAAGCATCTTAACTTGTGTGTGTCATTTCCAGTCTTCCACCCATAACACTTTGTTTAAACAATTTATTCTTAAAGAGTTTCCCTTCCTGATGGTGGGGTATAGTCCTCCATTTTCTCTATGCTTATGGCTGAGCTCCCAGACACGAGAACCTTTCTTTTGGCTGTCTGTTACTATAGAGACAAAGTAGAAGTAGTATATACATCTATCATGTCACCGTGCTAGGGAACACCCCCTGGTGCCAACAGCAGAACAAAGGAAAGATATAGCTGTTGTTCTCCCCAGCATAGATATATGTGGTTATAGCAGGTGCTCCAAACCGAGAACATTCTTTATTGATCAGCGTTTTCCAACGGGACTAGATGCAGCCGCCGTGGTGAAGGGGGAGGCCGTGCAATGGTACAGCCTTTAAAGATGGAAATCAGTCACAGTCTAAATGGTGGGGAGGACTGTCTGGTAGCACAAGAACATGTGCTGTACTACTCAGTGCTAATAAGGGGGTCAAGTTACGTTTAAAGTCCCCTTAAAACCATGGCTTGGCCAATTCTTTCTCTCATGGCATCTGTGCTGAGCTATAAGGTGTTAATAAGCAGTTTGCTGAGATCCTTTAGCCCTCTCTGTGAGTAAATATGCCCTCTCACCCACTATTCATTTTTTTCCCCATTATGAACTCATGCTCTCTCAGGACAACTACTTCTCTTCCTCTGGTTTTCACTCTCTAAGGACACTTCCCTCGCGGAATACGAATGCTGAGGAATAAGTCTTGAGCAATTTATGTAAGTTATTACGATGTTTTTTTACTTTGATATTCATACTGTGGACAGGAAGCAATATCTGACAAGCTTCCCATACCCAAATACTAATCCACTCTGATATTGTCAAGGGCAATGACTTATTACAGGGATGAAACTACTACCTTTCAGCAAACCCACGGCCCTTGGTGGCACTGAGTGGCAGAGGAAAGTTTGTCTCGATTTCTCTGTGAATGATTGAACAGCCCCAAGTCATCCATGTTTTTGTATTAAATCAGAACGGGGGTCAACAGGCTTTTGTTTCCCACTACCATAGAGTAAAAGGTCTAAATATGAGAGCACAGGGAAATAAAGTGTCCATCTTAGTGTCAACCAGATTAAGAGAGAATGATAGACCACAGTTTAGCTGCCCACATAAAATTACATTCACTGCAACTTGCACTTTCTATATCCTAGTTAGAAAGAAGTTACAAAAATACCAATTACACCAAAGGAATATGATGTAGAGTACAACACGTGCTCAGAGACACCTTTCAGTTTCCCTTCTCCTTCACATGTATTTATTTTTGTGCACAGTGGGATATCTTGGCCTAGTAACAACTCTTGCTCAGCAATTGCCTTGATCCTTAAAAGCTGTAGGAGTTTGTTCATCTACATGCTGAAAACATGGTAGGAGTTAGCTTTGATTTCTTCTCTTTTGTTTTAGGGAGATTTGTTCTTAGCATGTGCCAGCCACAGGAGTAAAAGTAAGCACACGAATGCTGCCACAGCAGTTATGAACTCCCCTTGCTATTTTGCAAAGACTGTGCCAGAACGGTTTGCAGTCAAAGCTTTATGAATGGTGGAGTATGGGGGCATGCACACATACACACGCGTATGTGCTTGTGTGTGTGTCTGTGTATACACGTGCAGAAATATGATATGCAGGTCAGAAATATAAAGTTGTTTTTAACCCTCCTGTTAGCACCATCTAGACACATAGAACATGCAGTTCCAATCATATAAATGCATGGCATTTCTCTTTCCCCCTGCCCCAAGAGAAAGAAAATGGCAATTGCTAGTCATCTTTCTGCATGTTACAGAGCACACAGAGAAATATTATGTACACCCTTTTTCTTTTTTTCCTTTTTTGGTAGGTATTGTGAAGAGAGTCATTTGGAATATTCACACAAATCAAATTCCTTTTGTACTTTTCATAGAAGTCTAATTGCTTGGGATTTTTCTAACTACCTAAGTTCCATAACCTTGCAATATTTCCTAGCTATCATGTCAAAAGTTTTTTCCTCAGTGAGATGCCATAGATGCCTCATGTGTATGGACATAAATTAGACACAAGTTCAAAATCCATGGGCAATAAGATTTACTAAAGGAGTAAGATATTCTGGTCATACAGAAGAAAGAAAATTAAATAATTTATTTGAGAAGTGAAATAGAATTATTTGAATATAGGAGACAGCACTAAATCTTTTGATGAGGCACGCTATGTTCGGTCTGTTTGGGCAGACAGGAAGCTTATCAGCTACACTGCCTGCAGATACCCAGGCTGTTATCAATAAAACTTCAGTGGTTTTGCTTGGGAGATGGTAGTGGGAGTACTTTGTAATTAAGCTTTTTTTTTTTCTTCTCTTAGGTTTCCGCAACATGTATGGCAAACGCAGCACTTCCTGCACAACTGAAAGCAAAATGGCTTAAGAGTATGTGAGATTTTTAGGCTCTCTATTACAGATTAAAAACAAACTCTACAAACATACAGTTATGTGAAAAGTCTTTAATTTTACAAACATCGTAACCATATACAAATAGCCAAAATATTTGGTGGCTTAAGTCTCAGGTCACAACCCTTTATCTCACTTATTTATAATATAATCAAGCCTATTGTTTATCATTTCCAGCCCTGTTAAGTAGTAATAGAGAACAGGGTTTCTGTTCATCAGCCAACATCCACACTTTAGGTGTGGATGAAACAAAGATAAAGTACTAATTAGTTTTTATTTTCTTTTTCAAATATAAATCCTTTGCTAGAGAAGAGCAACACTTCTAAACAGTTGTAACACTTGTTTGACAGTAACAAATGGCAGTTTATAGCGGTAGCTGTCTGCACAAAGCTTCGTGCATATCAAACACCCCAGTCTTCTCCAGCAGTAATGAAGACTCATTGTTGCTGGTACTGGTTTCACAGTCTCATCAAGAGCTTCATTATTAGGCTGCTGGCTTAAAAAGGAGTTGCGGAATGAAGCGGGATGGATGTACACACTGTAGGCACGGAAAACATGGGGTGCGGGAGGAAAGAGCATCAGAAAGTTGGGAATTAAAAAGTAGCTCTCTCCCCCGCCAAAAGCAGCCCAGCAGCAGCAGGGCTGCAGAACCGGCCCTATGCACGTGTCAGGAAAGGGAAGTGTTAAAACAACTTGAGCATTAAAACCACATACGTGTTTTTCATAAAAAGCGTTGTCTAGCAATACTTGTTTGACCAGATCTCACCAGCTGAGTCATGATGGGTCTGACCAGTAGTCGGACAAAACAATTCCAGAGAATAAGGAGACACTTCAGAAAAATAACTTAAATAATTCAAAAGATAGCATTGTTCTACATTGGTCAGAATGAAACCAGGGGGAATTAGAAGTTACGGAGTTAGGAAATGCTGTTCAGCTCTCATTGCAGAGAAACTCATGTCCGTATGAGGTAGTTAAAAAGTGGCCATTGTACTTTTCGGAAAGAATGTTTGGAAGTTGAAATCTCCTGTTCAAATTCCAACATAAATAATTACACTCTGAATGTATTTCTGCAGCTGCATAAAAAGCATTCCTCAGTTCTTGCCCTACATTTTTGTGCTGTTTGAGAATTGACTTTTCTTCATCCCTACGAGGAAGTAGTTCCTTTCAGCAAAAGATGAAATTATGATTCCCATGCCTTGCTCTTCAAATATTTGGAGATTTCTCAGGAGGGCACAATACGGAATGAATATCATGATCATCTGCTAACCCTCTTGGCAGTCCAAGATAAAGTTACACAGTCCTAAGTACCTATTTACCTGGGTTGCCTCTCAGAGACACAGGGGATGCTGGACTGTAAGGATCTTTATTTTCCAAATGCTAATTGCAAGTAGCTTTGGTCAGGGATACAACACATACTGCAGGATTTTTTGGCACTAGCTGTATAAAATAAGTTGACAGTACATACTCAAGCCCTATTAGCCACTAGGCACATTCCTCCTGCTTTCTCATCGTTCTTTCCGTTACTGCATTTTGATAGAAAATAAACACATCTGCCTGAAATAGCAGAAGACCAACTCTGTTAATAATTCCGTAAATCATCCACTTAACCAGGAACAATATTGTGGACATAACAGAGTTCATCTGGAGGGTTACTTCACTTTCAAAGACCATCTCTAGAGCACCAGAAAAAAGTAACTTGTTAGAAACTGAAGTTTGCTGTCTGCTGACACTCTGAGATACTGTACCTTTTCAAAAAGAAAAAAGAGAACTGATACTAAATTACTGTATTAATTTTTAAGGTTCCATTAATCGCTTATTTTGATAGGTTAGTTAGTATCAGTCACTGAAACAAAATGATATCTCAAAAATACATTAATTTATGATCGTTATGTATCTATCCAACCTCTTTCGAAAAGTGTAAGGCTTCATCTTTCTTATTGATTACAATCAAAATGCCTTAGTGACTAACTGGATAGCTCAAGGGATTAATTTGGAGAAGTAGATGGTAAACCCTGGTTTACATTTGTCCTAGTGTTAATGTTAATCACAATCAACATTAATCTTTAAAGTGTTGTTGTCCTGTGTATAGCCCTCGCCCAGAACTGGGTTATAAAACCAGTTAATAAGAAACCAGAATGATGAAGCTAGTGAGTGGGTGTTTGATTGGAGGAGGTCAAGATGTTTATGTTTGTATTTAAGAACACTATGGTGATAGATAGTTTAGTTTGTTGTGGATTCTATATTGCTCGCTTCTGTAATTTTAAACAATGAAGATTTGTTGCTTAGAAGTTAGATAACTAACAGGTGTGTGTTTGTAATTGTGTGGAGTAGTAATTAATTACAAACTGTGTGTTTTAGAGGTAGTGATAATTAATTTTAGCTATAGAAACTATAAACAAATGTGGTCCAAGCATGGCTCAGGGACAAATTGCGACCCTATAAGGTAAAGAGGAAATAAGTTCATGAAGAGTTCATTACCCTGCCGACCACCAGAGACCACCCGAGACCCTCAAGAAGACCCTAAAGGCTTTAGTGCGCACGTGTTTAAGATGATGTAAGATTATAATTAGTTCTTGGAAATGTAATGAATATGTAAAAGAGAAATTTAAAATATGTATGAGAAGCATGGATATAAACAGAAAGGTGACTAGACCAGGTGTGCTTGATTTGTGGCAAGTCCACCGAGCACCCAGGCCTGAATAAAACAATATCTCTCCTGAGCGTGTGGAATTGGTTACTTGCACCGCCGGGCACGAATCAGCTTTTCGGACAACCCTAGGAGATTTTTTCACTATATGCTGTTTCTGAAAAACAACAACAACAACAACAACAACAACAACAACAAACCCAAGAGTGAGGTTTATTGTTTATATCACCTAAAAATAAATTGTACTGCATGTCCGTTGTGCAACACTGAAAAAAGGCTGATAACGTGAGACACTCAGCGTGTTAAGTCTATTCTAAGTATTATGCTGTGTTTTTACAAAGCTACAAATCATTCTGGACAGCAGTGAAAACACCAGCCACACACAGAACTTAGTAGGACAAACAACCCAAATCCATGGAAAGATATCAAGTGATCAACAGACATCGTGACTACAGAAAAGCTGCTCAGGGATGTATATGCCAGCTTTTAAGAGAATTCGTGAGTGAGCTGTTCCCAAAGGGAGGAAATGAACCACTGCTCGGAGGCTGTGCATTCCTGCATGCCGAAAGAAGCTGGAGGGCACTGTACGTGTGATTTAGAACACCACTACGATAATCCAGATAAGGCAGGTAGTGTGTGTGATTGTTCCAGTGTTCACCACTGATGTGAAGAGAAATATTGGCTTGAACTGGTGTGATACTTTACCAGAGTGTTTCCACATCTTTTACATTCTTGGAGGACAGATTACTCCACAATGAAATACTATGAGTTATTAAATGTGGCGATCGCTTTGAAACTATCTGACTGAGGACAAAGGTTACAATGATAACTAAAAGTTTTGGTTTTTTTTAAATTGTCTTTACGAGAACAGTGGATTGCAATCCTCAAAAGCCCAAGGTTTGTATCTCAACAGAGTAAGTACTACAAGATACGATACGATCTTCTATACACAAAGTAGCTACTGTATGCGCTCTCAGGACTCTAGCAACTGGTCAAGATAAAATGCAATTTGCATCTGTTGGAAAGAATGAACTTTTTTATATTCACTCGGATCTCAATACCTATTCCATAAAGTGCATTTATTTTATAAGCTAAGAGTGGAAGAAGATAATTAGGGAAATTCCAAGTAGTACCTTCAGCAACCAAAGAAGCAGATAAAATTAGCTCTCAGATTGTGTCCTTATTGGCACCTGCTGAGCATTATTGTCCTCTGTGGACTTCTCTGGTACAGCAGATTGAAAGTCAGCAACTGCTTATATGTAAAAAAGGAAGAAAAGTCTTTGTGTTGGTCTTTTTCACACGTACAGTAAAAAAGATGGGAATTACGAGTTCCTGTTCATTTTTTTTGCTCTTCGGAAATAGTGGCTGTAGTAGAACAAGACAGGCAGTGAAATCAACAGCTGCGATTCTTAACAAGCAGAGAGAGTAGGCTTCTCAAAATTGTATGTACATGTAAATCTACCTAAATGCACATTTAATCACTTTTCCTGCCGGGTGACTCCTGGGAGGAAAAATCAAGATGTATTCATTTCTGCAGAAATACCAAAACTTCTTTTGTTATCATGTAATAGCCAATGCTGCTTTAGGAGAAACAGAGTAGTAAATATTTACTTGCTTGATTAAATGAATGCTGAAATTCTCAAAACAGCTGCTCGTGTAAACATCAACAGGTAAATTGAATTTCCGTTCACAGTCTCGCACAAAAGATGGTATGATGTATATTAAGGGGACCAGCATAGTCATTTAATGTTATTTCTATGGGTAAATGTTTACTGAAGTTGACCTTTATTATTTGATCTTATATTGAATTCTAAGCAGGACAAGTTGTGGATCAGAACAAAGCTCTTGGCAGATTCAGCATCGTGGGCAATAAGCTCCTTGTATGTGTAACTACTGGGAGGAGCTAAACAACCATTGCATACCATGAAGTACCACTTGCTGTATGTAGATGATCTTGTTACTTAATTAGCAAGCTAGGTC
The DNA here is from genome assembly GCF_964195595.1 of Calonectris borealis. NCBI lineage: Eukaryota > Metazoa > Chordata > Aves > Procellariiformes > Procellariidae > Calonectris > Calonectris borealis. The sequence continues at coordinate 46,307,478 of NC_134352.1, read as the reverse complement.
ATTTAGATTAATATTTATATAGAACTTCATGTGCAACGCTAGCAGCAGCCAAGTGCTAATTTTATTGTAATTCTGTTCTTGCAAACAGTGGAAGCATACTTAAATGTCTTTGGGCTTTAGGGTGCTGGAATCCAAACTAGACAGGCAAAATGTATGTTTGCATTACAGGTCATTAGAAAACATTTGGTATTTTTGATTTGTGTTACTGCTTCTGGCTAGTGTGACTTGTCCAGGAACATGCTAAATATAACTGGACTTCTGATCCACATACATTTGTGAGGGGAGGTTCTCAGCCAGAGTAAAGCTGGAACATAAAAAGGAGAGTTTTCCAGGTTCTGCCAAGTCAGGTGAAGGGAGCTTCATGGCAGTAGACAAAATTAAGAAAGCCTAAATAATAGACATGTTCTGTCTCTCTACCCAACTCCTTCAAACAATAAGAAAGGATATTTCATACTAGTTTTGTATCTGCAGCAGCGATAGTTGATCCTTGAACAGTATTATTGAGAAAATAGTAACTTTTTCACAGAGAAAGTTGGTTTAGAAGACAAAGCTAGCCATGGTGCTTGAAGTACTGTCTGATTAGTCCTGCAAAGTTCCCTTGCAGCTGTCTTGTTAAGTTGCTTCACTCGAAAACTAAACCTCTGCAGCTGTTACACAAACTTAAACTATTTGGTTTCGAACATCAGCACCATTATTTGAACAGTCTAAAGCCACCAGGAACTTCATGTTTTGACCAATACAGTCTTTCTAAGATTTGTTCTCTCTGTATCTTGAAGAAGAAGTAGACAAATTGGTTTACCGTCAGCTAGACCTACCCAACCCAGGCCTGGCTACTCATCTGACCAACAAAAGTTACATGAAATGCTGAACAGCACGTGGCTAATCTTGAAATCTGACAGTGACTTTCTCACCGAGCTCTAAACCTGCAGCAAAATGTGTAGTTTGCCTGATTCAGTGTTGGTCATTTGTAACACAAAGAAAGTAGCACTCACCTTAATGCTATGAATACTAATTACTATTTTTACTAGGTTTCAAGCAAGTGAAATATATATAAGTAGCTGCACAGATAAATAAATAGCTGCATTAAAAAGAAGGAACACACATTCATAAGAGAATCATGTAATTTCTCAGTTTCTCGCCTCAGAAATCAAACACCTTTTATATCATCTGGTTGTCCAAGTCCTTGGACATATACTTAAATGCAGATAACTGACATCTTTGTTAATCTTTTTTCCATTCTCTTTACAGTTTTTTCTCTACATACTGAAATATGCAATGCCAACGTGCATGACGAGCCACCATGTTAAAGTCACACACACGCAAAATACATATTTGAACCTGGAGCCTGCATTACATTTGTGATGGCAGAGATCCTCCAGTGTTGCAGGCACCAGTACTTGAGAAGATAAGGTGGAAATTATTTGGCAGCTCTAAGGGGAAAAAAGAAAAAGAAAAAGACATCTCTCTTTTCGTGTAACGAAGATGTAACGAAGATGTAACGATGCGATGTAATTGTAGTGACAACTTTCTCACTTCTGGAACCTGCCTTGCCAATTACTGAGGCAATGTTGAGGCATCATGCTATGGATGTGACAATATCTGTGTGCTTTTCATGGACGTGTGGGGGTCAGAGCCCTGAGGTGGGCACTTGGAGTTCCATACTCAGTGGGAGAGAAGAGCTGGATAACTCAGGCTATGCTACGCAACCTTGCTTAAGCGCTGCCCATGCTCCAAACTAGAAGTTATGCAGCCAAGTCGGCACAGTAAGCGTGACATAATATCCTCTTTACTCCAGCAGGACTGATCAGCTTTAATTTAGCACCACGTTAACTGCCCACGCTGGAGCTGACTTGCAATCAAGTATCTTGGAAGCAAGGGCAGAGCGTGCTTTTGTCTGCCCTGCAATAGCAGCCTTGGAAAGGCTTTCAGAACAACGAGTGCACTGAGTAGCAGGCCATTTTGAGCAGCCAAGAAGAAAATGCTAAGGATGAACGATTACCTTTAGCCACACTCCTCTCTGGAAATTAGGAGTCTTATTCAATCAAGCCAGAGAAAGGCTTCCCACAACCTGCAGTCTCCAGCCTGGACCCCAGCCCTGGTGTGCTCTGAGGCTGCTGCTGTCCCCAGGAGATCAGTTCTTAGAGAGAACTGGCGTTTCCTATTTCCTGAGGGCATTCACACCCACAGCTCTCACCTTGAAACCAAGCACTTGGGCAGTTGGGCTATTCTGGAGCAGATGGTCTCCACCCTTCTTTTTAAAACCATTTGACTTTGAATCATAGAATCATAGAATAGTTTGGGTTGGAAGGGACCTTTAAAGATCATCTAGTCCAACCCCGCTGCCGTGGGCAGGGACATCTTCAACTAGATCAGGTTGCTCAGAGCCCCGTCCAGCCTGACCTTGAATGTTTCCAGGGATGGGGCATCTACCACCTCTCTGGGCAACCTGTCCCAGTGTTTCACCACCCTCACTGTAAAAAATTTCTTATATCTAGTCTAAACCTACCCTCTTTTAGTTTAAAAGCATTACCCCCTGTCCTGTTGCAACAGGCCCTGCTGGAAAATCTGTCTTTCTTACAAGCCCCCTTTAAGTACTGCAAGGCCGCAATAAAGTCTCCCCGAGCCTTCTCTTCTCCAGGCTGAATAACCCCAACTCTCTCAGCCTTTCTTCATAGGAGAGGTGTTCCATCCCCCTGATCATTTTCGTGGCCCTCCTCTGGACCCGCTTCAGCAGGTCCATGTCTTTCTTGTGCTGAGGGCTCCAGAGCTGGACGCAGTACTGCAGGTGGGGTCTCACCAGAGCAGAGTAGAGGGGCAGAATCACCTCCCTCGACCTGCCGGCCACGCTTCTTTTGATGCAGCCCAGGATACAGTTGGCTTTCTGGGCTGCGAGCGCACATTGCCGGCTCGTGTCCAGCTTCTCACCCAGCAGTACCCCCAAGTCCTTCTCAGCAGGGCTCTCAATCCCTTCATCCCCCAGCCTGTATTGATACCAGGGGTCGCCCCAACCCAGGTGCAGGACCTTGCACTTGGCCTTGTTGAACCTCATGAGGTTCACATGGGCCCACTTCTCAAGCTTGTCCAGGTCCTTCTGGATGGCATCCCGTCCCTCAGGCGTGTCAGCCGCACCACTCAGCTTGGTGTCACCTGCAAACTTGCTGAGGGTGCACTCGATCCCACTGTCTATGCCATTGATTAAGATATTAAACAGTACCTGTCCCAATACGGACCCCTGAGGGACACCACTCATTACCGACCTCCATCTGAACATTGAGAGAATGAACTTCTTCCTTAGGATACTGGGTAGAACAGGGAGAGATTGGAATCCCAGGTTAGCATTTTGCAATCAAACATAAAGATATCACAAAGCCTCTGAGCTGCTTGGAAGCTTGTTTGAAGCAGTTTCTTAAACTCTTCCCTAAGCCACTGCTATAGACAGCACGATGGGCCTGACGGGCTTGCTACAGCTGCCTTCATATTCTTAGCAGGGGCTGAAATCTGGGCAAATTTACAAACCGAATGCTAATTTATATGAAGACCTAATTGTCTGCGGGCACGCACAGGAGCTGAATATCAGGGAGATTTAAGAGAAGGCAGGAGTTTAAGCTCTTTTAGCATTAAGAGTCAGCTGTGGAGCAGGTCTTTGCGGTTCTGAATTTGTGTAGAGTTTATGTGCCCGTATGCTGCTCTAGGTATGTAAAACCTCCTCTGGCTCTCTCGCAAAACAACCAAAATCAAGTTAGCTAAAGCTGATTTGCCACCGACTTTAGCTTAAGCTGATTTCAGTGCAAGACTGACCAGAAGAGGTTTTATCTAAACTCAGAACAGGCTAACGTTAAAACAGGGGCATATAACAGGAGTGACAGTGAAAGTCAATGGTTCATTTTTATACAGAAAAGAATTTTCTAAGTATAAACAAACAATCCAGTATTTTCTTCAGTTTAGGGTTATAATAGCATTTTTCACGTTCTGGGGTAAATGTAACAGTTAACCTTAAAGTGTAAGACAGTGTTCTTAATGATTATTACTAAACAAAGCTTGGGCTCGTACAACCAGACCGCAAAACAGGATCTACCATTGTATAGTTTAGGTACATCTTTCTGAGACAAAATTTTCTTTAACAGGGATATCTTCTTTTAGAAAAATAAAGGGACTAGGAGGATGGGTTTAAGGCCAGAGAAGCTTTTCTAGTCTCGCTTTTGTCCTTAGAGATGATTTATGATCATGCGGCGCATACGTGCAAGCACAGGCATATTCAAGTACAATTCATATTGTACTACACATACAAAGGCTGTGTAGTAAGTAAATCCTAAAAGCATTAGGGGCATGAGCTGTAGAACGCACAACACCCCTTCACCGGTACTAGTAAACACAGGAGAATCAATATGAGGATATTACTCAGCAGTACCCAAAATTATGAAAGGAAGTTAATATGTTTAAAACCTTTGCTTTTTCTGTCACATATTCCCAAACATTGACTCTGAACCTGCACTGACCAATCCATCCAGCTATCAGATCACAGAACCACAGACTGGTTGAGGTTGGAATGGACCTCTGAAGGTCATCTGGTCCAATCCTCCTGCTCAAGCAGGGCCATCTAAAGCCAGTTGCCCAGGACCATGTCCAGGAGGCTTTTGAGTGGTTGGAGACTCCACAACTTCCCTAGGCAACCTGTGCCAGTTCTCAGTCAACCTCACAGTGAAGAAGTGTTTCCTGATGTTCAGGAGGAACCTCCTGTGTTTCAGTTCATGCCCTTTGGTTGCCTTTGGTCCTGTCACCGGGCACCACCGGAAAGAGCCTGGCTCCGTCCTCTTTGCACCCTCCCTTCAGGTATTTATACAAGTTAATGACATCCCCCCTGAGCCTTCTCTTCTCCAGGCTGAACAGGCTCTCTCAGCCTTTCCGCATAGGAGAGATGCTCCAGTCCCGTCAGCATCTCTGTGGCCCTTTGCTGGACTTGCTCCAGTATGTCCTATCTCTTTTGTACTAGGGAGCCCAGAACTGGACCCAGCACTCCAGGTGTGGCCTCACCAGCGCTGAAGGGAGAGGAAGGATCGCCTCCCTCCACCTGCTGGCAACTCTCCTGCAGCCCAGAATACCATTAGCCTTCTCTGCCGCGAGGGCACACTGCTGGCTCATGTTCGACTTGGTGTCCACCAGGACCCCCGCCTTTTGCTGCAAAGCTGCTTTCCAGATATTTATTTTGTCAGGGGAGAATTTCTACTGACAAAGAATTAAACTTCCTAAGGAAAACGCTCACAACTGAACTGCGTAATGCCACCAGCAGTGGCAATTACAACATTACTGTAAATTTAGTTGCCAGTCCTCTTACAGTTGCAGCATGCAGCATGGCTTCCCAGTACTGTAGTTTAGAAAGCTCCAAAGCCAGCCTATGCTAATGCTTCAGGACTCCCACTGCTGGAGGATTTGCAGTAGTAGCAACACAATGGTGGGACATTGTAAAAGATCCTCGCTTCCTGAGGAGAATCGTCCAGGGAGAAAAATACAGACGTCTTCAATTTTAGCTAGAACGCTAGGAAAGTCTAATGTAAAGTCAGACAACACCCACCGACCCACAACAACACCTCTTTTGTTTCTGATGAAAAACACTGGTAAAGGGGAGGGAAAGGAGATAAATTTCTGCACATAACTGGAAACCAAATACTGCATTGGAGAACGTTTAAAAAATAACTTTGATCGTCAGGATATACAACACAAGCATTCCTCAAGTTGTTTCCCTGCCTCTCACCCTCCCTAAAACCTTCTCATCAGGAACTGTTGTCAGGCAGAAAATCTTGAACAACTATGTTAAAGGAGAATAACCAGCTGTATTAGCTTTGCAGGCTTTGCAGAAAATTAACACTTTCAGGAACTGTGCATACACTGAGGCCAGGCGCCACAGTGAAATGCGGGGGATCTTGGTGCTGCGGTAGAGGACTGCCGTTGCTTTACTGCAGCAGCAAGGTGACTCCTCGCCTCTTGGTATCGTCTCAGTTTTGGCCATGGGTTAATATGACATCATCTCAATTTTGGTGAGGGGTTAATGTGGCGTTGTCTCAGTTTTGATGATGGGTTGATGTGACACGGTCTGAGTTCTGGTGATGGGTTAATGTGGCATCGTCTCAGGTTTGGTGAGGCGTTAATGTGACATCATCTCAGTCTGAAGGCCCCTCAGTAATGAGCAATGAAAACTTCCATTTAGGTGCCTCTGCAGAAAAATGCTACTTTTTCCCAGAATAAATCCACAGCACCCAGCAAAGGAAGCCACGAGCCCACAGAGCTCCGTGAGCTTCCCGGTTTTAGGAAGCGGGAAAAGAGGGATGCTGAGAGTTGGGGGGGGACCAGCGGGCGGGCAGGGGGGCCAGGGCAGCACCGCCCAGGGCAGGGCGAGGGGAGGCGGACATGTTAGCGGAGGGCGGGCGTAAGATGGAGTCGGCGGGCGAGCGCGGCAGCGGAGGGCATCCGAGGTGAGGCGAGGCGGAGCGAGCGATGGGGACGCCCGTCCCCTTCCCGGGGAGGAGGAGGAGGAGGAGGATGGGCTGTGGCTGGGGAGGGGGGGGGAAGGGGGATGCTGGGACTAGGGTGCCGCCGGCTCCGCGCTCCCCTCCCCGCCTGCGGCCTGATGCTGCGCTATGCCACCCCCTCAAAACAAAACAAAAACCACCCAAAAAATTTAAATTAAAAATGTATTTTATATAGTTCTTACTTAAATATGTAGATATTGTATTTATTATATATGTAATAATACATGTAATGTACATGTAGAATAGGTAAATACTTGTTATATGTAATACATAAAAACATAGATATGTGTATGTATTATATTTACATATTATATTTAGATATATGTAACATGTCTAATATATTATATATTACTTATTAGATATTACATACTGTATATTACATATCATATATTATATATTATATATTTTAATGTCATATATTAATATATACTGTATATTTTTATGTTATATATGCATCTAATTTATATCTATGTATAAAATAATATGATTTTTTAATATATATATTTTTTGGTGGCAGTGGCCGCGGCGAGGGTTGAGCAGGATGACGCCGCGGGCTTGCAGGGGCCTCCCCGCGGTGAAAATAGAAATAAAAATAATACTGGTAATTAAAAAAAAAATTAAAAAAAAAAACCAAAACAAAAAAAACAAAAACACCAGCATAAAATGATACAGCACGGAGAGGAAAACAGCCGCAAAGCCCCGGGCCGTGGGTGCCGGGGCGGGGGGGGGAGGGGGGTGGCTGTTTCCACGCGGCTCACGTGGGCCGTTCGCGGGCGGGGGTGGGGAGGCGGCACCCCCGATCTAGGGCAGTTTGTTCAACTGCGGTAACGGGAGCTCGATGTTCCCGCAGCGCGGGGATTTCTGAGAACTGGGGCTGCGTCCTCAGATGAACCCGGCTGCCTGCTTCCCCCTGCCTGCTCCGGAGCCTTAAAGCGGCGACGCCACATCGCTGCGGTGGGACCCACAGCTGGAGGCGCCGCACGTACGCCTGCAGCCCGCAGTGCGGAGCGGGGCTGCGGGCAGCTCGGGAGGGGCGGGCAGCGCTGCCCGGCGGCCCCTCCGCCCGGAGCCAGAGACCCTGGACCTCGCCTCGGCGAGGTCCAGGGTCTCTGGCTCCGGGCGGAGGGGCCGAGCTGGAGTCTGCGACTGACCCCCTGCCTACACAGACCAGGGAAGATCCATCTCCATCCTCGAAGACCTGATGCCTTCCTCGAACCACATGGACTGCGCTTCAGCTCGTTGCATTTCCATCCCTCTCCGTTTTCCCCCTTTTTTTGTTTTTTTAAATGAAACTTTGCAACGTCTCATCCCGTGCCCGACGGTGCTTACTTATCACCTGTGTTGCAGCATCCCTTCCCCGTGACAGCCTTCCATGGTGGAACGGCAGAGCTGCCACGAACTCTTGCTGTCACGTCAATGTTAATTAGGAAGTTTCGAAGGCCTTGTATACAAAGGTACTCAACAAACCTACCTGATGAGCTTTGACCCAGTGTTCCCTGACGGAAATGACAAAAAGCTGTTTTCACCTGGTACAGTGGTACAAATCTTGAGCAAGCAGGGGCTGGAATGGTTTTTTTGCACCAGTTTATGAAAACAGTGTGAACCAATTGAATCAAGTGGAATCACATCCCTTAAACCTAGCCATAAACTGAAACCAATCCGCAGTCCACATTCCCCACGTATGTTACACCAGTTCATTTTTCATTGGATGTCTTTGCTGCAGTCGAAGGTAGACATTCCCAAATTAACTTTAGTATAGCTTTCTACTTTTGAACTTGAGACTCACGCACCCATAGGCACACTGAAGGATGGTGTCTGATGCAGGCTGTAAAATCCATCTGGGATCCTGGGTGCATAGTCAAGCAGCTAGCCCACGCTGAGTTCAATGCTGCCATGGCTACACCGCTACCGGTACCCAAACCAATTTAAATCCAGATCCCCAGTGCCCACATGGGCTGTAATTTCATTGAGGCATAGACATCCTCTGGGTACTTACCACCTGCAGAGGTAAGCCCCAGGAGGGAGGAGTCGTCCTTCTTTCCGAGGTTCAGGATCAGCAGAACTGGTCACAGTTAAGGACATTAGCTGCAATTCAGGAGATACTAGAAAGAGCCAAAGACCAAGACCCATGATCAATCCCGCCATGCAGAATATAGTCGGAATTGGACCAGAAGATAAAGTTAAGAACAGAGAAACACATATTCTCCAAGTAACAAATGGTTTGCTACACTGAGTAGTACACAGGAAAGGAACTTCTTCTCCCATACAGCTTTGTACCCACACCACTTGTTTTTAAAGAAGGTTGAATTTGAGACCGCTAATCCTCATACTCCTGGATTTTGAGGCCAGAAGTGTCTTCTGTCAGTAGCCTTCTACTATGTAGCTGCTTTTAAAATGGAAGGCCAGTTTGCTAGTGTAAAAACTAGTTTCAGCATACTTACTGTGTCCTGCGAGCCTTTATATGGCAATCAGCTGTGCTGGCTCTCATTTTCCTTTTCTGATCTACAAAAGTTTAATTTGAAGGCTTCTGTTACTTCAGATGGCTTTATAAAGCAACTTTTTGTCCGCTCTGTGTGCTCAGTGACTGAGATGCATTTCTTCAAAAGCTTAAAAACACTTCCTTCCTACGGCACTAGGCTTCGCAATGGGCAATTGCTGTTGTCTGATGGAAGAGTTTGCCGTATTTCCCTGATAATATATGCAGGCAATCTGGGCAACACCTTGGTATGAAAGATACCACATACATGTAAAATACTTTACATCACGTTCATATTTATAAGCCTGCTGAATTACCATTCTGTACTGCTGCCATATCAATCACATAACAAATTTTCAGCATGGTCACAGGCTTTAAGAACACAGGTCAGCAAACAGGCTGACCTGAATCTCACTTCCCCTTCTCCTCTTTGCTATTTCCCCGTGACATCTCCCTGCCCTCCCCTCAAGCGTGAGCCCCTGGTTGTGACCTCAGCCCCCCACCCCGTGCCTTTCTCACTGCCTGGGGGTCATCGTCTTCCTCGCTTACGCTCCCCGTAACAGCTCCTGTCTGTGGGCCTTTCCTCTGGCCCAGAGAACAAGCAGCCACTTCAGAAACGGCTGCCGCCGACCTCCACCCTGGCATCGGTGGGGCAGCTGCTCCTGGGAAGGAGTGGCCAGATGTGCTGTGTTCCTATGGCCAGATGTGCTGTGGGGACCGTGCAGAGGGCGAACATCTGCCCACGAGGGGCTGGTTTGGAGCCGTAAACAGCAAGTTGAATTTGGACTCCAGGCTTTGGCAAGCGAGTGCCATTTGGTGCCGAAGGTGCCCAAGGTGTCAGGGCTGTATCAAAGTGCTGTAGTGGGTCTAAGCTATTATCTCTACAAGCTACGATAATCATCCTTGATTAGCCTATGTATTACAAAAAACTAGCTTTGCTGTGAATGAAAAACTGAGCTATGGCTTAAATGGATGCTCTGAAACCAAATCCAAATGTTACCATCACCACAGTCAGATCCAAGTTAAGACCCCAATCATCTGGAACATCTGGAAACAAAGCAGTTTGCGAGCACAATCCCATTCCCCAGCACGTGTGTGCTGTTGTTCAGAAAGTGGCTGCGGTCATTTTGACACTGTCTCCAAGTATAAAATACTGCTGGCATCACTTCATAAGTGTCATTTGGACCTAATTAGCCTGGAGTTTTGGAGCTTTGGGCTACCACATACGTCAAAATGAAAGGCGTTATTTTCTCTTTAATAGGCAACGTATTCTTGGAGGCATACTGGAATACTTTTAAAAGCTCAGTATGCTTCCTCATTATTGAACTGGCCCCAGATTATTTTCTAGCCTTTAAACTACATGCCAAGAGTTAGCTTAAAACAAAACAAGCTAGCAAACAAAAAAGGTTTGCCTTTTTTTTTATTGGTTATTAACACCTCCCTCTCTGAACTGTACAAATTAAGGTAAGAGGTATGTAACTGAGGATTTGTTAACGTGATGATCAGACTCGGATTGGGCAAATCATCTTCTGGGAACCAACTTCCGTGTCACTGAATGGTGGATGATGACATCTCCGAGCGGGAACTTGTGGACGGTGTCAGCCAAAGAAGTTCTGAAAGTGCTGTGAAAAAAGCTGATGAATGGGTAACTTGAAGCTACGTCCTGGATATCCAGATTAATGAAGCAGAGGGACAGCTTTCGTGGAAATGTTGCCCCTCTGGAGGAGAGAGAAGTTTGTAGCCACCAGTACAAACCAAAGAAAGACATATATATCGACAGTGTTAGCGGTACAGGAACGACAACCCCTTCCGTTCCTCCTTCCCATCAGACCTGGAGATCTCAGCCTCTTATTCTGCCTGGTGCCTGGTAAGCACCGGAAGCCAATGGATGCCAGATCAGCTGGGAAAAATGCTCCGAGAACAAGGAAAAGTGACATTCATCCCTTTATGACTGCCTTGTTAGATAAATTGCTCTATTCATGTTTTCTGTTTGATCTTCATCACCCTACAGATGATCCAGTTACAAATGTAACCACTAGTGCTTTTGTTTTGTTTCTGGGGGTTTTTTTGCCAGCTACAATATGCAAAATTATCTCAGCCTTATGCCAAATATCCATGACAAAGGATTATTATTGCCCGAGGTTGCACCTAGAGATTTAGCGTGCTAGCGTACAAAATGGCTGACATCTACTCATTTTTATTTCCTGCAGAAAGAGAGCAACGCTGCCTCATTTCTGTTGCGCTTCCTCATTATTTCCATATTCAGTTAAAGAGATGAATAGCAATCCATAAAGCTCTTTACTGTTTGGGCCCTGTCTGTTTTTGCGAGGAAGGATGGGGTGCAGCTGAGGACAGTGGGATGCAGTCAGGGACCCTGGGCTGCCGTGGCTCAGTCTCGTTGGGCCGCAGTTCCCAGAGGGAGAGTAAAACCGCTCCATCTGATAGGAGTCTGCAGCTATACCACGACTTCAGAAGCACCCTGGTTTTACCTTGACTAATGCTTTATAGAGACCTATGTTATTTCAAAGGCAGAGTCTTTCACCGTTACGCTTTCTCCTGGCACTTGCGAAAGAGCAAAACATACAAACTGAAGTACTTCACACCTCAGTGCAGCTGGTTCATGAGTGATAGGAACTTCTTTCCCTTTTTTTAAATAGGGCTTGATCCAGAAAACAGATTTTCACTCTCCCCGTGCAGAGTGCAGGCCAGTTAACCTTCGCAACGCACCGTCCGCTCTGCACGTTCGCGGGAGCAGGCGGAGACGTGGGAAACGTTATCTGGGTGGAGATGGCAGGTTTTCCGGGTCCGTTTGAGCTGGGCGATAGGAAACGTCTTTAACCAGCCTCACCTCCTCTGGCCAGCCGACCCGCGCCGGCAGCGCACCGGCTTCTGTACGGCAACGCGACTCGTCCCCGCGCCGCGTGTCCGAGGAGTGGGCTCCCGCCACGGTACGCGTGAGCCCGGCAAAGGGCAGCCCCGCTCCCGCGGAGGACTCTGCCCCACCCGCCACCTATGTTCGCTGAATCTGAAGGAACTGCGTGTCTCAGTGACGACGTAGTGATGGCGAAATGTGTAACGGCCTCGAGTTTCTCCGGGGGGCATCCCAGGGCGGCCGGGCTCCCGCCCCCTGCCCGGGGAGCCCCGTCCCGAGGCCGGCCGGAAAGCCCCGTCCGGTCCGCGCCTCGGTCACCCAAACGCCGCTCGGGTGGGGCTTTCCGGCAGGGCGGGGCGGGGCGGGGGCGCGCGGTGCCCCGCCGCTCCCCGCGGGGCGGTGGGCGGGGCCGGGCGGCTCGCGGGCGCCCGCCGGGTTTGCAAGTGTTGCGCACCCTTCGGAACCTCGCGCTGATTGGCGGGGGCCCTGCCAGTGACATCAGCCGGCTCACTTTCCATTGGCCGGCCGGTTGCTGGGACCGTAGGGCTTCCAGGGAGGCACTTAACCCGCTCGGCGCCGCGCGGCCCCGCCGCCCCGGGCTGCCCCCCGCGGACCCGCGGCCGGGGACGCCGTCGACTCGGCTGGGGAGCGGCCGCGGCCGGCGGCGCGCCTCCGGCGCTGGGGAGGGAGCCGCGGCGCCCGCACCTCCCCGGCGGCGCCGCGGCGGCGCCCTTTTAAGCGGGCGCGGCGGGGCGCCCGGAGTAGCACGCGGCCCGGGGAGGGAGCGCGGGGATTGGCGGGGCCGCCGCCCGGCGGACACACCCCCCTAGAAAAGGGGCGCTGTGAGTGGCGGGGGGAGAAGGTAAACAGAGCCGGCCGGCCCTGCCCGCTGACCAATCGGGGGGGCGGGAAGGGGCTCCGAACCTGACGTGATGGGACTCGGCGCGGCCGTCCCCGGGCAGGAGCACGCGGGCGGCGCGCGGCGCGGGGGGCGCGCGGCGGGCGGTCTCCTCTCCCCCGACCCCCGCGCCGGACCCGGGCCGGCCGCGCCGGCGGCGGGCGGCGCTCCCCCCCGCCGGCTGCGCGCCGCCCCCGGGGGGCGGCGGTGAGGGACCTGCCCGGCGCCCCGCTATTTATCCCCAACCCCCCCACCCCGTTCTCCTCCTCCGCGCCGCAGAGACCCCGCGCGGCGGGCGGGCCATGGCTGGCGGCGGCGCCGCCGGCCCGGCGGGCGCGCACTGAGGGCGCCTGCAGCCCCCCTCGTCGTCGGGGCGCGGCCGCACCATGTCGGCCGTCGCCTACGTGGACTTCGTGGCGGCGCAGTGCCTGGTCTCCATCTCCAACCGCTCCGCCGTGCCCGAGGCGGCGCGGCTGAAGGTGCCGGGCGAGGGGGAGGCGGCCCGGGAGCTGCGCGACCCCCGCGACGCCTGGAAGGACTACTGCGCCCTGCTGGCCATCGCCAAGAGCCTGCTGGAGCTGAACAAGTACCGGCCGCTGCCCGCCCCCTCTGTCTGCAGCGACAGCGTGGAGAGCCCCGACGAGGACGGGGGCTCCGACAGCGACGCGGCCACCGAGCCGGGCTCCAGCCCGCCCCGCAGCCCGCCGCCGGGGCCGCCCCCCCGCCTGCGCGCCCCCGGGGCCGCCCCCAAGGGGAAGCTGGCGGCCGAGAAGCGGCACAAGTGCCCCTACAGCGGCTGCGGCAAGGTCTACGGCAAGTCCTCCCACCTCAAGGCGCACTACCGGGTGCACACAGGTCAGCAGCGGCGGCGGCGGGCGGGAGGGGGAGGCAGCGAGCGCTTGTCCTCGGGTGAACCCGCCCGGCGGCGCGCCCCGCCGCCCTGCCTTTCCGCTCTGCGTCCTGGGGCTGCTTGCTTGCTTTCCTCTCCCCCGCCCCCTTTCTCTCTTCTTTCCCTCCCCGCCGCGGTGCCGGACCGGCGCCCCGGGTCCGGCGGGAGCGGGCGGCCGCCCCGGGCGGGGCTGCGGCAGCGCCTCCCGCCGCGCCCTGCCTGCCGCCTGCCTGCCCCGGCCGGGAGTCCGCCCGTCCCCCGCGGACAGCGCGGGGCGGGCGGCAGCTGCCGGCCGTCGGGGAGCGGAATAAACTTGGGGCGGCCGGGGCCGCTCGGGGGACGGCGGCCGGAGCCGCCGGGCCGGGCTTGCCGAGCCGGCGCCGCAGCCCCCGGCCCGCGGTGGCTGCGCCGGGGGATCGCCGAGCCCGCTCGGGGCGTCGGTGAGGAAGTCACCGGGGCGGCGGGCATCGGGTGTTCCGCCGGTGTAGGCGGGCGAGCGCTTGCAGCGGGGGGTGTTCGGCCCGCGTTCCCAAAACCAGCCGGGGGCAGGACAGCCCCCCGCCGCGCTGCCCGCGCCCCCCGGCGGCTCGTGCCGCCGGAGACCGCGTTTCGCTGCCCCGCTGCGCGGCCCGCGTTTGCAGAGCCGCCTTGGAGCTTTACTTCGCGGCAGGGGAGCCGGACGCCGCGGGGCCGTGGAGCAGGGGGTGGCGGTGCCGGCCTCTGCCTTGTACCGCGGCGGTGTTGTTGGCACACACCCCCCAGCAGGCGAAGGACCCAGCGGCTGGAGGGGAAAACTTGAGAAGCGCATCACCGAAAAACCGCTGCCGGCCCTCCGGGCTCCCGCTGGAGCCGGGTTACTCTCCAAACCACGCCGGCGCTGCCCCGACGCGGCTCCTCCGGCCGGGGAGATGCGGGCGCCGTCCGTAGGGGACCGGCCTCTGCGCTGCCCAGCAGTCCCTCACGGTATCAGCTATCGCGACCGCCAGCTTTGGCGTGTTCCACAAGGGCGTCGTTCATCAGGCGGCGTGCGCCCGGTCCTCGCCCAGGCGCTTTAGAGGGTGTGGCAGCGTGGAAGCCCAGCGATAAAAACATACCTGCTGCAGCAACTCGTACTTCTGCCGGCGCTGCCCAAGCACTAAGGGGACCGCAATTGCAGACTTTTCTGGTTTGGGAGGGGGCGGGTTTTAAGCCCTCTAGTCCAAGTGGCTGAATAAAAACCTTTACGTGTCTGAATTGCAGTTGGGCTCACAGTGCAGTACACGAAGCTGCTTAAAAATTGCTCTAAATTAAGGGTTGTGCGCGGGCATGGAAAGGAGTGCATCAGAGGAGGCAAATGCTGCCGACACTTATTTCACGTGCTTCACATCCGTTCCGTAGATGGCGGTTCTTTCCTGGATTCTGTCTGTCGGCAGTGATGGTAAATGGTGAAGTACCAAACGAGTTCATCACTCGAGGAATGCAGTGCGAGGCATTGCTGTAGTGTTTAAGGCAGCCTGGGTAGGGCATGGCTGCATCTGAGCTCCAGCTACGCTTCCGTTGCTCTGGCTTGCCTGTCTGCCGAGGTGTACGTGCACTGCGGAGGAGGAAACCCAGTGCTGGTTGCCTACCTGTGCCCTGCTGGCAGAGCTGCTGGGTGCTTAGCTCGAGAGATCAGGGGGAGGAGGAGGAGGATTATTGGATGTGGCTCAGCGGTGAGCTGTGTGGTTAGACAGTTAAGACTGTCTCCGTGAGCCGGGAAAGAGGATGGTCAGCGGTGACCCTGTCCTGACCTCAGGACCGGTGCCAAGGATTGTTGTGTTACCAGCTCAAAGACTGCAGCTCTGATGCTCTTTTGGAGGCTGAATGTAATTGATGCCTTGCAAAATGTTGGCTCACAAGTGACAAAGAAAATGCGTTAGCATCATTCCCACTTACTACCCCATGCTCAGATACCCACCCCGATATGGGAACCAAAATAGGCATCGACTGGGATAGCATTCTGGGTGATGACATGTAAATTAATGTACTGTACAACCCACACGGCTTGCTGTAAGCAGTAGTGTTATAATAAGTGTCTCGTGAAGTGGCGTGAGGTTTAGCATGTGCTGCTCACAAGTGGGTGGCCTTAGCTCCAAGTATGAGATGTTTGACTCAGACGTGCTGATACATCGTCACGGTGGTTCTGTGTGATTAAAACCACTACAGACATCCAGCAGTAATGAACTTTCAGAGCTTCCTAATGTGAACAGTTAATTGTAGCTAACTGAAATCCTAAACGATACTGCTAATGTTAATTATTTTTATAGATGGCAGAACAATTCCTTAGCAACAGTGGGATTCAGTGGGACCTCTGGAGTTATTCATAACTGCGTATTGCAAAGCATTAATGCTCCCTCCTTAGTACCATTTTCTTTCCTTTTTTTCCAAATGATTTCTCTCTCATATATCTGAGCCTCTTGAATTGCTTTCATCTACCTGCCATTTTTCATCAGGCCATCAACTGGGTTTCTTGCTGCTGAGTAGCCTTTAGTGGAAGTAGGTATGCAGCAGAAGCTTCCTGGTCTTAAATTTTTAATATTTAAGCCCAGTCTCTCTATCTTGGAAAATGGCTTTAAGATTTCCGTTCACAGCCATGAGCTTGCTTGTAGCCACAGCTCTTTTTACTCACGAATACTAACCAAGCAAGTTGGAAAGCTCTGGATACTGCTCTGTGCTGGGTAATGGTGGGAAGGTAAAAACTCACCAGACCGTCTTTGGTAGGCTAATGGAAAGCAAGAAATGAAATATCAAATCAAGGTAGAAAAGTAGAAGACCAAAGACTTGATGCTCAGAGGTTAGAGGTCTGTATCTTATTAATGATTCTTTAAACTTGTTGGTTCAAAGCCATTCCGTATTTCAGAGACTAAAAATATCTGTATAACTGTTTGCTTGAAGTTTGGGCCTTTGATGATGAGTCTAGTTCAATTCCCAGAAGACCCAAATTAGCCATCTATCAGAAATCGTCTTCTGCGTTGATCTTAACAGAAGAAAGGTCAGCGGATGGCACTGCACATCCTACTTGTGCAAACAGCCCCCTTGCTTGTACCGCCCATCCCACTGAACTCGGCGTGACTTAGTAGAGCAGGATTTGTAGGAGGAAGCCAAGGAAGTCTGACCTCTGCCCCCTCCCGGGGATATAGTCCTTTCATTCCTCGCCAGCCTCCGGTGTTTCTGCGATACGATCAAGCACTACTTCATTTTGTCATGTATGTGTGCCTACGTTCAAAATGTATTAATTTGCAAAGTCCTGGGGATACAAGGACAAGCATATCACTGAAACTGAACTGTTGCCTCCCCTGTGCCTTTGCTACCATCCTAAAGTAACTTGGAATTTATTATTTAAGTTCTGGTGTCTTGAGCAGGAAGAGCATTACAGGTAAGGTTGTTCTGCCTGAGCAGTTTCCCAGAGCATCCCTGAGGTGCGTGGTGCTTGGTGTAGGAGAGAAAAGACGGCATTATCCCTGATGGCTTGCAAGCCAAAAACCGTTTGTCAGGAAGGTAGTTGGAGGGAGTAGTAGCTCTACAACGTGACCATACCTTAGGCTGCCCCTTCCCTTATGGGATGGTGTTATGGGAGTGTAGGACACGTAAACTCTGCTGAAGTTTGGCAGTGGCAGGAGGGATTACGAGTGGTGCGTCTGCTTGGGACTCTTGAGCATTGAGATGGCATGACCAAGTCTTGCAGACTTTCCCTTCAAACACAGAAAAAGGCCCAGACGCATTGGCAGGACGTGCACAAGACCCGAGTCCTGGAAGCGGTGCAGAGGTCAGGAGAAAGCGAGGGACTTGGCTGACCAGGAAAATGACAAGCAACAGCAGGTATGCAGAGAGTTTCCTTGAAAATGCAGAGACTTCTCTAAATAGGTAGCTTCAGAGGTTTGATTATGGCCGGTAATGTGTAGAGTTATTATTAGCCTCAAAGATGGCGAGGGTGAGGGGAAGCTTAACAGAGAGGATGTGCAGGCCAGAGGGTTTCCAGGGAAAATAAAGGCATACGAGAGTAAACAAGCAATCTCAGTCAGAAGGCCTGAGCAGGGAGCAAAGGGCAAGATACCAGCAGGGAGAGAGGGAGAAACTGGCAGCAGAAGCAAACTCTAAGGAATGTACGTTTGCTATGATGATGTGAAGACAAGGCATGTGGCTGCTGCGAGCAGATCCTCCTGGTCTGGAAAGAGGGACAGAGAAGGTACCATAAAGGTGATTTGTGAGATGCCTGCTCATACAGGACCTGTGGGAGTTTTCTTGCCTGGGGAGGTGACTCCCAGGTGCTTCTCAGTACGTGGTGCTGCAGATCAATGAGAAGTTCACGTCTGCATCAGGTACCCTTAAGTAAGAGGTTAGACACACAAAAACCAAATGTGTGAAATGTTCTCCCTCTTCAGCCAGGCTTTTCAGCTAACTGCATCATCGTGTAGACTGGGTCCAAACAATGCCGAGAGTTTTGTTATATCAGGCAGCTGGTGCACCCTTGAGCTTTCCTGGCATTTGGCTCTCACTGATGGTTGGTAGCAGGGCTGTAGGCAGAGGCGTGGACCTGTAGGTCGGCAGTCTGCACAGTGAAGCTGAGGAGCATTTCTGGTAGAAAGGAAAGATAAGTGCTGCAGCTGCCTATCACGGCGTCAATCCAGCCCCCGTATCAGTTTGGTTTTGACTGTGCTGCTTGTTATTTGTGTTCTAGATTATCACTAGCTCGATAGACTGTACAGATGCTGATATGTTGACAATCCTCTGCTCACTGGGAGCTTTTTTGGGTATTTTGTGGGAGCATAATTTGAAATTTAGCATTTTAAGCCCCTCTTATCCAGTTCATGCGATGTCACTTTGCCAGCTCCTTTAGAGCAAGACTGAAGAGCAGAAAGCGGAGCCAGCAGGACATTTTTTGCTGAATTCAGGCCTCCATCTGAAATGCCCATTCTCAAGGGTTAATGCAAATGTGCAAATTGCTGGAGTTCTAATGGGCATGTTTCCAGGTCTCAGAGAAACATGATCATACTGACTGCAAGCCTTGCCAGCTGAGTAAGGTAGGCAAAAATCCTCAAGATTAAGTTCAATGTTGCCTGACTTCCAGCTGGGTTTTTTTCCCCCCCTGCTAAAAAATAAAAACATTAAGCAGGTGTATGTGTCATAGTGGGAAAGCACTCCAGAAAGGTTTGTATATTAATTGAGTCAACGTAAAGAGGTGCACGTATAGGACAGAAGCAGTGAGCAGGCATCACCCATAAGAGTGTGACTCCTGTTTCCAGATGGATGTATTGAAAATGCAGCTTTACTGAGTTCCTGCACACTGTTGTGCTGTGGCATTGAAGTCCGTGTGGTGGGTGTCACCTGCTCTTGTTAGTGTTTCTTGCAGCCCCAGCTGCTAGGATCCCTGTGGGAAGGATCGTTCCCCTTCGTTGGCTGCTGTGCTGTTGTGCAGCAGGCTGCCGCTCCTGGCCTCGCGCAGCTCCCGAACCTGCAGCGGGAAGAGCAGGGAGGGGCCAAGTTAAGATTAATCGGCCAGAGTCTGGGGTAGTGATGGCAAAGCACACTTCAGGTAGTGTTTACTTGTGATAGCATAGCTCATGGTCTTCAAGTAGCGATGACTGTGAATAGCCTGAAAGCACTGTATAAATACTTGAGGGAGGAGTCTGTGGAAATACTGGCTAATAAATTCGTAGTGAAATAACAAAAAAATACATTATCTTTCTGAAGGCACGTAAAATTGCATTCCTCATTTCCCTGTCAAAGCTGTTTCCACTTAGCAAGCATTTAATTGTTCAGACAGGACAGGAGCCTAAACCCAGTCCTCTTCGATCCCAGGTGAGTGCCCAAGCACGAGGCTAGGAGTTGGTCTCTCTCCATTGCTCAGTTAATATTTAAGTATTACTGCAAAACAGAGGAAGTTCAAATGGAGAGAAGGTAGGAAAGGAGAAGAGATAGGAAGTTGCCCCACGTACCCAAGAGCGTACTGCTAAGGGCACTCCTCTCAGCTATGGAAGTGTAGATTTAACTCTCTGGGGAGCTTTGGGGAAGTCTCTCCTCTCCAAGGTAGCTTCCCCAACTGAGAGAGAGAGAGAGAGAGAGATAAAAGGAGGCACAGTCGCCCAAAGAAGGCCCCAAAGGCAGGCAGGGAGGGTTATGATTTGGCAGAGAAGCTGTGGGGATATCCCTTGCATCTGATGCTGTGTCAGACGGGGGTAACAGCAAGACTGAGTCTCGCTGGGATTTAGGCTCCCAGCAGCTCAGCAGCAGTGGGTTTTAGCAGGTGGTTTTGCATCTTGTCTTTTGAAGGAGACTCGAACACCTGCATGTGCAGGCAGCTGTTTGGTGGTCTTGAGGATGTTCGAGCAGCCTGAATACTTGCTGAAAGCAGCATTTTAACACCTGAATTGTCCTGTGATGTTTAGTCCTGAGTGCTGGCGGAATAAACCCCTTGCTGCAACCCATCCATTCGCTGCCTATCCCGTAGGCAACGTCTGTTTGATCGGTTTGATCAGCCAGACCAGATGACCATGGTTTAGGTGTTGCAGAAGCCCTTGGTACCTAGCATCCTCACTGCTGATCTCGCTCTGTGCTGTTTCGCACCAGCATCTGTACCTTGTGGTTGCCACATGTTTTAATGATCTGATTTTGGAATATCTCAGAGGAGGAGGAAGGCTGTTTGAAAGGCCTCTTGTCTCTCTGCCCAGAAGTGGATTCACAGATATCTGTAATATCTATCTTCACCAGAATATCTTGCGTAAAATCCAGTGTCCCACAGGAAATTGCTCATTCAGGATGTGTGGGGCAAGCAATGCGCTGGCGGGAAAAAGTGAGAGAGACCTGAAATAGCAGCTATTCTGCGGCAAGGAACATAGACTGCCTTTTTTCTTCCTCTTGCAATAAGCTGGACCATGTTCTTGACATCCACCTACAGAACCTGTCATACTTCAGGAGACACTGAGACACGCAAGATTGGTGGCTGAGTGGGATCACAGGGGGAAAAAAAAAGAAAAAAGAAAGAAAAAGTGCTTATCACTGTCACCTCTACGTCCAGGATTGTGGTTCAGGACCAGTTATTCCAAGGGTACCAAGATTTCTTTGGAAATTTCGAGCTCCAGCAGCCACAGAGATACAGGAGGATCTTGGAAGATGAAGGTGGGGATTAGATTCTCTCATTCAAACTATGCAGAGCTGATTATGCCAGTTCTGTTTTGCTAAGTAGTTTTGCTCTCACCTGGTAGCAAGAGATTTCGCTATTTGGGCTTTCCGTATTTGTGTGCTTTCTCTTCTCCGTCTTTCCCATCAGCCGCTGCAGGTTTCTGGCAGGAGAGGTCGGATCAGCCTTGTGGCCTTTCAGTGGGGCTGGGCTTCAGGGCCGGTGCCGCAGGCAGGGTGGACCTCCCTGCAGCAGGAGGTACTGGCTAGCTGTGCCACGGGCAGAGAGTGGGAGTCGCGCACAGACACCACATCCCAGAAGTCAAACTCTGAACCATTCTTCAGTTTTGATACGTAAAAGGTTGCTGCTGTGAACAGCAGGCAGCACAGTCCTGCTGTGTGCTCAGTGGTCTCATCTTTAATAACGTAAGTCAGTCAAGGGTATCTAATTAGGTGTCCATTCATGCAGCTATAGCTACAGTCCATTTGGCTTTCTAGTTAATGTGTGAAGCAGCATCGTTAGCGTTTATTTGACAGCAAACTGTTCTGCCTCAGCTGGTACTGATGCCAGACTCTGGATTCAAGTCTGTGTCCGACCTCACTTCTGTCTGCGAGGAAGACAGTGTGAGCCTAGCAAACCGCCCACCTTGGCCAGACTTCCGTCCACACCAACAGCAATCTCTGAATGTCTTCTGTAAAGCCAGTGCTCAAACAATTTTAGTAATTCATGTAAAATTAGTACTTCATTCCACCACAGAAGCTCAGTGTGTGCCAGTTCTGGTGCACGTCCTGTTACACGCCAAGAGAATTGCCCAAGTGTGTGATCATTGACTGTATCTTCAGCTCTTTCAAACACAGCCTCCCCCCTCCCAGAAAAAAAAAGTCACTCAGAACTTCGCTATCCCTTATTTGTCCAAACGAATTCATCTTTGTTAAAGCCACCGTGAACTCCTAACCTCAGTCATCCACATCTAAAGCAGCATTTTGTAGTGAGAAGGCAGATGATGAATCAGGATACCCGTACTACCTGTACTATTAACAAGTCTGCTAGTGCCCACTCTGTATTCTTCCTCAGAAACCCTTCCTGCGCAAGACTACAACGTGGGAAAATCTGGAATGACCCAGGGTAGGGCAAAAAAGCTAAATAATTTACCATCTATTCAGAATAAAATGGAAATGGAATAAAATAAAGTGGACCTGCCTCAGGTCATACAAAGCAGCTTGGATAGAGAGTTTAAACTCGCAGAGAAAGAAGAAGCTAACCATTTGCGGAAGAGGGTGGGTAGAAGGAACAGGGAGAAAAGGTCAGGTGAAGCAAGAGAGCAAAGATCAAAAGGATCTGCAGTGGCCTTTATATCCATGTGGGATTTAAAGCAAGGCAGAGCTGCAGGAGCAGGAGTTCTTTAGACTCCAGAGAAGACCTGTGAAGAGCCACCATTAGCTTGTGCTCAGCATAAACTATGAATCCCACTACATTCCTGTTGGCATACAGGACAAAGAATGGGAGTTCTGCAGACGCACCTATTCCTATAACCTGGAAATCAGTTTGTTTCACTTCTTACTTCTGTAAGCTGCCCTGGATATATTTTTTTTTTTAAAGAAAAATATTTACATCTTTTATCTCTTGTGTTCAGATACTATCACACGTAGCTTTAAGGAATCGTGATAGACCATTGGCATTCCTTCATCTCTTGATGGAAATCCCATGTAAGGCGTATCTTAAAACGTAAGTCGCATACTGCCGCCAAAGGAAGCGGCGTATAATAGCACCCTGTTTTGATGGTTCATTCTGCTTGTTTCAAGCTTTAGCACTGCTACTTCCAAAAATCGTATGGAAAAGATATTTCTTAACTGAGACATGACAGAGAAATCTGTATCTCCAGATGGAGGCAGCAGTAGCTTGCATTGCAGTTCTGTGTGCCATTGCATGCCCTGCCCGTGTATGAGTTGCAAGACCTGTTTGCTCTGTGGACTCTTCCACAAACATCTCTGCTGCTTTAAAAAGTAGTGTGTCAAATGCAACCAGCAGATACAGCAACCAGCTTTGCCGAGTGGACAGTCATCACATGTCATCAGGCATCTCTACCTTGCCTTAATTAACGCACACTTCACCCTTGCTCTGCACCTATTAATTCCGTCACTGAAGCACCATCCCTCTGGGCTGGTGTCATCCAATTTGGCTTTATGACCGAGGGGAGCAGCAGATCTTCAGGCTCAGAGGGCCTGGAAAAGCCTCCCTCCCCCTTGTCTCTCTGCTCTGAGGAGTCTGGAGTTCAGTGTGTCCTGGTGCAGGGATGATGCCTGGCCTACTTCCATATACGCGCTTCCAAAGTGTCTGTGACAGCCTCCGTGGGCTTGTATTGCCAAGGTGGTGAAGCTGTTCTCCACCACTGTACCTGGGGGTACCGCTTGGCGGTGGCGGTGGTGGCTCTCGTGCATCTGAGGGAGCGCCGCCGCTCGCCTCCGGCAGCGACTCGCCATGCCAGTGCGCGGCGGCTCTCCCATCGGCAGCAGGGCATGCCTGCGCCACGCCGGGCTCCTCATGGCCTTCGGCACTGGCCCCACTGAGCTCAGGGCTGGTTGCCCGGGGAGCGTGGTGCCAAACATACGCAAGGGATCCTGAGTGAGCCCTGCCTTTCCCCAAAGCTTTGTGGTTACGTGGCATAATGTAAAAGCGCTTTCTTCTGGCATGTGAAATGGGTAGTGATGGTGGAAGACATGCTGTTCCTATCGTGTTTCAGAGGGAATTCTAGTAACTAGGCTCCATTTTGTCTTCCCATCTGCAGTTCCAGGAAAGGTGGTGGGGAAAGTTCAGTTTCTCGAGGGCTACATGGGGCCAGATTTAAAAGACTGCCTTTAGGCACCTGGGTTGGATACTATCATGCCTAAAATGTAAACACTGTACCCCAAAGACTGTGATCCTTGTTATCCAGCCTAGGAACCTGGTCTCCCTGTAGTACAGTTAGGCACTTCTGCAGGCTGAAGAGCTCTCCTGAGGTAGATGGTTGGAAATGTGGCTTCTGGGGATGCCTGGGCTGCTCCCACTGCTCTGGGGTGTAAGTGCCTGACATAGAGCCATATACTAGATGCCTCCACACATGCAAGATGTATAGCACTTCTCCCACGTTCCCAGGGGGAGATAGAAAGCTGTTCTGCACCTCCCACTGCTGCCTGCTTCCAGGATTTGTGACAGAAACCATGAGATAGGTCGCAAAAGAGCAGCGCAAGTGAAACGCTTGCCTTGGATGGCAAGGGCAGGCGCTGGGCGGGGCAAAGCCTGGGGAGGATGGTGGGCACCGATGCGAGTGCTCTGTACGGCTCCCGGTGCTGCTCGGCCGTGTAGCTGCAGTCGTGGCCTTCATGCACGCGTAAGCCTACGTACTGTTTTAATTAATTTCTTCTATAGAGGCGGTGGCTGTTCGGAAAGGCTTCCGACCATGTCTAAAAGGGCACAGCAGGGAGCCAAGAAACCTGTTTATAAAAAAAAAAATAGCCCTGGGTCAGGATGGCTGGCAGCTCTGCCTCCACAGGGCTTGGGCACCAGGCTGGCTTGGCTCCCTCTGATCCCTCTGCATCCTTCTCCCCTGACCAGCTTCACTGTGAGGTGAGGGGAGAAAGCGCAGGGGAAGCAGCTGTGCAGCGGGGAGCTGCTGTAACCTGCGCAGTCCTGCTCGTCCAGCTGCAGCTCTACTGCATGCTGGTCGGTCTGGGATGGAGCAGCCACCTGTCAGGGAGCACACTGTGTCGTTAGGAGCCTAAACGGTGAAAACGGCTGTGTTATTTAAGAGGGCTTTCAGGGCCCGTGGTGTAGCTGCATCTCAGCTTACGTGGTCCATCCTCATCCTCCTTGGCCTTTTGGATGCCATCAGTCACTCCCTCCAGCCGCCTTTCTCCTCCCTACAGTTCTGCAGTAGGTTGTCCTCCCGGCATCTGGGCTGTTCATTCGAGCCTTTTGTCACTGCTGTTGTGTCTGGGGAGGACTCCAAGGCACACTTTCTCATAAATTACTCCTTTTTTTGCGATCTGTAAATGTAAAGCGAGCTCGTCTGTTGTGCCAAACTTCACAGTACCAAGAAATACTGGAGTTCTTGAGTTTCTTTCCAACTCTTCCAAGTTGGAAAACTCCTGGGGTAGTTTTTATATTTCATGGTTGACTATAAATAGCTGTCACATAGCTGTCATTTATATTCCCTTCAGAAGGCTCTTAAGAAAGGGAATTAAGGCATCAAACTGCAGCGGTGCATGATGTCTGTGACTGAAACCTTTCACGTGAACTTAAATGCCTTTGGTTTCCGTCTGTGCCATGGACTAGGGTCAGCCTTGCCGGTCAGGCGGCTTTGGGTCTGTGCCTGTGGGCAAAGCCTGTGCAGCCTGCAGAGGCGAACTGCAGGGATGTGGGGTGCCAGAACAGGGAGTGCTGTTCAATCCTTACACCCTTGGTTTTAAAAGCAAAGGTGTGGTGTGGTGTAGGTTGAGGTGTTTGGTTCTTCACCATTGTAGCAAACATTTATACCGACAGAGCTGTGAATAATGAAGTCGTTTTCCTGTCCTCAAACCAGCTGTGTAAGAGACTGAGCAGCTTGGATTTCTGGGGGAAGGGAGGAGAGGGGGGCACGGGACTTCTCTCTGCAGCCGCAGCGGTTTTGCTCTACGTGTTTGCAGCCCCGAGGCTGCACCGCCCTCCCCGATCCCTCCCTCCCCAGGCTGGAATGGCTTGTTCTAGGTGAAGGATTTGTTGTGGTTTCTTCTCTAACGGTTACAAATGATTTTATTCAGCAGAATGGAAGTGTCAGAGGAATAATACTGGCGCTCCTTTCCCAAACCGCTATAGTGAGCCCGACATGAATAATGTACAGGCACAGGCAGAGCTCATCTGTTGTTTTGACAGTCTTTGGGGTCATGTAAGGTTCTGCACTGGAGTGCGAGTTTCATGCGGTTGGAGGGGTTTTTGGCTTGTGCTGGAGGTGAGACTGAAACCCGATGAAGCAAGTCATCAACAACTCCGCAGACGCTGGCACCATGGCAGTAAACAAAAGCAGCTTTTTCCCCTCAACAGCGTGTTCCCCAGCTCCTCGGTGAAGCTGGTACGTGCCGGCCTGCATTCCCCCTGCTCCCCTAAATCTCTTGTCATCATTTCCTCCCCGCAGGCGAGCGACCATTCCCCTGCACATGGCCTGACTGCCTTAAAAAGTTCTCCCGCTCCGACGAGCTCACCCGGCACTACCGAACCCACACCGGCGAGAAACAGTTTCGGTGCCCCCTCTGCGAGAAGCGGTTCATGCGGAGTGACCACCTGACAAAGCACGCCCGCCGCCACACCGAGTTTCACCCCAGCATGATCAAGCGATCCAAAAAGTCCGGCTCCGGCAGCTCCTTGTGAAGGCAGGGCTGGCCCGGGGAGAGGAGCAGGCGGGAGGCAAGCGGTGGCAAGGATGCAGGCAGCGGCGCCGGAGCACGAGCATCCGCGGTGGTGCCGGTTGCCCTCGCCGTCCGAAAGCACATGTAGCCAACGTTCAAAAAAAAAAAAGTACTCCGTGCCCCTCTGCCCATCTCCTCCTCCCCACCCTGCGCTGGGAACAGTGGTCTGGAGCAAGTGGGCTGCAGGGGTGAGAGGAGGGAGGGGGTGGCCAGCAGAGGAGGTGACCGCCTCCTCTAAGGTAAAGCATTGATGCTGGTGTACATACGTCTGACTGGATGGTCCGGCCTGTGCCACTACAGTAGCGTGACCCTGAGGTCTTTGTGATTGCTGTGTCATGAACATGTTTTGTTGAACAGTGTAATGCTGCTTGTATTTAGAGTTTGTCGAATAAAACCACTTTCCGAGTCACATAACTCTCAGATAAAAACTCCATAGCACATTGTAGAAGTGGGTTTACTTCTGTCTCAGAACGATCCTGCATTTAAAGAGACTGTTAAGAGAAACATTGCGTATGTTACTAATAGCGTCTGATTGATATACTGAGATAAGGTGAATTTATACTCAAGAAGGCCCATTAGAGTAAATGGGTCTTTTTAATTTTTCTTTGTATTAACTATACTTTTGAATATAAGCTGCACTTTTCCAGTAAAAACCTGTATAATTCAAGCAGATACTTAAAGCAAAAAAAACCCACAACAGCTCAGTCGTTTTCTGGCCATATGTGTATTTGGCTCTGTTATTCACTTACCTGGAAAAATACAAGTCAGCCAAGATAATGTGGCAGGGGCGTGGGAGCAGAAGCATACGTCTCTCAATTGATCCTATACTTTTAATTTGTCAATAAATACAGTACTGTACTATAGAAATGCCACTAACAGTGCTTTATTCTGCTGTGTTTTGTTTGAATGGATGCATAACAGCAGCTACCATCTTTATAAACTGCTGCTTTTTTAAAGGTTTTTTCTCTTCCTACACTTGCCTTAAAGATTTTTTCTCTTCATACCTTGGAGTCCTATGGGGGTTGTGTGTGCTTATGGAGAGAGTAGACCTTTCCTTAAGAGCACTCTGCTAATGGAAACAGCTGAAATTTTTGTAAGGAGCACTTCAGAAGGGCTCCTGTATCTCTTGATCGCCGTTTCAGTAGACTATGGGGGAAAACCGTGAGCTAATTGAAAATACGGCATGGAAGGTGAGTCGTAATACTTCTTACGACATAAGCTTCTCTTGGTACTTTGCGTTGTACCCGTGTCATGCATGGCACGTCAAACACTGATAAAGGCAATATTACTTTTATTTTAAAGCTATTTTTTGCTCTTTAGGAGGAGCAAAAAGATCACTGAAGGAAAACTTTAAGTCGTGGTCATTAGCTGAGGTTTTTTTTTTTTTAATGTTAAAAGCATGAACTGTAAGAAGCTATCAGTGATTTTTTTTTTCCCCTCCCCAGTTGCATGAAGGGGGGAGAATTCTGTTTACACGTCACTTTTTCCAGAAACATTCTTCTCCTGTTTGGTTTTTACCCCTTCCTCCAGAAGAGGAAGGGGAGGTGCAGCCCTACTATAGAGACTTAGGGCTAAATTCATCTCGTGAGTAATCACACTGAAACGCAAAGTGTTTCCACCGCAGATGAATTTAGGTCATCTTGTAAAATTCTGTACATAAAAAATCTTCTTAGTACACCTGCAATTACAGTATCTTATTGTTTTACCTGATAAAAAGCTTGCTTCCTAGAAATGAACATTAAAAAAATGAACTCAGACAGTGTTTTCTTCTACAGTTGTGTAAGGCTTTCAGCATTAGAAATCAGTTTGCATATAGTGTTTTTACCTGTGTAGTTCATGATAAATTCCGTCTATGTGAAGAGAACTGCTTTTAAGGCATTAGGGATATTGAGCAATCTGTGGAATAAAAAGGGATGTGTTTTCTTCAGTGAAGACATCAGGAAACCAAGCACACTTTCTACCTCCGTTTCAGCTCTTTGAAACATTTATTTTAGAAACCAAACTTTAATTTCTGGTGTCCAAATTGAGTCATAGGGACATACGTTCTTCCTAATGAAAATAGGTAGCCTCGATATTTCTATTGATCTAGAAATACGGAAGGTGTTCTGCTTACCAGTACTGTTAATGCTGCTGCGTTGAGTGGGGTCAGGGCTGCGTGTAGCCTGGTGAGATTCAAGGCACATGCACGTTCATCTTCATTCTTCTCTGTGAAGATCATGCAAAATTTCGAGTCCGTCCTGCAGTCTGGATTGTTGCTGTTTTGTAGGACAAATGCAGCACTTGGAAAATTAAGGCCTGATCCTGTGAAATACAAGACACCCTCACATCCTATCAACCACAATGGGAAGCCACAGCTGATAAGCAGCTCCTAAATCAGTACCTAGATGTTTTGGTCACTTAGCTACCGGGATTGACCGATACATGGAAGTAAATGGCCAGATTTATGGTTTCCACCTTGCGTATTTGGGGTAGAATGCACATTTAAAGAAACGTCGTCGTTCCTGCAAAGTCTGAAAGAATCAACAGGCAGGGGGTACATTGGTCCATGGGACAGTGGGACGTACAGGCGCGTGTTGTCGTTGCGTGTGACAAGATCCTGTTTCTGAAAAAAACCTTCCTCAACGGTAACCCATTTGCTGTAATGTATGCTGTATTTCAGCATTGGACAGATGGGATTAATGCAATTCATTAACCACTAACAGAATACATTGGGAATAATCAGATTTCGTTTTATTGGTTTGTTCATTTGGGGTTTTTTTGGTTTTTCTTTTAGTAAAGGCAAACAATGGCTCTAATACGTAAAACAAACTGCAGGTTAGTTCTTTGCATCTTGAAGTTAAGTTTTGAAGAGTGTTGCAAGTGTTGGAAAAGAAAAGGAAAATCAGGTTCTCTAATACCGTATGTACTTGTACTATTTTGGAAATGCTTAATAGTGCTGAAGTTAAGGACAGCTCTTCTCCTTGGTTAAGAAAGCCCATTACTATAGAGAAGTCATGGCTTTAAAGGTATAGCTATACAACATACTTCTTTTTTTGAACAGTTTTTCATGACCTGTATTACAGATCTGTTTTCAGTTTGCAGATGGACTTAGCCCAGGATGCACCAGACTGGACACATACTTCAAAATGCTGTTTTACAGACTAGTGATCTGTAACACTGTAAAATACCAACTTCCAACAGTTTAATCGGTTTTAT
The DNA here is from genome assembly GCF_964195595.1 of Calonectris borealis. Taxonomy (NCBI): domain Eukaryota; kingdom Metazoa; phylum Chordata; class Aves; order Procellariiformes; family Procellariidae; genus Calonectris; species Calonectris borealis. The sequence continues at coordinate 46,278,072 of NC_134352.1, read as the reverse complement.
TTTTGTACAGTATTCGTATCCTTTATAAGTTATTTTGCTGTCCTGTTTTGTAAATCACATGAAATTGTAAAAAAAAGAAAAGGAAAAAAAAAAAGGCATAGATGTTTTTGTACATATGTGTATATATATTGTCCAAATAAAGAAAAAAGGAATTAAAAAGAAAAAACATGTTGTTTTGAATGATTGGAGTCAAGCAGTTGTCATGTAAACCAGTCTGAATGATTATGAAGAAAATAGTGCCGCACATGATGAAATCCGTGAGTTGAGTGGTGTATGACCCCGCTTCAAAGGTCTTGGTGTTGCTAGTCATTATTTAGCTTGTTTCTCTACTTTTCCCAGGTGTTTCAGTATTCCTTCTGCCGCTACTGCAGGGAGACAGAGACGCAACTTGCAGTGGGGGCAAAGTGTCCCCTCACCAGCACGCTCCAGCTCCCGGGAAGTGTCTCTCCCATCGCTCAGTGGCTTCCGAGCTCAGACTGGTGCTCTCCTTCGCACCGTGCAGCTGCTCCACGAGCTAATGATGCTTCAGCCCGCGCAGCCACACTGCTGCCTTGAGATTTCCATGGGGTTGCTGGTGTAAGGAGAAAAAAAACCATCCGCTCAGCCTCTGAAGGAGGGAAAGGCAAGGAACCCTCTGCCAAAAAGCTCACTGACATTTACGGTCACTGACATTACGGTTGCTAAAAGCAACTACTTACACGAACTAACTTAACCTGGTACATGGGAACAGTGCTAGGGTGTGACTGCAAGATGAGACCCTGGACCCAAGGGAACATGTAACCCTCCAGCAATGCAGGCAGGGACGGCGGGGTGGAAGCGTGCCGTCTGTGTCTGGAACAAAACTTGTAAGCAGCCTCCAGGTTTGACATGATGCTGAGTTGGCGTTTTCTGTCCTCGGGTTAGATGGCCAAAGGACAGATACAACAAACTCAGCATAGGGTTTTCTTTTTTTAGCTTGTGATTGTTTTTAGGAATAAGAGAGACAGGGCTGTAGCATTGCCCTCATTCCCCTGCAATCCCACCATAAAGGACCTTCCATAAATTTATCATTCTTCACCTTAAACCCTTTAACATTTGTCTTTAGTGCTCTAATTGGAACAGCTACCAAAGTCTTCCTAGTGTAGAGAAGACTTAGCCTTAGGAGGATGTTTCCAGCCATTGAGATCTAATACGCTCTACAGAATAGTGTTGCCAGGAGTGATGTAAATTTTGGCAGGAATAGGTATGACATGCAAAGACTGGGTGCACCCCAGTGGATGTTGGCAGACTTCAACAGTGACACGGGAGGGTGTGACCCTGAACATAGACCAGCTGATTCAGAGAGCACAATTTCTACAATTTTCATTTCACCTCTCTGCTGATGATAGAAGAAAGGAAGAGTGCCATAAAATGCCATAGAAGTTCAGTTAAATGCCAGGCAGGGTGACCTGCCTGCTAGAATGACCAGAATGACTTCCACCTCTATGGGAGTCTAAAACAATGTTGTTCAGCACTGACTCTTTCAGGGCTAAGGAGTCAGTGAGGTTTTTTGCATCAGAGCACCGTAAAAACTGCTCCTTTCTCAATGGCTTTTGCTTTGGAAACAAAACTCTCTTCCAGGTTGAGCTCCTTGCACCTCCCAGCCACATCTGACAAATTACAGCAACAATAACTTAATGCAAAGTCACAGTTGTCAGAACAATGTATTTACCCAAGTCCTCTTTAAGGTGCTGCCTTAAAGCAGCGGAAGCTTCCCCTATGGCAAGAATTTTGCAGCTACTGTTTTTTCAGTGCCATGCTCTCCTCGGCTGAAAAACTCCCTGTCCCCTAAAATACCTCCTCAAACACTTCCACAGGTATTATGGAAATCTTCCCATTTCCAAAAGGGAAGGTCTTGACTGGCATCAGTTCTAATCCTTAATAGACACTTGTTTCTGTATTATTACACACTGTCTTTTTCCAGTTCGTGTATCTGTATATGGAGCTCACGTATGTCTTTTGGGGCAAGAGAGAGCGGACTCCCTGTTGCTTTCCGCTTGTATTTTTGAAGTTACTACAACTGTTACTGTTTTTTACTGGCTTGTGGCCCCCAATTGACAACTGATAAACATCCTATTGCTTTTCATATCAAAAGCCATCAGTCTCTGTTGTGGTATTGTCTGTTGCCTCTTAGGCCATTTAATGCTGATCAAAGCAACATCTGGATGTCTGCACAGCTGAACACGAGGTACAAAGGAAATGGAGCGTGTAAACCACAGGGCTAGGAGTAGATAAGGACAGCTTACCATCCCAAGATCCAAGAAAGCCCTATGGGAATTCAAAACACACGGAGAAAGAAACCAAAGAGCACAGACAGTATCAGAGCCCTCCTGACATTGTGCTAAAATGGTGCACAGAAAAGTCTCGGGCTTTCCAAATGGCCTTTTCTTCCTCTTCTGGCTAATGGGCAGAGGCCAGAAAGACAGCAGCAGAAGTTTCAGGAGATGCAGGTGTAAGTTACATCAGAGCTCCCTGGAGAGACCACATATAGAGGTTTGGGCTCTTCTGCTGTTAACCACTGCTTCGGTGGCCTTCAATAGTGTTTCCAGGCAGAAAAGACTTTTGAAAGCCTATGAAAAGCTGTGCATAACTGCTCTGTCAAAAAACACAAGGCCAGGGAAAACCACAATTGTGTTATTAGTCTATGCAATGCTGGTGGTAAATCACTGCCTCTTTTTTACTGGATTACAGAAAGACAATCCAGGCCTTACCTAGAAGCCAAGCTACATCCAGCTCTTATGTCCAATGAACTATTTTTCTCAGGAATATCATTTTTTACTGAAACATTTCAAGGAGGACAGCCTTACTGTAAACTCCTTCAAACTGAAATAAAGGAGATTCTCCCAATATAACTTACTCCAATAATTTTTTATGAGTAAACTGATTTCTGACATACTGGTGCTTGAGGAACTGCATGCAAACTGGAGGCTATACCACTTTAATTACACTGGCATCAAACCAGTACATTTTATACAGCAAAGTGTATTTTAAATACTACAGAAGTTCTGACCAAAAAAATCCTTCATGAACAGCACAATTGGGCTCAGAGGCAGACACATAGTGGATCCAGATTCCTCAGCCACCGGGGCCCACAGAAAACTGTAACATCAGTGGCTTTTCACCCGAACAGATCTTCAAGCATTGTTGCAGCAGCACAGAGTGGGGCTGATGCCGGTGGTGGTGTCTTTGCACTCCTTGAGCTGATCATCTGCTTTGGATTTCCTCTGTGTTTGTAATTCTTCAGGAAAACCAACAAAAACAAACAAACAAATACCCCCCCCAAAAAACCCCAATGAACCAACCAACCAAAAAAACCTTTGTTGTCCAGCAGCAAGCTGTTACATGACTCAAGCTGAGGTAAAACCAGTGTTAGTGGATTACAGTCAAGATCAAGCAGCATAATGTTCACAGTCTACAGCTTTAGTTACAAACTGGGGAAGGGGGAATCAGAGACTTTTCCCCTTTGAATTACGTGATCCCAATTACCATAAAGAATGCATTCACTTTGAGCCATCCATGTTGCATGTTACCTGTGCCATCTTCTGCTCCCTGTTCTTTTCCAAGGCTCCTTGGTATCTTCTGCCACCGTCCTCTCAGTTATCATCTGTTCCCTCCTTCTTGCTTCTAGCAAAACCAGCTTTGTCTGCTACTGTGCATGGTTCCTTATACCCAACAAAGTGAATTTTGTCATTCCTTTCCAGCTTACTTGCCATGTTCTCATCTCCATGCTTCCCAAAGAGGTTGTCGGTCTGCGAGCAGATGCCTTGCTCTTCTACGGATACACACTGAGCATATTTGCCAAGATTTCATGTAGCTCCAGGTGCAATAGTTGATGCAAATAATTTGCAACACTAAACTCTAGCTAATAACATGCATAATGTCCTGTTTTGAGACTAAGATACACTGTTGTGGGTTAACCCCGGGGAGGCAGCTCAGCCCCACACAGCCGCTCGCTCGCTCTCCCCCAGTGGGATGGGTCAGAGAATCAGAGGGGTAAAAGTGAGAAAACTCCTGGGTTGAGATAAAGACAGTTTAATAGGCAAAGCAAAAGCTGCGCATGCAAGCAAAGCAAAACAGGGAATTCATTCACTACTTCCCATAGGCAGAAAGGTGTTCAGCCATTTCCCACGAAAAGCAGGACTCCACCACACATAGCGGTTACTTGGGAAGACATAACCCCAAATGTCCCTCCTTCTTCCCCCAGCTTTTACTGCTGAACATGACATCATATGGTATGGGATATCCCTTTGGTCAGTTGGGGTCAGCTGTCCCAGCTGTGTCCCCTCCCAAATTCTTGTAAACTTCTTGTGCTTGTGGGGCAGTGTGAGAAACAGGAAAGGCCTTGATGCTGTGTAAGCACTGCTCAGCAATAGCTAAAACATCCCTGTGTTACCAACAGTGTTCTGATCACAAACCCAAAACATAGCCCCATACAAGCTACTATGAAGAAAATTAACCCTATCCCTGCCAAAACCAGTACAACCGTCAATAAAACATTGGTTTAGTGGGGGTAATAGATCAACAAAAGGAAGACTGGACAACAGGGGAATTACTTTGAGAGCAACTCGGGAGCAGAAGAGTGGAGAAAAGCTGGTGGAATTTGGTCGAAAGTACAGAGGTGGGAATTGCTGGCAGGGGATTGCACCATTGGGAAAGAGCTGAGCCACAGGAGAGAATGTCAGTGGGTAGGCTGCTATAGTGCTGGTTATCACCTCCTTTACCTTCTGCCTCTGGTGTTGCTACTTGCCTTTATTTTCCCTGCTGGCTTTCCACACTGCTTCAGTGGTGCCTGAAAAGCTTTCAATGGCTGAACACATCTGGTTCCTGCACTCATCTCCCCTCTCCCTGTTTAACAGTTCAGCCTTGTCAATGGTTAAAGTTAGTACTGAAGTAAAATGAAGTATAGTAACTACTAAATCACCCCCTGCATACAAAACACTGCCTTCTGTCCAGGCTGTCCCAATATGCAAAGGACAGCTGGATGAATGAGCCTCAGAGGAGAAGCGTGGCTCTTGGCTAGCCTCATCTGTGAGTGCAACAGCAAAAAAAAAAAAAAAAAGAAAAAAATGCTTCTGTAACAAAAAGTTCTAGGAAAATTTATTTTGGACATTGTGTTTCAGTGAGTCAGAACTGAAGAGAGTAATTCTGGCTTAGAGTTATTTACAGTGAAGCTAGAGTGCCAAGGTTCCCCCCGCTTCCCGTGATGCAGCTCTCCTGCCAGAAACCTCCCATCAGATATTGTGCCAATCAAATCAGAAGAAACTACAGTGCACCTTTCAAGAAGCAGACCAAATAAAGACAGGAGAGAGGACAGGGAAATGATGCATGCAACATCAAAACAACTTCCATAAAATTACAATACGTTTTGATGTATAGTTACTAGGTATTGCTGAGCCAATACAACCCTTCACCTCAGTGTGGTGCTCCTTTCCCAGCACAGGTGGTGTTGAAGGTTGTGGGGTGCAGGGACAAGAGAAGGAATTATGGACCGTGTGGGACCATCTCTTAGCCAACCCCCAGGGACAGTCACAGGACCCCTGCTGAGCTTAGCAAACACGCAGCATCTTGAATTACAGATCTCCATGTCACATTTCCTTCCCTCCCCCAGGTAAACCCCACTATCCAAAGCCTAAGCATGGACAGCGTAGATGGTGTCAAACAACATGTTATGCAAGTGTTTGTTAAATAGAATGACAAATTTCACATCTTATGTATCTGTTTGCTCTAATGCTTTGTTTTCAAGAAGACACTACGGAATGGCATGGGAATTGGGCAAGGAAGGTGAAAATTAAGGCCTATTAGTAAGACATGTTCAAAAAATTAAGAGGCCTGCTAAAGGAACAAGCAGGTAACTGCAGGCTCATGGAAGAAACCCAAGTCAGTTTTCGCAATCCATAGGAAGTTTGAAGATGGTCCAGAAGCTTCTAGAAAGGAAGCATCAGCCAGAGAGCTTAGTAACAAAAGAGGGGCATCTTGGCATGAACCATACACAAGAGCCTCCAACAGCGTTAACTCTAAGTAAAACTTGCTGTCAGGCCTGGAGCAGGCATCTCTCCTGGCCTGTAAAGAGCACCTACCGTACGTCTTGGTAAGCGTCCTGCAGCCCAGCCCAGCTCTGTGTGTCTCATCATCTCTCACTAACTCTAAAGCCTGGAGAATAGATGGTCCCAGTCAGCAACAGCCTTAACAAACCTCATTTATTTTTCTTCCAATGAAAGCCTAAGCTCCATGTAGGCATGTTAAAAGCATCGTAGTCGTGCAAGGGTCCCTCCTCATTCTAGTGTGCTGCTTCATCCGACTAAGCAATCTCTCCTAGTTAAAAATAACGTATATGTACGAGTGCCATTGACAGTCATAAAACATAGTAAAAGGTGATTTATAAGTGCTTTTCAGTATTTGGTTTCTCAAGATCTTTTTATTTCCCACAGCAAGTCACAATGTTCTTCTCTCTCTTTGTCTCAATACATGAGCAGACGCAGATGTTTGTCAGAACTGCAGATGGTGGTGGAAGAGGATCTTTGCCATAGTCTTCAGCTGGTCTAAACAGCAGGGAAAAGTACCTATTTTTGGAAAAAGCTCAATTTATACTTCAGCTGTCAGGACTATTTGAGGTCTTTGCATTTCGACATTTTTGAAAGGTCCTGTCTAGGCAGCAGGAAAAGTTGGATTCTACAGGTATATCTAACCTAAAGTGATGCCCCCCTCCTCACAGTTACACTGAAGTTAATTCCATGGGTTTTTATAGCGAGTCCCTGAGGAGCTGAATAGCAGCAGCAAAGCATGAGGAACAGCAAGAAAGCTGGCAGCACGGAAGGGCCCTACACACGGGTGAGGAATGGCTAAGCAACACTGTAGCTACACTAAACGACGCAGTGTGGATTTTCATGGTTGAATACACTGTTCAAAAGACTTCCTTTTCAGCCAGAAGGTCTCTGTATGTGGATGGGATGCACCTGTCAGGCGAATTAGGTTACTAACGGGAACATGTGTATGGGAGGCACACAGTCATGTTGTACAGCCCATTTGCAAATAGCAATGGCTGCTATTACATACAAAGTTGATTTTACAGTTCTTTTTTAAAGACTTTAGCTAGCGGAGCTGCTGGATAGCGAAGCTCTATTGGTCAGTAACACAACAGTGGTACGGTTTTGCAGCTCATTACACTGTCTGGGCTAAGTTAATATGAATGACAGTATCATACTCAGATTGTAAGCAGGTAAGTCGAAATCAGGACCTCTGGTCAACAGTTGACAGACCTCCAAGGAAAAAGCAAACACCCACAAGCCCGTCATCCTCCTCACTTGCGCAGCATGGCAGGCACGTATCCAGAAGATGTAATTTTTGAGACAGGATCTGAAGTGCCATCCTCTTGAAATAAGTCAGACTTACATTTCATACCTCAGCCTGAAACTCGAGAAAGGAACTGAACTCCAGGAAGAAATCCCACAAAGTTCTAAGATGACAGCATTAAGAATAGTCAGTCAGTGCTGTCTAGCCACAGAAGAATTGAGTCCTAACACATGTTCATATAAGTAGTTTCACTTATTTACACTGAAAACAAATTGCACTTTTCGTATAGTGATCCTCAGAAACGAAACAGAATGTATGTTCTTCCATTCAATTAAAAAAAAAAAAACAACTTAAAAGTTCAGAAGAAGCCAAGTATTTTGAAGATCCAAGAACACATTTAAAACCCAGATCTTGCAATACACTGGACAGACAGACCTGTAGCCTCAATTAAGTCGAGGATACTCTGCTGACCCACTCGATCCCTGGACTACAGCCCGAGTTTCCACACTCTTTTAGTTCTTCTGTCAAATATTTGTGTATGGACACTAACCCTCATGGAACTTATTCCAGGAACTCATTTCACAGTCAGACAGAGCTCCATTGATCAACAGTGGCCTGCGACATAAGAATATGTAGTTCTCTATTCCCTTAAAGGCTTGTCTATTCAAAACAAGAATTACAGTACTTCTAATACCCGAAACCTTTCAGATCCTAGCTTGTATTTTGCAGTGGGTTGTTTTATTTCTAACATTCTAATGTTAAAAATTCTAAAAGCCTGACATATCAATTCCATTGGCAAAGTTCATTGAAGGATGCTGATAAGAAAAACTCCTACTGAAAATCAAGCGGACACCAAATTTTTTATAAAATTCTATTGAAGGCTACTGCCTCTGTGGAAACAAGGACACTGCATATTTTCAGATGGTGTCCTGGGACTCAACCATTTTTATGTACATTTTACATACCAATCGTAGTTTCCATTTCTTTACAAATCATACTCTTCACAATTCAATATTAAGTGGGGTTTGTTTGTTTGTTTTTTTACAGTTAACTAAATAACTAGGACTTTATTTTAGGTATTTAGCATTCTGTTGATAACATCTACTTTCAAATGCTTAACAGTTATGGCCAAAACCCCACTAATGAATTTCATGGCTATCTTTTGAAAAGCCATTGCGTATACAATCACTCCAATGCAGCTGAAGCCTTATAAAAAGCCTCCTGGTTTTAACTTTCATGTGAAATCAGCAGGACTATTTTCTTCATCTATCACCAAAAACTTCAGGAATACAAAATGGAACATCAGCTCAAAAATAATAAACAAGAACAATAAAGTATATTACTCTAACAATAGTATACTCTTTATATTAAGTTCAGGTATATTTTCACAAAACAAAAACCAATGCACAGCTACTTACAAACCATTCTCTTCCTACACATCATCTTCTTCATTCATTCAAAAATTTTCCATTTCAATAGGAAAAGTCTGGAGAACATCTTTAACTGCGTTAGTGGAACACTATTTACCAAAAGCAAATCCCAGTTTTTGGAAAAAAACAAAACCAAGCCAAACCAAAAACCAGACACAGAATTAGTCCAGCATAACCTAGAAAAATTAACTGTATTTCTGATGCTACACTACTGATAAAATAGCAAAATACAAGAAACTTCCTTTTTATTTAAAACTAGTATTGAGAAAAAGTAGGTTCTTTGGAAAAGAGGCCACTATGAAAGATTTGAAAAAAAATCATGCGCTTCAAATCTGTTACACTTTTACACAAGTTTTAAGAATCAAAGTTCTTAATCATCTATTCTTTGCAGGTTCTCATCTTTCACAATTTCTGAAGTCTTGAAAGCCAGATGTTCCAAAAAGTTCTACAAAAACATTTTTTATATATATATATATATATCACTGTTCATCCATTCTTCCAAGTCGCCGCCGCCGCCTACAGAAAGCCTTTAAGTTCCATTTGTTTGCTTCCAACATAAAAGGTCCATTGTAGACAAACAACACCGTCATCTTGTCATTGTAAGTGAGATTCTGCAGGAGCTGGTGAAAAATACAAAAAAACAAAGTCAAAATAGCTAGAAGCGATGTTCCCCATTATCTAAAAAAGGTGAAGGAGGTCTAACGTAAAGCCTTAGATCTCAAAAGGGCAATATAGTAAGATTATAGTCTTTCTGACAGATGATGTGTATTTGTTCCTAGAAACCCCCCCAAGAGACTCCACTCATTCTTCAGGCAATTTCCATGCTTCACTATTCTTACTACAAGAAAATCTTCATATCTAATCTGTACCTTCTTGCTGCAAATGAGGTTGTTACTTTTTTGCCATATCCACAACGGGCAGAGAATATTGGCTGTTTTCCCTTTTTTGCCAGGGCAGGGCAGAAGGTAGAGCTACTTGGGCACAATTATTATGTTGCTCTTCAGCCTCACGCTCCTCTGAGCTAAGCAATTTCCATTAGTGGAAATTCAAACCTTTCAAAACTTCTTAAAAGTTGCACTGCTGTCTTCTGGAGTAACTCCAGTCACTGTACTACTTTTACAGCCAAAGCTGGACACTTATTGTAGTCCAAATCTTGTCAGGCATAAGCCCAGCAGACTGATAGGTGTCATGCAAGCTGTAAGGTTATCTGCAGCACTCAGGATGACTTTTAGCAATTTACTTGCAACTGATGCTTAAGTTGTCATCCACAATAACTTCTCTCTCCCCAGTCATTTAGGCATTTATGCCTTAGACCAGATGCTGTTGTTGATTCTTCCCACTTAAATACCAAGTCCTAAGCCTGTCTGTGCTGAAATTTATCCTGTTTTCAAATAAAGTTACCTCATCTAAGATTGTTTTGAATTCTAATCTTGCTCTACAGCAACTAAGCATTCACTCCCAACATGGTGATTATCTGCATGTTTAATAAATGTAATCTGTTTCAGCATAGATTGATATTAAAAATACTGATTTTCAAACCCAAGACTCACTCCTAAGGAACACATTCAGTTCATCTACTCATTCTGACAGCGAATCACACCTATTCAGAATACAATTTTCCTAATCAACTCTACTGCATAGTAATCTATACCCCCTCCCCTCTGTAGCTTGCTTAAAGATATAGCTAGGGAAAATATCAAAATACTGAAAAAAACCCATGATAACAGTTTTTCCTGTATACTGGATACATACACGTAACTTAGCTTAGCATGACAACTTGTCATACTTTCTAGTATGTGATTACATGCTTTCTAGTAAGCGATGACATAGCGTAGGGTCAGGAACTGCAGGTAAGCCACTGGAACAGCAGAGTCTGGCTTCCTCCTCAGCCTGCTCTGTACAGCCTTTTAATTATCCTCTGCTGCAGCCCACTCAAACTATCTCATTGGCTAAAACCTTTACACGAAGTGCTATTTCAATAATGTTCTTTGTGGTACACCATTACAACTTCACCATGTTAACTGTGGTGATCACCTACTTGCAGGGGTGCGGCATGGAAAGAAGAAAGAAATACCTTCAGCTACTTCTTCATAACGCCATCACTTGCTGCTCAACAGTGGTGCAACACTTTCCCCATTTTTACGCTGATCTTTCTGGTTAGCTCTGCACACTCAATTTTCCCCCTTCTCTATTCTTAGGAATTTGACAATGAGCACAACTTTTAAAACAGACTCTGAACCCTAGACAGTGATTTTCTACAGTTCCTTGTATGTGGGAAGCATTATAGTTAGTAGAGCTATCTCTACCCTAAGGAAAGAAATCGCAAGAAGACAAAAGGGGATAGATAACACACACAACAAGAAGGAAGTAATGTGGACAGGAAACGACCAAACTGTGTGGAGGTAAGTATACTGGAAGATCAGAAGGAACAACAAGCATCACCTTCCTCCTACTTTCAGTCAGGTAAATGCTGTAGGTGGCTTTTCTCAGGTTCTTCACTGCTATTTACAGAAAAGAATAGCACATACCAGATTTTCTGAAATACAGTGAAGTATGGGATGCAGAAGAATGGATATCTTAAAAAGCATACAGCCCATTACTGAATGCTTGCCTCCTTGGTGTACATGTAACCTTCACTGGTTCAATCTGTCTTGAATCAAGTTGAACATAACATTAGCCTTTGTTAAAGGTGCAGGTGAACAGCCACCCTACTTACTAGTCCTTTCAAGCCACAGTATCACATCACTGCATCACCTAGTAAGTCAATTATCTTTTTTTTTTTTTATTTTAACGGAAGAGCACAATTAAGCACTGGTCATTCTTGACTGAAAAATCCTCTTCAAATCATTCTCTATGGAGCATAGCACTGACCTTTTCTGAGCTTGTAAGTTTCAGATTATTACTTGAATAGTTTTCCTCCAGGGACTCCTCTAGTTCTTCCGACGTCAGGAGCACTAGCCTGTTCCAATAGCATTATCTGACTTGTTTGGAAGTTGGTCTCTGCTACAATCCTAATTCTGTGTGAGCTAGTGACATTACATCTGACAGCCTTGTTACATGGTACCCTTATCCACTGGTTGATAACTTGTGATACTTTCACAGAGGCCACAATTCCAGAATGTGCTTATGATGAGATTAGCCTTGGTATCAGTTGTCTTAAATCCTGCCAGGACTGTCCTTAAAACAGACAAACTCTCTCACAGTTACCCTTTAACATTAAGTTCTTAGATAAAACAGACATAAGTTATACAGTGTTTATAGGGATATTATCATACAAAACTCAACTCTCCTACACATTAAACTTTCAATTTCATTTTCCGCCCCACACCTTTGGTGTAATAAAGAAGTACTGAGATGTGCTTTCTTTACAAGCAGTTTTCACAACCATTTCAAAAACTCTTCTCTCATTCATTGGATCCATTCCCTAAAAGAAAAAAAAAAAGTTTGTTCTCTCCACTATGTCACAAGCATCTGTATAGTAAGAAGTTACATACTGCACTATTGATCCTCACCTGATTTATTTCATCTACAACCCTGAAAGGACATCTGTTGAGTTCCTGTAGAGCCATCAGGTACAACATAGTGGAAACACTTTTCTCACCTCCACTCTGATGATATGGAGTCAATTCATGAAGTTCAGTGCTACTGTGGAATTTGACTCTAATGCGAATCCCATACTTGTCGTACTCCTCCTATAAAAGCCAGTTCCTGTTAAATTCAGTTTCTCTGTACTACAGTTTATTTGATAATGACATGCAAATTAAAGGAAATTTGTGTCAGATGTTCTACAAACTACTCAGCTTCAACTTAATATTAATATATTAATTCTGTTTCATATATTTTTCTTAGCTCTGATCTATTGTTGTTACATAGAGAATTTTCAACACCACTCCCTCCTCGTGACAATGATTTGTTGATTTCTGAATCCCTGGTAAGAAAGACTTCATACATATTAAGAATATCAAGAAGAAAAAAAACTCTTGGTTAGACAAAGGAGAAAGCAATGCCCCTATAAATTCCATTCATCAGAAAAAATTCATTAGGGTACATTAGGGTACATGATACTATCAATTTGAACAGTGGGGTGAAGGGGGGTGTGTGTATGTAGGTTAAGACCCCATCTGAACCTCTTCAAGTGCAAGCAGTCTAACTAAATCGTCCACTTTTCCTCCACTAGCAGATTGAGATACAAAGCCCCTACAAAATCAACCATGACGGCAACTTCCCTTTCATACTCAGTCAGGAAAATCACACACAAGGATTCTGCCCCTGGCCTTTTCTTTAACAGAAACCTGACACTTGTCAGCAGTCTGAGTCAATGATGCATAAGTGCGGGGATAACAGATGTGGTTCAAAAGAAGGCCCATGCAAGAAAATACATTCAAGATTCGAGGGAAAAAAGAAATCTCTGGAGAACTTGCTAATATTTCTGAAGTTCAGGTAAGCTCAGTGCAGGAAAGGGAATGCAATCCCCAGTGCAGAAAGCCCATACTGATTGCTTACCGTTTGGTCCATGTAAGACACAATCTTTATATGCACCTATCAAGTTAATGAGAGCTACCAGGAAGATTCAAAAGTTTCAGGAATATGAGTTCCAAGAGGTCTATCCATATTCACTGTGGAAGCGTATATCCTGCACTTGCAGGTCATCGACTCACGTTTCTCTGATAACACAATTGTAATGCTTAGGGTAGAAGAAAGGAGTAGAGTTGATTCATGATGGTTACTCACAGAATAGTTTTAGATTTAGAAAGGACAGTCGTGGCAAAGAGACAATGAGGAGCCCATCTCATAGAAGCTGGCACATGCCAGTTTAGTTCAGATTGCCACATACCACAGTCATCAAAAGGCATATGAACCCGGGTGACCTGTGTCGTGGTTTAACCTGGCAAGCAGCCAAAATACCACGCAGCCGCTCGCTCACTCCCCCTGCCCCCCCAGCGGGACGGGGAGAGAATCGGAAGGGTAAGAGTGAGAAAAACTCGTGGGTTGAGATAAAGACAGTTTAATAGAACAGAAAAGGGAAAATAATGATAATAAATAATGATAGAATATACAAAATGAGTGATGCACAATGCAATTGCTCACCACCCGCGCTGACCGATAACCAAGTAGCGATCGGTACTTCCTGGATCACGCCTACCATTTATATACTGAGCATGACGTCACATGGTATGGAATATCCCATTGGCCAGCTGGGCTGGCTGTCCTGATTATGTTCCCTCCCATCTTGTGTACCTAGCTCAGTCAGTAGGCACGGGAGCTGTCCTTGGACTAGGAGGGCACTTAGCAACAACTGAAAACATCGGTGTGTTATCAACATTCTTCTCGTACTAAATCCAAAACACAGCACTAGGAAGAAATTTAACCCTATCCCAGCCGAAACCAGGACACCTGACAGAGCAGAGTCCCATTGTAGGGCTGGCTTTTATGAAGTACAAGCAGGTCTAAAAGCCACCATGAAGTAAACACGCCATACCATCTTAAAGTCTTAAAACTGCCTTAAGGAACTTCAAGTCTGTAGGAACAATTTTCAGTTTCTTCGCTACCTGTAGGTCTTGCTTTGTGATAAGTAATGTACATACCAGATAGCCTCTAACATTGGAGAGGATCTATCAAATCCTTTCAGATCAGCTAATCTGCTAAATCAGAGCCATCTTTTGGTGTTCCTGGTGTTTTACTACACCTGCAGGCAGACAAACATCCTCAGGACTGGAAAGAGTAAGGTCTTATACTGGTATTTACTTTCATGTACTACAAACCTCTGGTGCTTCTGGTGTACCAGTATTATAGAAACATGGAACTGTGAATTCTTGAGGCTGAGGCAAATGCATACCCACTTTAGGAGAGAACGAAAGTGACCTGATGAAGTTACAAACTGAAGATCTGCCTTGAGAAGGAGTGCTATATGACCATGACAGACACTCTGGAATAAAGCAATGCTTAATGCAACTAAAACTATTTGCAAGCTGATTTTGGTTACCATTTCATTCTCCCCCCCTATGGAAGAAATTTCTTCTTTGGCTTTTAACGCAGCTTATCAGAAGAATAATTAGCTTCTTAGATTTGCAGATTGTAGTTTGATAGCCATGCCTGACAATCAGGAGCCTAAGAAGAAAAATCACGGGGCATGCTTTTAAAACAAATGAAAGTTGCTGCACCGACCTTTCTGGAGGTGGTATTTTGCTGGAGGGAGCTAATAAGACATTCGCCTAATCAGTGAAGATAACAGCACCATAGTTTAGATGAACTTTCTCCATTTTAGTAGGATTTGGTACTTGATTGTCAGGATCAATCTGCCCCCCACAGTCTGGCTTGCTTATGACCAGGAACACTTAGCATAGTGGAGTGAAAAAATCCTTAAGTTTTTTTTTTTAAGGAAAAAGTCTTTCTTTTTCTTTTAAGAAAGAATCCTTAAGTTCATAATTTAGTTCTTGTTCCTTCTCTAACAGATACTTGCAGATCTTTTGCTATATCGTTTGGAAAGGGACGGGGCTGTGGGACATCAAGAACACAACAACTTCACGTAGGAGAAAAATAAAAACAGGACCTAAGGCCTCCACTATTGTGGAGTCTGTGCATTACATAAGAGAGTCTTAAAATTATTACAGAGATCAATTTAAAACAAAATACCCAACTTCTCTTCAGCCCACTGCACTGAATACTCCTCCCCAAGGTATGATTGATGCTTTACACTCTTCATCAGAGGTAAACCCTGCTTATAAAAGTGTTACTGAGGGTATAACAGGCTGGGCCAAATGATTGCTACTTCCAAAACAGACAAAATACCAGCAGACTTGAGTAGAAACTACATGTAGAACCAAATCATCACACACTTAATAATAGTAGATTTAGCCACTAAATGATAATAGAACAACACAAGTTAGCTAGAAATGTAGAATTAAATCACTAACTTGATAAATCTGAGTTACAGCTAAAGTAAATACAATGCTTCTAACCAAGCCCTGTAAGTTGCAAGAAGCTTCCAAAAGTCAGTGAGTTGCAGTCCTATGCATCTGGACAAAGACTCATTCTCCTTTAATCAGACTGGTAAGTCGGTTCTAGCACAAAAAAGTGTGTTTATCAGTAAAGGTTCTTTTTTTTTAAAAGAACATATTTCCTACAATTCAAATGACAACTTGTTATTTTTTCTCTACCAATATGCAAGCAAAAGATGATGCATGAAAATATGAATGTTATTCTTCCATATAAAAAAAAAAAATCATACCTCATTTTCCACATGAAGATCAACTTCACCAACACACTGCATAGAACTAAAGAAGTTACTAAACTTCTCATTAATCTGCTCAATCAGCTTTTTCAAGGGGTTTAGCCACCTTTCTTTAACCTAGAAGTAGACATATCCATGTAAAACCATTTCTAATAACTGAATTTTCCTTTAGAGATAGCATTTAAATTAAAAAATATTGTAATTACATAAGCTAACATCTCCATTTACACAAGACAACCTAGAATGTTACCCTTTATTTCTGTACATACATTCTATTCTAATAAAGACATACTGATACAGAAGTGATAATTTCAGCTATTACCTGTGAAATGTTTTGCTTATAGTTATCCAATTCATTCTTCTTTTCCTCTAGATATTCCGTCAGCTGCTCTATTTCTTGTGTCTGCTTATTGTATTCTTCAACAACCTGCCAGAATGAAAAAAACAAGCAGTCAACAAAATGTTTGCCAATTCTAACCTTGACTGTAAAAATATCACACTGCACTGATTCTGTTCAAACATGATTATATAGATTATTGTACTGCACACTGAACAAGATACATTTCTAGGTTTAAAGCAAAGAAACTGTAAAGCATTGCTTATTTCAGATTACTGCAACTTTTTTTTTTTTTAAAAGGCACAGAACACACTGTTCTTTTGGAAGAACCTACTTAAAATTCTAATAGATGCAGATTCTGGCATTTACAGCACATTGTTCCTGCTGTCTAGCTTATTACACCAAGAGATCTAGCACAGAGTGGGAAGCAAGTACAATACGGGTGGAGGAGGAGGAAGGGAGGGCAGAGGGAAAGCAGTGAACATACTGAAGCATTCAGGCCTGTGAAACAGGAGGCTCTGGTTTTCTCTTCATTCAGAAAAGCATCAATTTCCTCCAACGTGGTCGGAAGAGCCTGAAAAGCCTGTAAGAGAAAGGATGCATGTGTTACACAGCAATGCTAATGAAGGACTCGAGTTTGAGTCAAATAAGCCATAAAATATTCTATTACTTTTAATCAGGATGTCACATATTCAAAATTTAACAGAGCAAGATTCCCTCACAAACTATTCTGGACAGAGAAAGAAGGCTAGAAGTGCTACTACACAACAAAGATACACAATTAATTGCTCCTTAGTTGCTACTTTATGCAGGTACAGATGCGCACAGACTTGATATAAGCCAGGGGCTACACTAGTTAAGCCATGCAAATACTTCTAGAGGCTGGGAAGACCTCCAGGTAAGTAAGATCTCAGTTCTTTTGTGTTGCTCCATTAGAGCAAGAAACTAGAAAAATATGGCCTTTGATTATTTCTGTGAACACAAGACTATAGGTCTTAATTGACATTACAGATCAAATTTTCTCTCCCCTGTGCACAGAACAAAGTGATAGTCAGAAGATACCCCAACACAATATATGAGTCAACACGAACAGAAGTACACATGATCCTTTACTGGTAGCCTTCTAATATAAAATATATAATAGTCTTTGCTGGAAAATTTAGGAAGGTGTACATCATCCAAAATTTGAGAGATATGTGAAGATTTGTTTTTGTACATACAGTTTGAAATTCTTTTGGAAGATATTGATCCGGACTCAGTTTGCAGACCTGTCGAGCTTTTTTCAGCAATTCCTTGCAGTTCTCTGTAAGAACTCGCTTCCTATCATCCAGTTCACGAAATCGTTGCTGTTAGAAAAGATATTAGAGATATTAAAATACATTTTTTTTTCCACTATATTATAAATTTACAGAGGTGACACTATCACAGTGGCAACAAACAACATCCGAATCAGAGAATGTAGGTGAAATCAGATTGCTTAAAGAGCGAAAATCTTTGTTTCAACACAGAGAACTCATTCTGCCTCTCTGCTCGAAGTCAACGGATGCCAAGGTAAACTGATCAAAAGCATATTCTTACAATATAGCTAAATTTATTTTCTCTCAACTAGACAAGTGTGCATGTAGACTCAATATATGTCTCAAAATAGACTATTTTACAGGAAACTCCCTATAAGCTGAAACACAGCTACTATGAGCCTTATTTTTTATTAGCTCCCACTCAACTGTATTTATCTGCTTGGCAGAACATGGTGGACATGATGTACACTGAATGATATTTTAGCTGAAATTTTAGAGAGTAAACATTATAATTACACAATTAAAGTACTTCCTTTGCTATTTCGTATTCTACCTCTGTAATACAGCCAGCAAAATACAGAACGGAAACACACATAATCTTTAAACGAGTGCTGAAAAATACGTGAAAAGCAGGTACAGCTTCTGGTTTTGAACAGTGGTCTCAAGGCTAAACTCTTTGGAACTTACTACAGGTAAGTGGCCAACCCAGCCCTATGACTTCTATAATGCAATGTTACCACAGCAGCTGTTAAAATACAATACAGAAAATACGATACCTTCACGAAACACTAGGCTAAAGATTATCTCAAATAAGCAGTATTCAGGCAAAAAACTTGGGAGAGCCTTAAGTATCTCTTCCCCTCTGCCCCCAGAAATCTCACTCACTCATCTCTATAGACGCAGTCTCTACCGCAGGCCTGCTGCTTCCAAATGCTGAGCTGGCAGTGCTTGGGAGTAACTGCTTGCTGCTGTCTCCCAGCTCAGGTGAGCACCCAACTGCAGATAGCTGGGAGCTGCCAACCACTTAGAAGTGAAAAGGAGTACATACCAAGATACCAGAGCTTTTAATCCAAGTTATTTTAGTATACATGTACTCAGTGATTACACATGCAATCCATCTTTTTAACAGACAGTTACACGATGGGAATACACTGTTTTCATGTTTTTCAGAGGCACAAAATTCTAACTCAAAATCCATATGCAAATATTTTGCTTCAGAACTTTCTTCTGACAGTTTGGAAAGTTTAGTTATGTTCCTACACTTAGGGGAGCTTTACCTTCCCTATTTTTATTGTTGTGTACTTCAGTTAAATATGGGAGCCCTCCAGTGGCAAAAAAATTTCGAAGTGTTCATTTGGAGATTACACAGTTAGATAAATGTTTATTCCACATTTTTAAAATACAGACACTGATAGCAACTCGCCTTACTTTCTGGCAATTTAATTAATCTTTATCTACTAAATACAATAGAAGCAGTAGGAACAGATACAATCATGACTGATCATCAATGGAGTTCTCACACTCACTCAAGAATTAGGGCTGCTGTTCTCTACAGCATATATCAACTCAAAAATTGTGGTTTTCCTTCCCTCCACCAAGCACTAGGAAATAGATTTTGCATTAGAGCCAAGTATTTCACAATCTTCACACACACACTCTAAAGATATCTTTCTACATTGTGTTGATGTTTTCAGAAAGGTAAAAAACAAACAAACAAAAAGCCTTTTTAAGACTTCCCACACACACACTTCATAAAGTCTATTGTAGAGACGGAGGGAAAAGTCACATGGGGCAAGAAGGACTGGCATTAGAGCTATCCAGATAAAACAGCAATAAGTGGAAGATGGCCCTCCTTTTGGTTACAGCCAGGATCTTACACCATTCTGAATTAGCACAAATAAAAACTGTACACCACAATGCTTATGTTCCATTACATTATCTATATATGCCCTGTAATACATTCAATAAACAATTTTTAGGAACATTTTAGAAAGTTCCAAATTAAAACTGTATTTTGGATCCCAGAAATTTAAAAGTCAACTGGCTTCATTTGAAATGTGTTTGACCTCATGTAATAAAGGCAAAGGATCCACCCATACTTTTTTATACAAGAAACGTCAATTTTATACTTATGTATAAACTTATGACTTCGACTATTTCCAGAGCCAAAGTCAATTTTGAATCATCTGAAATGGGGAATCTCAGCTCTCAATTGTACATAAAGCTCCCATTTGAAACCCTGCAGAACTGCATGAAACAAGAGTTCAAGCTGATCTCTAGGCACAGAAAATCTGGAATAGATTCAACACTGAATATGCCTGACCCACATCTAAGGCAAGTAAAATTCTTCAGGGTGTGAAAAGGAAGATACATGTTTGGGCAGAGGAAAACCTCAGCATTCAACAGGAAGACTGGGAAGCAGTAGACATTTGATGTGGTTATGAAGCACATACTAGAATAAATGCACTGAAATGCAACAACAAGGTAAGTCTCAATTTTCATTCAGCTTTGCCAGTTGATTGTCATGGCCACGTGCTAAATAAAAGTTAGATAAATATAAATAAAAATACACAAGTTTTGATTCCTTCTCCCATATATTCACAAGTGCATGGCAACGTTAAGGTTCCTGTTGATTTCCTGGAAGGTGCCTCAATAAAACCATCTAGATAAAAAAGTATCTCCAAGTACAACAGATTACTATTTTGAACAGAGATGCTACCATGAAAAATCATAGCCTAGACAGAGCTTTACATTTGTTTCAGCCAACAGCATAAGAACCAACTTGGAAAGAGCTTTATCTGGGTACTTCAAGAAAGTTCGGGGGCTAGCTTCTTGCAAGACATCTACCAAAGAGCAGAAACCAGTTATATTCTGTATGCACACAATTTGTATTCTGTTGTGCTCGTTAATACTGCAACTGGTTTTGTGCAAAATGAGAAGCTGGTTAAAGAAAATATAGTTACTTGCAGCCAATATTTTCTCATGAATTTGTGTTTGAACACATGCTTGGTGACAGCATTTAATTATTTGAAGTTTGGAAATTTATACATAGAAAAACAGAATTTGCATTTTCTTAAAACCTGGCTTAAGGAGCAAATGCTGCGATGTACATACTGGGTATTAATACCAATTATTTAAACAAATTTACACCAAATGAACCTGAAAATTAACAAGCTATCGAAGCAAGACAATTAGCAAGACTCTTTCTAACAACCATTATAAACATGCAGGCAACTGTGCCAATTATCTAATGAGCAGATGGGGCTAACAATCCTCCCTAATGTTTGGTATGGGTCACAAATACATATTTGCTTCTTAGGCTTATTAAATAAATTAAATACAAGGAGTTGTTAAAATAACACTAAGGTTCCCACTTGAACGGCAATGACAAAATACAAACCCCAGAAATCTGTTGTTGCTAACTTGACTTGTTCAAAAACATTTACTTTTTTGGCCTTTCCACCTAAGTGGTTAAAAAAAAACCACCATAAAGCAACAAACATGCTGCTCTCTCCACAGTACCCCAGTGCCAAGACCTCACAAAAGGAACATATGTGATCTTCTCTTAAATGTACTAAGTGGGGTTTGTGTTTGCTTCAAATCTTAATCAGACATTTACTCAGGTATTATAAAGACTCAAGATTGCTTGGGAGATAAACACCATGACCAAGTGCTAAGTATTAACAAAGTTTCATGGTTTCTTTGGCTGATACTCACCATTCCAATTTCAATGAATGCATCACGACCAGCACATGACCTACAAAAACGTCTGCTGATTAAATAGAGAATTAATGGTCCCATAATTGTAATGTTTAGGTTCCAATTTAGTTTACTACACATCTTTTGTACAACATACTTATTTCTGTTTCTGTTTGGCTTCCTTTTGCAGGTTTATTTATTTTATAAAAACATGCAGCAACTGTTTGCAAGACTTCCTCAAAGTGTTA
The DNA here is from genome assembly GCF_964195595.1 of Calonectris borealis. Taxonomy (NCBI): domain Eukaryota; kingdom Metazoa; phylum Chordata; class Aves; order Procellariiformes; family Procellariidae; genus Calonectris; species Calonectris borealis. The sequence goes on along the minus strand of NC_134352.1, from coordinate 46,256,521 downwards.
TGATAGCATCCTCACGGGCAGCTTTGGACCAAGACTACCTTAACACAGTACTGCTGTAGAAAAAGATTTATCACAGCCAAAGCCACTAGGAAGTTGGAGGAAAGGGCCAATTTAAACATACTATTTCAAATAACACTTAATTTGAGATGAAGCTAAGAAATACTGAGTTTTTCCCATGAAAGTGCATCTCAAGGCAGAAAATAAGAAATAAACTAGAGAGTGTACAACATACACCATTCACGGGGCAATACAGGACAGAACTTCTAAAAAAAAAAAAGGGGGGCTAAAGACTTAATTCAAAGACTCAACATGCAGTATATGGAGAAACGTGGTTTTGCACTTCCATGTACATGAAAACTTAAGATGCACTTGAATACTCAGAAGAGTTTTCCTCCAGACCAGTTAAACTTCTTGAAGTT